>NC_064246.1:39217017-39520048 GCF_003254725.2 Canis lupus dingo
CATTTTCTGTGCTCCTTTTGGTAGAGGCAAAAGCAAAGTGTGACATCTGCCTCCCTGAGGCCGTATCTTCGGAAGGCAAGTCAGAGACCAGGGCTGAGTCCCAGCTCTGTGAGCTTCCTGCTGTGGACAAGTCACCTCCTTCAAATCCCACACACTAGCTAAGAGACTTTCAGAAAGCAAACCCAGCTATCCAAGTCTGTTTCCCTTTCAGAAAAATGGGAATGGGAACACCTCCTGTGCTTGGGTGGTAGAAAGTGCACAGTACGTATTCCCTTGGTCAGGGGTTTCTCCAACTTGGGGGCTCTGGGCCAGCAGCCTCAGCATCACCTGGGAATGCTAGAAATGCCAATTCTTGGGTTCTGCCCCAGGTCTACTGCATTATAACTCTGGGGTGGGGCTTGGCAAACTGTTAGTTTTAACAAGACCTTCAGGGGTCCTGACACTTGCTCAATTTTGCAAAGCACTACATTAAGTATAGCTGTATGGGAGTCACTGATATTCTCAAAACACCTTCCAGCTTCCAGTCTGACTCCTGGCAGGGGGCAGAGCTTGGGGTTAGACCTGGGAGAAGTCTCTGTGCCTCCACTTCCAGCCAGTAGACTTGGGCAAGCTGGCTGCTGTCTGGGCCTCAGCTTCTCGTCTGTGAAATGGGAATGATGTCTGACTTCGCAGTAAGTGATGATCTCAGTGTCTGGAAGGCTGGGAGAGCTTGGTAACTGCTGTTGGTTTTATTAAACAATCAGGTACCAGGGATTTGTGTTCTTAAAAAAAGGGTCAAGTTTCTCTGGCATGAATCCCTACATCATCCCCCCAAATAATGTTCCCATAAGGACTGGTAAGTAAATTGCTAAAGGCCCTCTGCTACCCATCAGATGGGAAGCTTTCCGCGTTTGAATGAGGCCGAGTATTTCAATTACCCAGGATTACAAAGGAAGGCCTCGGATGCACCATATGGCCTGGGCCTGGTCGCCCTGTCTTTCTGTGTGATCAGAGGCCCTCGTGTGAGATATTAACATAATATCCCTTCCAAAAGCGATTACAGGGTTGCAGGCAGCAGAATGTCATTTGGTGGCCACAGCCCGCTCTCATCAGCAGCGATGACTAAACAAGCTAATCAAATAAGCACAAATTTGCACATGGGCCTGGCAGCTGGGCTTCGAAATCGCCATGGCAAAGGCATAATCCTGCTGTAGGATGACTTGACTAATGTTCTCTCGGTGGGCAGCAGAGACCTGGTGGGCTGCCTGGCAAGTCTTCGTGGCAAGGGTGGCTGCACCCACAGGTCACCACAGCACTGGCCAGGGAAGGGATGGAGGCCACCTCAGCAAAGTAACCCCAGGGGAGCAGGAAGGGGCAGGCACGTGTGCACCAGTCTCTAGCCCTGCAGTATCACCGTGTGTGTGTGTGTGTGTGTGTAAGAGAGAGAGAGACTGGCTGTCACATGCACTTTCCTATCACTGCCTGAGAATATGGACTCTGGGTGCTGCCTTGGTTCAAGTTCCAGTTCTGTCATTTGCTGTGTGTCCCTGAGCAAGATACTTAATGTCTCTGAGTTCAGGGTTCTCACTCAGAAAATGGGCACAGTGAAGGCTCCAATTTCTTGAGGTTGTTGTGAGGATTAAATGAAATATTGTAAAGTTCATCACACAATGTTACATACAATGTGTACCATAGTGTTCAATATAAACAGCAGTTTATTATTATTTTCATCATCATCATCATCATCATATTGTGCAACAAACTTCATCAGGGGCCTTCAAGGTGCCAGGCCCCCAGGCTCTGAGAATGCCAAGTGAAGGATGATGCTATCCATGCCCTCAAGGGGCATATAACACAAGGGGGGTGCAAATGGGTAACTAAGAATGGCAATATCTCAGGATGATTGCTTGGGTGGTAGAAAGTGCACAGTACATATTCCCTTGGTCAGGGAATGACCCTTTTCCATGAGGAAAGAGAGGAAAGAAGGGTGAGGGCTGGGAGGGCAGGTGCTGAGTGCACAGAGCCGGTCACCCTGGTCGTGGGGACTTGGGAGGTCATCCAAGAGGAGATAACACTACAGCTGAGTATGGGAGTGCAAGATGGAAGGATGTAGCCGAGTAACAGCAGAGCAGAGCTGAGCCCGGAAGTCAGAAACAGGCACCTGGCTGGGCTTCAGGAGGCACCCGAGAGGCAGCGGGCACCTGCTGCCTAGACAGTGGACAATCTGCACAAAGGCTGCGCTTCTCAAGTCTGAGACAAGATCAGAAGGTACAGCCATGTCTAAGGAAGCTGGGATAAAGGAACACTCTGCTGGGGAGCTGCATCCACCAAATCTTAACTCACAGGTGGAGAGAAAGGGGTGTGGAAGGTGCCTGGCTGCATGCCTCATGCCTCTGGGCTGAGGCCCTTCCCAGCTGTTGCTCCCTCCACAGAAGAATAGGGCACCAGTCAGTGCCCCCACCTCAGTTGCCCCCTTTCTACTTTGCAGGCTGTCAAAGCCACAGAAGGCTACACAATTCCTGACTTAATCGCTATCTCTAAAACTGACCTCTTTTCAAAACTGAATTCACTAATTCAAACAAAAACTTTACAACACTACCATAACCGAAGAGCCAGTACCATTTGCCACCGATGGAAGATAGCGCTACAAATAAAATAAAAACAAAACAAGGTTATACGTCTCTAGTTAGATGCTGTTGGTTCCTAAAGACTGGGTCTGGGCCTAGGGGTGAGGGTGTCAGGAGGAGACTAGCGAGCGAATGTTCCAAGAGGTGATAAAGATATCCCAGCACCCAGGTGGGTCTCTCCCAGTGTAATCACAAGGATGGAAGGAAAGTTGAAAAGGGAATAAATCCTCACTGGTGAATTCAATGTTATCTAGCATCAGGTGCAGACCACAGGCACTCATCCCAGCTACTAGCCCTGCACCGTGGGAAATGCTGGCCCAAATAATCTCAAAAGCTGCTTCCAGCTATAAAACTCTCAAATGCCCTAAATTTATTAACTCTTTAGCATAGGTACACGTGACCAGACATGACCCGCAGGCTTCTCCACCTGTCCTATCTGAGCTACTCCTGCCCAGTGGTGTAGACCAGGAGGACACTGCTGAGAGGGCCATGGTCCCTGGTGTGGCTCGGTGGGCAGGATGGCCCTCCCGCCAGAATTGGGTGTGCCCAGAGTGCTTTCCTCTGACTCTTGGTCAGCCATCTCTCAGGAAGGACCATCCTCTGATCCTTCCCTTGGCCCTACCTTAGGGAGACCTGTTTCCATGGCCCCCCTTAGCCCACCAGCCCAGCCCCACCCACACCTCCAACCCCAGCCCAGTGACTTCACCCCTGACTCCCAGGACAGAGGCAAAGCCCATAGAGGGCCAAGGCAGCCCCTGGTCTACCCCTGCTACAGCCCCAAGCTTGCCTCCTTTCTGACCCCCCAGCTACTTACCTTTCTCAGAAGACCTGGCTTCAAATCCTAGCTCTTCCACTTGTCTGCTGGGCCCCTGGCCAGCTGACTTCACCTCTCTTGAACTCAGTGTCCTCATCTGTAGTAAGGATTATCATATAACTGACCTCACATGGTTGTTTTGAGAATAAAATGAAATAATATCGGCAAATGAATTTGCAAATGCAGCAAAATGCTGCTCACCCACCTGGACAAATGAATCTGTGATTCACTGAAAGAATAAATGAATTAACCTGGTAGGCTTGAAGTGGACAGAGAACCAGATGTAAAACCTAGGGACTGGAGTTCCAGTCCCAGCTCAGAGCTGACTGGCTGCAATACCTCATGGGCCTCAGTTCCCCAATGGTCAAGCAAGTCATCTGCTGAGTAGGGCAGAGGCTGTTTCTGACTTTCCAAGGTAAGCTATGACTTGGGGTAGGAGCCCAGCAAGTGTGCTTCTGTAAGCCCTTGGTTTACCTGCAGCACAGTCGACACCCATAAATTCTCCAGCACTGGGCAGCATAACCAGGTGGGCAGTTAGCAGGACGGAAAAGAAAAAGCAATGTCTTGTTTGCAGCAGAGGAGGCATAGCACTGAATGGTGTGGGTAAAAAGACCGACCTGGCCATTTCCTAAATGTGTAGCAATCTGAAGAAAGTAATGTGAGTTATGAGCCTCCACTTTCCTCATCAGTAAAATGGGGTTAACTTTACCATTCTCTCTGGAACAGTAGAAGTCAATCAGAGCTGATTCTTACTGCTTCTGGTTCTTGCTGCATACAGGTATCAAACTTTCAACAAAGGCAATATCCTTACTTTTTTACATTTTCAGTTGTTACTCTCCTGTCACACATAGTCTTCCCATTGAAGGGGAGGGTCCAAAGGCAGAAAGAACCTCAAGTGAAGCCACAGGGTATGAGGGTGCTCTGTTCTTCAGCCCCTTCTCCCATCACACCTGGGGCGGCCAAATCTGATGGGCACAGAGGGAGAACAGAGGTGAGAGAGGAGGCCAGGCCTCCAGGTGGTGATGGCCCTGGGCACCTCCCGCTCTTTCTCAGCCCTGCCCTGGAGGCCAGTGTGGAGTTCCCCACCTCATACCCAGGATTCCTGACTCCTCTGAGGCCCACACCACAATCTTAATGAGCAGAAACAGAGACTGCGGGCAGACAAGTGTGTCTGTGAGCACACAGCACAGCAGTCACCAGTGCTGGATGGGAAAGGGGACCCTGAGTCTGAATCCCAGTGCTGCCGCCCTCCAACTCTGTGACCTGTGCAAACGACCCCACCCTTCTGTGCCACCTTGGTTTCCTCCTCTGTAAAACGAGGACAGTGTCATGAAGATGACATTACATCATGCAGGGATCCTGATTAGCAGTGTCTGGTTCTGGTTCACGGTCCATGCTCCCTCCATCAATCCCAGCTGTTGTGTTGTGTTTTTAAAAGATTGAAGTATATTTCCCTTTCCGCCGCTCTCTTTGGGTAGCAATTTGGGATTACTAGCAGCACAATCAAGAAGGGAATGTTTGCCTTTGAAGTAGGTCTGCTTGGCTTTCTGAAGTGGGAGAAAGTACCACAACATGTGAAAGGGGTTCAAACCAGGGTTCTCCACCCTGGCTGCACATTCGAATCTTCTGGAGAGGTCTGAAAAATCCAGTGCAGGGCCATATCCCAGACCAACTGCTTCAGACTGACTGGGGCATAGCAACCTGGGGGGAGGGAGGGAGGATTATTTAAAGCCCCCCAGGGGCTTCCAGTGTGCAGCCAGGGTTGAGAACCAGAGGCTTAAATCAAAAGCACAAGCTCTGGGATCAGACAGGCTTGGGCTGAAGTCCCAGTGCAGCCCTGTGCAAGGTACAAGACTTTCCACTTGCAAAAGTGGGCAGTAATACCATATCCTCACAAGGTCGATACTACAATACAGAGACTACCTAAGACGGCAGGTGAACGCACAGGGCCCAGGGCTTACTAAGTCCTCCTCCATAAATGAGAGCTGGTTACCATAGAAGTCCTTACTTCTGATACATTTATATTCACAATACATTAGATGAAGGCAATGTCAACTACAAACATTCAGGACCAGAACATCTACTTATGTGTTGCGGTCTTTTTATTTGCTTATTGGGTGTTTGTTAAACCCCACCTTGTTTTAGGAAAAATGAGGATGGGCCAGGTCTATCTGCATTACAAATATTTAAGTTATTCAAAGTAGCACCTTTCACTAGCAAACAGGAGTGGTTTACTGGCTTGATTCTTCAGTGCTATGTTTCTAGGAGGGTATCTCTCTCTGTGAGCCCCTCTGTGGGGCTCCCTGTAATTGAGGCCACACAGGGCAGACACCCTTTGACAGCTAGCTGCCCCTTCCCACATTCTCAGAAGGGCCCTCAGCCTCACAGGCTGTATCCCTGGTCTTTGGAAGAAGGTGCTTTTGGACCTCTGACAATTTGCCCCAGGATAGAATGAACTACAGCTCAGAATCCATGGTGGAAGGAAGGAAGAGAGGAAGGAAGCAAAGAAAGAAGGAAGGAAGGGAGGAAGGAAGGAAGGAAGGAAGGAAGGAAGGAAGGAAGGAAGGAAGGAAGGAACAGATGGACAATGGACAAGGGAGGGAGGGGGAATGTTCCAGAAAGGCCAGTGGGTGGTGGAGGACTCAGGAGAACTGGATTCCAGGCTTACCACTCATGAAGCTCACTGGTTGTGTGGCTATAAGCAGCTCCTTCTGCCCCTGCCCCCAGCCTTAGTATCCCACCCTATAGAATGGGGGTGGCCTGTGTTGCCTGCCTACTTCACCTACATCTCATGTGGTTTCAAGGTGAGAAGCTGGGCAAGTGGCACTGTATGCGTTTCCTGTGGCAGCTGTAACAAATAATCACAAGCTGGGTGGCTGGAAACAACTATTTTTATTCTTTCAGTTTGGAATCAAGGTGTTTGCAGTGCCATGCTTTCTTGGAAAGGATCTAGGTGAGAACACATCTTTCCTCTTCAAGCTGCTGGTGGCTGTGGCATCCCTTGGCTCATGTCTGCACCACTCCAACCTCTACCTATAGTTATTGCCTCCTCTGGTCTTCTCTGGGTATCTTTTATAGGGATATCTGTCATTGAATGAAGGGGTCACACAAGTAATCCAGATGATCTCCTCATCTCAAAATCCTTCACTGAATTACAACTGCAAAGATCTTTTTTCCATATAAGGTCATATTCACAGGTTCTAGGGATTAGGATGTGAGCCTATCATTGGGGATGGGCCACCATCTAGCCTGTTGCACATACCCCATTAGGCATTTTAGAGTATTGTGAATTATGATCTATTGCTGGGAGAGTAATAGATTTCATAGTGCATGTCAACCTGGCAGGTCAGTGATAGTGGACTAGAGGATAAGAGCATGACAGCACTGAGCATCTACTCTGTGTCAGGCAATGCACTGCTTGCTTTCCACAATCTCTCTCATTTTATCCCCACGGCAACTGAGCCAAGTACTCTGACCCCCTCCCCCAGATGAGAAAGCTGAGGCTCAGAAGGTTAATACATTTGGCCCAGGTCTCTCACAGCATAAGGGGTGGAGCTGAGATTTCAACTCAGGCATATTCTGAGTCTACCAATGATGACAATCTGTGTCCACCAAGCATGTAGGCCAGAAACACCAGCTCCTTTCTCTATGGTTCTCATCAAGTTAGCATTGTTCTGCTGATTTTAATCCTGCAGAGTCCTCAAGTCTGTGCCCACCTCTCTACCCCAGCACAATGCCCCAGTTCAGGACTTTACCACTTCACTCCTGGACCACAGCCAGAGTACCCCTGATGGCTCTTTGGAGTTCTAGCATTTTCCCGGCTCCCAGCTCATTAAACCTGTCCACCCCTCAACACCTAATGTGAATTTAGGAAAACTGAATGCCAGCCATGTCATTTCCCTATACTTATGACCCTTCAGGACCCATGGGTCCAAGTTCAATCTCCTTCATTGTATTTACAGTACAGATCCCTGTCATGTGGCACCTTCTTTTCTGGCCTCACCTCATACCCCTCCCTCAATCATACACCAAGTTCCCCAGCACTGATCTGAGTGTAGCTCCCCACCTACATGTTGTTTGCACCTTAGGGCCTTTGCAGATGCAAATCTCCCTGCCTGGAACACCATCCCCATCTTCTAGCTTCCCTGTCTTACTTTCCAACCTGCATACTCTTGGAGGGCAGGGACTGTGTCTGTCTAGTTCACTGTTTTCTCCCTAGTCTCAGCATAAAGCCTGGCTCATAATAAGCAATCATTAAATACTTCTGAATAATAAAAAGACAATTTGAGGTAGCCCTTAGGTTGAACTCACAGGGTACCCCTTTTCTGGGCTCCAGTAGCATCTGTTCCCTTGTAGTATTATATTGAAATTCTCCATCTCCCCCACTAGCCTGTGAGCTCATCCAGAATGCAGAGGCTCAATCTAAGATTACAGACCCAGGACCCCACCATGCTCCATGACATGCTTGGTTAGGTTTACACCACATTTTCTTTTTTCTTTCTTTTTTTTTTTTTTAAGTTTTAATTTTTTGCTAATATTTCAATATCAGGTGACTTCAAAAAAATTCAAATTCAGGCTTCTCTTGAAAAAATATCATGATCTGGCCATCCTGGACTAGGTGCCTACATGACAAAGACAGGCCAGGGTTGAGCAGCTGCACCTTCAGGTAGGACCCAGGCTATCCAGTCCCCATAGGCCCACCCAGCCTGCATCTTTGTCATCTGCCTAGCCCCTCTGGCATTTGAATTTTCTGTCTTGGGACACATCAAATTCATCTAAGAAACTCTCCTCTCACATATGTATTTAGGTCTCTGATATGTGGCATGCATTATACACAAGGCCAAATAAGCTAATACTTCAGTTAAATTAAAAATGCTTTTCTTAGCAAAGAGAGAAACAAGACCAATCACAAGAGTCAAAGTGCCCATAAGATTTTTAAAAGCACGGTTGTCCAAAGTCAGCACTGGCCTCCTCCTAACAAGGCCACAGGGCTGGATCCTCTAATTTTGTCTAATTTTAATGTGTGCAGGAATCCTCTGGGATGGTGGGGGGAAGGGGCCTGTTAAAATGCAGATTCAGATCAGAGGGTCCAGGCAGGGCCCAAGAATCTGCATTCTAACAGGCCCCCAGGGGAAGACAATGCTGCTCATACCCTGTACACTCTTCCTATAGTAGCCTCTGACATCCCTACAGCAGGCAAGAGAGACCCTTCAGCTCATGTACCACCACCCCTGCTGCCTGGCTACCTGGAAAGAATGTCTTCTGGCCATTCAGGTGTTTCTTGGGAGAACCACTTGCCAGTATCACCACGATAAAGGTAGGCAACCCTTCCAGAATGCCTATTTCCCTTTAGTCCAGGAAAGAAAAGCATGGCAAGCAAGGGACACACAGGGGTGGGGGTGGGGGTGGGGTCTTGGCAGCTGCCTCTGCGCCTGCCTTCCCCCCAACCCCCAAGGCTGAACCTCTTAAGCCCCCAAGTGGGTTAACTCCTAGGGTCTCAGATGGTGAGCCCATGTGGTACCAGGATGCTCCCAGGGAGACCAAAACACAGAAGCCAAGTCAACCTTAGGCCCAAACCCCAACTTGCAAGTCTGTTGTTACTTTGTTTTGTTTTGTTTTTTGAACAGTCTTCACATTCAAGCGCCTGTTCCCAGCATATTATTTTTCCTGTCAGCAGAAGGCAAGGCCTTTGCCCTAGCACGTCAGGGATCTCAGAGGAAACAGAAAGACAAGTGACACATGCAGAGCCGGTCCCAGGGGCTTCTCACACTGAGCTTGTAAACAGGAAGTTGCAGGTACACTCTGCAGGACACCCTGGAGTTGGCTGGTTTGTTTTGCAGCCATTCGGCCCATTTAGATAAACTGCAGAGAGGATTATCAGAAAGCTACTGAGCCCATTCACAGCACCCCCTCCCCACACATATACACCAGAAATGCTGGGCGATAGCAAAGCTGTTGGGCAAAGATTTGCACCCAGGGAGAGGGCAGGCAGCTGGGCGGTGCCACAGGCTGCAGGGATGTGCCCCCTCTGATTACCTCCTTTTCTCAAAAATCCCCTCATGTCACCCCCACCTCCTAAAAAGAAGCATTTCTAGAAGCCAACCCCTGGATGGTGGCTGCAGCTGGCGTAGCTTTCAGCAGCGGGCCAGAGGAGGAAGGGGAGATTCTGGGGTGTCCGCTCTTGGCTTTCATTATTGTCCCGTGTTTTCAAAGTGCCAACTCCGGAGGGGGCTGGGGAGAGAAGGGTTTGGGGATTTGTTCCGCCTAGGTATACATAAATAGCAGCAGACAAACTGTCCTTTATCAGCTATTTCCCAGGAAACTGGGAGAAAATTCTTCTCATGGCCAGATTATAAAAGAAGAGCCTCACCGTTCTGGGAGACAGGCCCCTCTTTTCCCCTCTCCCCTATACTGAACACTAAGTCACTGTTCCTGACACCCACCGGGAGGGACCCTGTTGGAGAGCGGGGTGGGGAGGGCTGGGTGAGCTGGGCAGCTGCTAAGAAGCCAGGTTCCCTGCCAGCCAGAGCACAGAAATTCTTTCCCAGGAAAGGGGAGGTTACATAGCCTGCTGGGTAAACTGGAAATTATTAACCACAGAGTAAGTAGAATCAAAAAGAGTAGAAAACTGGTTGTTGGCTTTACCGGGAGTTGTAAGTGTGTTAGGGGGAAAAAAATGACAAATGTATTTGAAATATTTTTTTCCCTGAACCAGGAAGAGGCATTTCCAATAATTCTGTCAAGTAAAGCACTCCAGTGTTCTCTCCTGCTGGTATTTCAAGGCTGGTTTTGTTATTTCTTCACACAGATGGCCTAGGAAACACACTCAATATATTTTTCTTTTCTTTCTCCCCTCACCCTGCCCTCTTTTTTTTTTTTTTTTTTTTTGCTTCAAAGAATTTTCATCTCTCTCATTTGCTCATTTCTTTTTTTTTTTTCTTACTTTTGATTTAGATAACACAGTGACTTTAGAGGGCCTTGAAGACTATTTACATCACAGGAGAATTTGAGATTCTTTCTTCATAAGAGTAATAGGTTCAACCTCCAGCAATAATTAACTAATGTTTCACCGAGCACTTGCAGTGTGCCTGGATCTGTGCCAGTGACTTACACTAGGGCTGCTCCAAGACTGACGTGTGGTAGTCCTGTTGGTAATCCTATTTTTTATCAATTTTTTTTTTGTCTGTTATTGGGCTGTATGAGTTCTTTATGTATTCTGGATAATAACCCCTTATCAAATAGATGGTTGGCATTATTTTCTCTCATTCTGCCTTTTCATTTTGTTGACTGCTTCTTCTGCTGTGCAGAAGCTTTTT
This sequence comes from Canis lupus dingo, assembly GCF_003254725.2. Taxonomy (NCBI): domain Eukaryota; kingdom Metazoa; phylum Chordata; class Mammalia; order Carnivora; family Canidae; genus Canis; species Canis lupus. Next base: position 39,227,754 of record NC_064246.1, read on the forward strand.
AGTTTCATGTAGTTCTACTTGTTGATTTTTGCTTGTCTAGCTATCTAGTCTCTGGGTATTTATCCAAAAAGTAAAAACAGGATCTCTAAAAGATATTGGCACCCCCAGTTCCATTGCAGCATTATTCATAATGGCCAAGATACGGGAACAGCCCGAGTGTCCATCAACAGATGAGTGGATAAAGGTGTGAGATCTCTCTCTCTCTCTCTCTCTCTCACACACACACACACTGGAATACTATTCAGCCATGAGAAAGAAGGAAATCCTGCCATTTGTGACATGAATGGACCTTGAGGGTATTAGTAATGCTAAGTGAGATCAGTTAGAAAGAAAGACAAATACTGTATGATATCCCTTACATGTGGTATATAGACAAGTTAAATTCATAGAAAGAGAGTAGAATAGTGGTAACCAGGGACTGGGGATGGGGGAACCAGGAAATGCTGGTCGAATGGCACAAACTTGTAGTCAAAAGATGAGTAAGTTCTGGAGATCTAATGTACAATATTGTGATTAGAGTCAATGCTACTATATTGTATAAAGTGGCTAAGAAGCTAGATCATAAGTGTTCTTGCTACAAAAAAGAAATGATAATTATGTGATGAGATGGACGAGTTAGCTAATACACGTGGTGGTAATCAGATTGTAATCAATATAATAAATGTATCAAATCAACAGGTAGTACACTTTAAACTTACACAATGTTAAGTGACAATTATATCAAAATTAAAAAAAAAAAAAGACTGATGTGTAAACAAACCACCTGGAGAAACTGTCGAAAGCCTGACTCAGTAGCTCTGAAGCCCAGGGAATCTTCATTCCTAAGCTCTCTGGACCACACATTGAGTAGCAAAGCTTTTACCCCCAATACCATCTAATTCTCATGTCAGGTTGGCAGAACTTGTTGTAGTAAAAGAAGCTAAGGGTTTTTCCGTATGAAAGGGAGGAAGATGGGCTTTAAGCAATCCTTAGTTTTGGAGCAGGAAGTACTAATATGGAAAGGTGAGCAGACACAGGTAAGACACCATGGGCAGGGATTTGGCCAGGTTTGAGACACACCAGCTGAGCTGTGAAACATGGGGGTAGAGGCTTCAGACTTTGGAGACAGAAAGACAGTGCATGACAAGTACACTTTTAAACCACTGATATATCGTGGTTTTAAAAAGTTTATCCTGCCACAAAGAGGTTCAGAGGGATGTCTTGTGTCCTCAAGCTTGGACTTGGATCAGGTCAGATATGGTATGGCTCCATTAAAGGTAGGCTGAGTCTTCCCTGACCTTCACATCTGTTAGCATTTTGAAGCTTGGCTTAGTGATAATACTGTAACTTTTAGATTTTTTTTCCCCAAATACGCATTACTGAATCCACCCTGGTTGGTGCTGAGAGAAGCTATGCCCTGGCTTGCTGAGCCCAGTTACCTGGAGACGGAATGCTCTCTGACTGACTAATGTTGCCAAATCCATGGTGAAATCTAACTCTTCATGAGAATTTAGATCTACTTTATCACAAAGTGCTTTTCATGATTCATCTACTTAGCAAGTACCTTGCTATCAGCTATTCACCTCTTGCTAGAAGGATATCAGATGCCATTCAATATAAAAACCCATGACAAAAAAGAAAGACACATGTCACATGGTTAGAACAAAATGATGAAATTCACCAGAATTGCATTCAGGGAAATATAGAGGCGTCGGAACAAATGTTTGAGGGACAGTGGGTGATGGGTGTAGATGATCAGAGCTGCTATTACAGAATTCCAGAGGCCATTTCCTGGAGCACAACTCCAGAATACACCATGAGTACTGCTCCCTGGAGTCATGCTCAATAGAGGTGCTGAGAAGCCCCTCCAAATGGGGAACATTCTGATAACAAATATGGTCCTTAAACTACCTCCTGGCAAAGGTGAGTTTCCTGGAGACACTTTGTTTATGGAACCCCAAGAATTTACTCATTCTGATACAGTGAAGGGTACAACATTCTTTTGCATGTCAGAAGGGAGACAGGGCAGAAAGGAGAGAACTAGTAGTAAAAATCTTCAAGGTTTTGCTGTGAACTATATGGGATGAGACTGCCCCCCAACACACAAATCATCAGTAAAATCTATTCAAATGGATTTTTAGGTGTGTGAGTAGCAGCAAGAGGGCTGGATTCTAAGTCCAGGCTGAGCCTGAGTCAGCACATAGGAAAAAGGAATCATCATCAGACATGTAGTTTACATCAGTGACAGCACTTATTCATTCACTGAACACCTACCGCATACACGCAGTGAGGCAGAACAGGGAACATGCATATTCTAAACAGATATGTTTGAATTTTTTGTGTGTAGTAAAATATGCATAAAAATATCTGCCATCTTCCCTGTTCTTAAGTGTACAGTTCAGTGCATTAAGCACATTTCTACTGCTGTGCAACCATCATTGCCATCCATCTCTAATCTCTAGAGCTCTTTCATCTTGTAAAACTGAAATTCTGTCCCCATTAAACAGGAACTCCCTAGCCCCTTCCCCCAGCCCCTGGAAACCACATTCTACTTCCTGCCTCTATGAATTTGTCTATTCCACAAACATCACATGGCTGACTGAATGAATTGGTATGCATTAGGTATGCTTTCTAGACATACAAGGATGTGTATGTGTATATGTTAAATGTAGGTGTATTTACACACATACTTTTCATACCTCTGTCTGTATCCATATCCATATTTATATTTATCTCTAAAACACAAAGCAAGACATACTAATTTGTAAAGGGACACAGACCAAGATTTTCTTTCTGGCTCTGTATCTATAGAGGAACCCCAGTGGCAAAGCAATATTGGGTCTGAGGAAACATAGGCCTAAGCTCACACAGCTACCCAGGTCCATCAGAGGCCAATTTCCTAACTGTACTAGATTACTTTTTGAAAATCTCAGCATAAATTAATGAGGAAGGAGAAAATAAGAGCCAGAGAACATTAGAGCTAGAAGGCTCTTCAAGATCTTCTAGCCCAGAGTCAACAGAAAGTATCCTACTACTACCCCCTTGGCAGATACTACTCCCTTGGCAGATATTACTGAATCCCAGTTGTCCAAGACAAACATGCAGTCCTACTCTGACAATGATGAACACAAAATTGCATGTGACAGACACAGTTCCAACCTCAGTCTTGCTGCAGGACTCTGGGGAAAGTCTGATCACTCTTAAAATGAGAAACTTAGATAAAGCCAGTCTCTTTCTGCCTTTTGCAAAAAGTTGTATCTAGTATGATGACTGAGCAGTGGCAGCCACCTTGGCACCATGAGGGAAGAGGCCTGGGGCAGGACTGACAGGCTAGGATGCCAGAGTGGTGGAATAGAAGAAAACCAGATGTGTGGTAACATGGAGAACCATGGAGATGCCCAGCCCTGGAGATATCCTCCCTAGATCATAGATCTTCCTTACTGTTTAGGCCATTTTGAGTTGGGGTTTCTGTTACCTGTTACCCAAAGCATCCTAACTGGTATACAAGATCAGTTCCCATTTGCTCCTAGAGATTAAAACAGATATAGTCAAAGCTCTAGGCCTTTCCCAACCCCTAGACATGGCACATCCACTCTCCCTTCTCTGTAAAGACAGAGCAAACTCTTATATGCAAGGGCAGCTGGGAGGGCTCCACCAATACTACAAGGTATTCCTGGTGCCTGAAATACTCCTCTTAGGGAGGCATTGTTCTCTTAAGATATGCAAATGGTCCTGGGATGGAATAAATCCCCTAAGTGTGAAGGAACTAATCATATCTCTTTCTGCTTCCAAGAAACGTAGGCAGTGTATTATTACCAGAGAAGCAGATGCCAAGACAAAAACGAACATACAGGGGTTTTATTAAGGGAAATGTCATGGTTCAAAGAGCAGTCAGACCATGATGCAATGGAATTTTGAGAGAAGATTGGGTGGGAAGGTCCTGGGCTGCTGTGCCACCTCAGAGGTTTAGTAGTGCCATCCATGAGCCAAAGTCTACTGCCAGAGGAGTTCTATGGGTGCAGGTCTGCCTTAGTATCCCTGCCTCGTGCAGTCACAGAGTAGGGGGCAACGCCTCCACATAGATGCAGCTGGGGCCCGTGGTCCCTTAGGCACCCTGAAAGCAGAGGACTATAGAGGCATTGGGTGGCTTTCACAGAGAAACTGGAAAAACTGGGCTCCTGGGGTGGGGGGAGAGTTAGATATGGGGGTTCAGCAGGGGGGTCAAAGTGTGTGTGATGGTCCTGTGCCCTGCTCCACCCAGGCACTCAGTCACCTCTTTCAGGTAAACCAACTCAGCCCACTCAAGCTTCCCAGGGGAACCTGGCTGTTGCACTGATGTGGGAACTCCAGGGCACAATGTGGCGCAGGACAGGGTGGCACAAACTAGACTCATGACTTCCAGGAGTCACAGGTGACTGGGTATTAACATCCCTCCAGAGGTTTTTTGGGTTTTTTTTTGTTTTTTGTTTTTGTTTTTTTTGTTTTTTAAGATTTTACTTATTTATTTGATACACAGAGAGAGAAAGCATGAGCAGGGAACAGGGGTGAGGGGTAGAGGGGGAGGGAGAAGCAAGCTCCCATCTGAGCAGGGAGCCCAATGCAGGGCTTGATCCTGGGACCCTGGGATCATCACCTGAGCCAAAAGCAGACACTTAACTGCCTGAGCCACCCAGGTGCCCCTGTACCTCCAGATTTGAGGTAATTTCACCCAGTTCTCACAGGCCGGAAGAACCCCAGCTGATCTCTGAGTTACTTACCATATTTGAAGGATATAAGTTCAGCTGCTGCATCAGAGGCACTGGACACGGTGGCATAAATGAGAGAGCAGTCAACTTGTCTCTGTGTATTAGTGCAGGTGGAGGGCTGGGGCTCCCAACTCTCTCTTGGTTCTGCCCTGCCTCGAGCACCGCACAATCATATAGTCAGCAGAACCATATTGATGGAATAGCGCCCTGGCAGCACATGTACATGCCAGGCACTGTTCTAAATACTTTGTAGATGGTAATCCTTCAACCTATCTCCCTGTGGGGTAGACAATATTATCTAAATTTTACAGAAACCAAAGCCAAAGAGGGTTTAATCACCAGCTCCACAATCTGTGCTCTTGATGGCTGTCAGCAAGATGGAAGCAGGGAGGGCGGGAGGAGTGCAGGCTGCCCCCTAACCCCCTCCATGCTTTAAGGTCATGAGACAGACACCGTTTGTCAGATGGTCACCCTTCATTGCAAGGAAGGCTAAGAAATAGCCCTTAGCTGGTGAGTGCATGGTATCCAGCACAATTTATGCTCCTCTGCCTGGGATGGCTCCCTCAAACTTTGTGCCGCAATTTATGCCATCATTACCACCATACAGGACTCGGTTCCCTTTGACTGGGATGACCCACCCACCCCCACCCTGGATGGGTCAAATGCCCCACTTCCAGGCTCTCATAAGTTTGTGGGATTCCTTCTACTTCAACTCTTATCATTCGTTATTATAAGATCTTGCCTGGGCCCAACAAGCCTGCAGATGTGATTTCTCTGGCCCACACAATATTTTTTAAAACCAGGGAAAAAAATCACACAAAATTCCAAATACATGTCTTCCCTTGAAAAATTATAAGGCATAGCAATACTGGGCAGGGATCCCTGCAAAATAACAATTTTGGGAGCTGAGTAGCTCCCCAGTGCCTGTACAGAAGACACAGCTGTGCCTTTCACACAGGCCCCACCAGTCCCTATTGCTTTATACCCTGTCTGTCTCATTCACCTGTGCTGTTTGCCTGACCGCCCTGTAGGAAATAGGAATCGCCACCTGCTGGACCATGCGGGCCAGGTGTGCTTCCTCTGAGTGTACCTTGTGCTTGGCACACCGCACGTGCTCAAATGTGTCTGTGGAGCGTGTGAATGGATCCACTGAAATAGGCAGGATTAAATTGCAGCGCGGCACAGGCTCACATTCCACCCACACCCTTCCCAACCCTCACCCCAAAGAATCTATATTTAATTGTCTTTGCAGAATTGGAGCCTGCAAGCCACTTCACACTGGAGATTTAAACATCAGAAATGCGGCAGCTTGGCCCCCCGCGTGCCGCAGCCTATTAATAGCCGGGCTGCCTCTGTGCTTCCTGGGCAGCTGCATTGTTCTTAGCAGCAGAGATGGCAGGGACAGGGGAAGGCGACCTTCTCAGGGAGACCTCCCCCTCTGCCTGGCCCCCACCGTCCTGGTGCCCTTCCTCGCCTGGCTCACTCTGCCCAGCGCGCCTGCTGTCTGTTCCACAGGACGGTTATTTATTTATTTTTTTGTCAGCACTAATCGGGAGTGGTGGCGGTGGGAAATAAGAGCCCCGACCCGTGTGAAAGCGCTTAACCAGGGACTCCAGGGAGAATCCTGTGCGCTGGCAGCGCCAGAGGTCACCGTCACCTTGGCCTTGAGGTGGCCTGTTTACCGAAGTGAAATGAAGAGATCAGTCAGATGTCAGGGAGATGCTAGTGGCGGGCGCCTGGGCAGAGAGCCGGGTGCACGATTGGCCGGGCTGGGCCATTCCTTCCTTCCCAATGCCTCAGCACAAAGGCCCCAATGACTTAGCAACTCCGATAAGAGGGCAGGAGGCAAATGTCAGGTCCCTGATTGAATGCTCCTCTTGGCCTGGTTGCAGGGCCTTCGAGGCGGCCTCTCCCTCTTTCCACATCCCTCCCCACATCCATTCAGCTGGAAGAACGGTATTTGTTTGAAACACTGGCCCGTCCTTTCCCTATCTCTGGCAGGAAAGAAAGCCTCGTCCCTCGGGTCCCAAGGTCTAGAAGCACAATGAGAACCGACATCATTATCCTCAAGCCGTAAATGGGAAAAACGGGGTGTTGACCACGGCTCGTCACTTAGGACGATGGATGGCACTGGATTCTGTAGCAGAAAAAGACAGGAAACAGAGGAGCCCTGTTTCTCCCCGAGTGATAGATAGCTCAGCCATACAGCCTCTCCACGCTGGGCCTCATTAAGGAGTCACTACCTGTAACAGGACCCCAGCCTCATAAGGCCTGAGGTGAAATGGGCCTATTAGGTCTGTCTCCCAGGAGAGAAGCCACTGTTCGAATTCCTTCTATTGCTTTTTCAATGTGGGAGCTAACATCAGAGATGAGGCTCCCGCCCTTCCCAGAGTCAGGCTGATAGAGGTGGCTCTGTTTCTGCCCCATAGTCTTCAGGCAGCCTCTCGTCTACACTCCATTCTGCTGGTACTCTTTTGAGCTCTTCTGTGAGAAGCTAAAGAGTTGCTCTGGCTTTATTTGTCTTCCAGGTTTTTCTGCAAACTCTCCCACTCCTCAATCAGTCCACCTGCTTGGAATACTTCAGGCTTTTTCCTGCAGCCTGCATTGGTCTGGATAAACCTACCCCAGCCCTGCCAGGAGCCTTGCCCCGCTACTCTCAGAAGCCAGACAACTCTCTCATCTGCTGACATCATTACAGAGTAAAACAACAAGAACATAATGATCTCTTACACATTTCCAGAATGAAGTTTAAATTAGTACCACCTCACAAACTGACTGGGAAAGGGCAGTGTTGAAAATGGGGTTTCATTTTTCCTGCTGCCAGGATGCACACTGAAAGAAAGGCTTTCCTGGTTCCACCAGAACCCCAGAGCAGAACTTTGGTGTCCATCAACGATGCCGAGATCCCTTCGTTCCCGCAGGTCACTGACCTTGTGATCCTTTGGCGACCCCGCCAGTCGGACTGTGCAGAGTGCAGAGTCCTGGAGAAAGGGTGGCTTTGGGAGAGTGGTGTGCACTGGTAACGGAGACCCAGGAGTTCTTTCAAACTTTGAAGGATGACTGTAGAGCTCTCCTGAGAGAAACGTGGTCAGGGAGGCAAGGGAGGTAGATGACATCCCTGGTTGGGCTGGAGAACACTGTATTCTCATTTCTCATATTTCAGGAGCAATGGGTGGGGCTGGGGGGTGGGGGCAGGGTCGTCCAGCTATGGTCCATATAGCATGGATCGTGGAGAATATCACCCACGTAAAGCTCGAGAAAAACATTAACAGAGTGGTCTCAAATTGTTTTCCCTTCTTCAAGAAATCCAGTAATGTCTGGAAAAATGAGTCTTGTGTATGTTTGGGTTTTCTGAGGATTGAGGGCTCCACAGGACCACAGGAGCTGTGGACTCATAAGAAAGAAGTGTGAGGATTCAACGTTCATCCCTCAATGCTGGCTACTTTCCATGTGTGACTTCTACCCATCCCCAGATGGATTCCCAGCCCTGGAAGGTCGATCCCAGCCCTGGAAGGTCGATCCCTTGGGATTGCATCAGCCGTCTCTCTCAACCTCTGGTTTCTGGTTGAGTTTGCCCAATGGGAGGCTTTGAAAAGAAACAGGGAGGGAGGAGGAGAGAGGCTGGGGTGTTTCTCCCCTGCTCTCACCTTCCTAAAGCACATATGTCCAGCAATTGTGCATCCCTTCGGATCTGGGGATGGTAATGCTTTCTGCTACTGTTAGTTGTATCAGTTATCTATTGCTGTGTAACAACCACCCCAAACTTAGTGATTTAAACAGTCCTCATTTACTTGCAGATAATTCTATAGTTTGAGTTCAACTCGTCTGCAAAGTTCTTCTGCTGGTCAGATCACGGCAGCTACGTGAATGACTCCCTAAGTTACAAATAATTTAAGAAGTCTGAATGGTATACAACATCACACACAATAAAATGGGCCTGACTTGTTTCTTTTTGTGTGATATAATCGATAACCACTTTGGAATGCTATGAATAGGTAAGGCATAAGTACATAGAATGTGTTATACATATCCCTGTTTGTGCTGATTGCCATAGACAGCTAGGCATCGGGCCTGGGGCCTGGAATGCATCCCTGGAAATCAGACATAGAGTATATTATGCTGCCTTGCTCACATTATAGAACACATACCAACTCAAGTGCCCCGTGTGATGTGTGAATGCCTTTTTTGGCATTCCAACGGGGGTTGGCTTTGACTGTACACTGTGCTGAAGTCTTTCTCACTGGCTTGTTATTGCAGGGCTGATGGTGTTCATGAAAGCAGACCTGTGGGCACAGGGGAGTTTCTGGGGCCCGGTTAGTAAAACATCCTCCAGAGAGTACTCATAACCTCTCTACTGATCGAGGCTCTCAACATCCAGAATAAGGAAAACTCGAAAAACATTTTGATGAAGAGTAGCCTATTTGTTTTGTGGAAGGTGCCTTCTGTTGCTGGAAGACAAACCTGTTCCACTCTCACACGTGGAGCACTACAGTAGCTTTTGGACCTGCAGCCCTGCTTCCTGCCTTGTGCCCTTCCAATCCATTCTCCATCCAGAAAGCAGACTGATGCTCTTAAAACACAAATCAGATCATGTCTCCCCCCTGCCTCCAAAACTACCACAAAATATTCAGAATCTCTCCCAAACTCCTTCCTATCATTGTGCCTACCTCTCTGATTTCATCTCCAGCCATCTCATTGTCACTCACCAGTCTCTGGACACACCTGCTTCTCATTGCTTCATAGATGTACCAAAATCACTCCCTGCTCAGGTGCTTTGTACTTGCCATTCCTGTACTGCTGTTCCCCCAGATGTCTGTACCGCTGGCTCCTTCTCATCAGGTCTCCCCTTGAATGTCACCTCCAAAGAGAAGCCCTCCAGTCTTGTTCTTTCACATTGCTTATTTTCACTTTAATCACAGCACTTAACCACTAGCCAGTAATATCTTTCTGGTTATTTAGTTGTGTACTTTCCTTCCCCCATGAAAAGATAAGCTCCATGAGAGCAGCAGCACTATCTGGGGTCACAGACATGACCCACCAATTCTGAGTCTGTCTCCAGGTGGCTTCTGATCCAGAGTTCCAGCCACAGCACCAGTCTGCTTCTTGAACAAGTGTTGGCATTTTCTCAGCAGCTTTAGAAATCAGATCTCATTCCTAAACCCTGTGACTCAACCAACAGCAAGAGAGAGAGCTGGGTTGGGGACACAAGGGCACCCTCAGTCTTCAGGGATATAGCAACCCTCCAAGTAGTGGAACCATGAAGGAAGGCTGAGGATCAAGCCCGGGGGCTGATCTGCTCACTGGAAGCTGACCCTCTCCCAGACCATGCCAACTCTCAGCATTTCACAAACTAGACAATCTCCCAGCCTTTTGAGCGCCAGTGTCGCCTAGCTACGGAATTACCACGCAGATAGGGCTCCGGGGATGAAATTAGATTTCCCTTTGCAGAACAAAGACAAACACACTCCTCTAGCCCATCCTGGGAGCACTGCGTCAGGACAGCCTGCTTCCGGGCCAGGCATTCAAAACCCATGGGCTGTCTTGCTTGCTTCAGCAGTTCCTGGCAAAGGGCAACAGAGTTTTCTAGCTTTGAAATCTAATTGCCTACCATGGCTGTGAATCCCATCTCCAAAGGCAAATAAATAAATAAATAAATAAATAAATAAATAAATAAATAAATAAATAAATAAATAGATGGTAGTGGGGGGTAGGAGGGGGTACAGTTCTCATGGAAGCGGCAGAGATGAGCCCTTTAATTTAAGCTTTTGCATTATACCTTTTTTAAAAAATTTTTTTAAAAAAATTAGTCTGAGAAGCTCCTGTTTCAAAGAGAAAGATCCATAAGTGCAGCTTCTGTCAGTAATGAGAAAATGGAAATCACAAGCAAGACCAGAAAACTCATTCTACCAGAATCTTAATGATTTCCAGAATAATTGTGCTGGTCTCTCAAATCAAGGAGTGGACAGTGACAGCTCCAGATTTTCAAATGAGGGTCAGATGGGTTCATGTTTTTTTAATTGGGCTCATTTCTAAACCATGTGCTTGTCATGATGCCTTAATCCCTTCCCTGTCCCACAGCAAAACTGCTCTCTCTCCCCTTGTCTCCCTCAAACAAATGCAGCTTCTCAAAGGGGGAAATGAGCTTCCCTCTCTCACAAACAGATTTCTTATCATATGACTGCTCTGCTGCGGGTGAACTTGCATTTCTCTTGCATAACAGAACAATTTCCTGAAGGAAAAAAAAGGCGGAAAAAATCAAACTGCTTGCTGCTCCTTGTTTTCCATATAAACATCTTTAGCCTCAGCTCCTGAAGAGAATGGGAAAGAAACAGCTTTATTTCAGAAGGATGAGTACCAATCTTTCAGAGGGCAGAGGGACATTTTCCTGCATTTGCTTTATTCAGTGGGACTCGGGAGAAGGAACAAATTTGTAGACAATTTTAAGGGCTCTCCAAGCAACAGGACACCTTCTGGTAACATCTCACAACAGGTGAAAGTTTAACAATGATTAACAAATTAGAAAATTCACCATATGGCTGAATATAAATCACGGTCTGCACTTAGGATGCTTAAAACAGGGAATGAGGGCAGCCCGGGTGGCTCAGGGGTTTGGCGCTGCCTTTGGTCCAGGGCAGGATTCTGGAGACCCAGCATCGAGTCCTGCGTCAGGCTCCCTGCATGGAGCCTGCTTCTCCCTCTGCCTGTATCTCTCCCTCTCTCTCTCTCTGTATCTCTAATAAATAAATAAAATAAAAAAAAACAGGGAATGAGATCTTTAAAAGTAATAAAAATAATAACAAGCCTTGGGATTAAAAAAAAAAGAAAGTATAATTTCTCAAGTGTGCTCAGAGGCATGAAAGGTGACAGCAGCCAGCAGTTAAATAAAGATGTGGGGATCCCTGGGTGGTGCAGCGGTTTGGCGCCTGCCTTTGGCCCAGGGCGCGATCCTGGAGACCCGGGATCGAATCCCACGTCGGGCTCCCGGTGCATGGAGCCTGCTTCTCCCTCTGCCTGTGTCTCTGCCTCTCTCTCTCTCTCTCTCTGTGACTATCATAAATAAATAAAAAATTAAAAAAAAAAAAAAAAAAAAGATGTGTCAGCTCTTGGATAGACATTCACCGCACCATGCAGTGTCAGATCTGTTTTGGCCATTTCACTTCCCTTCTAGGTTCTGGCTACCAGTTTCTTGCCACCCAGAGAGGGCCTGAGGCTCAGCTCTATCTGTAGGGGTGGGGGTGGGGCTCAAAGAAACAGGAAAGAGGAAGGGAAGAAGAGAGGGAAGAAGGAGACTACCATTCTACATTCATCCATTGATTTGATCAATGCTTGCTGCACTCCATGATGTTCTAGCTCACACTAGGTGCCAGGGAGACAATGGCAAGGAGGCAAGACACCACTCCCTATCTCTTGGAGCTCATAGAGAACCACATAAACACACAAATAAATGCAAGGCTGTCGCTTTGTTGAGTGTCACCAGGAGTGCATGAGTACATGCTCCTGTGTGCAGGAATACCAGGAGGTAAGACCTGTGTGGTAGGTCAAGGCATCGTCCCTGGGGCAAGGGGAAGGTTGGGGTGAACATTCATCATGTTTGAGTGCCTTTCATATTCCAGATCCCAGCTAAGTATTTTTACAGGCATCATCTTATTCATTCCTCAAACCAGCCCAGTGAGGCAGATACTGTTAGAATCCTAGTATAGATGAGTATTCTTAGGCTAAGAGTAGTGTTTGCCCAAGGCCACAGAGCTTATTATATGGAAGAGGCCAGACTCAAATCCAGCTGGATGTGGCTCCAGAGCCCAAGATGCCGAGCACCCGAGCACCACAGTACATTCAGTCTTCTCAGATGTGGGGGAGACAGGTGAGGCTGGCCTTCCCCTCCGCCTCCCTCAGGCCAGTGTGCACAGAGCACACAGTCTCTCGCCCATGCACACTCACATGCTGTCCATATGCACTCTCACACACACTCCCTCCTTTGTCTAGATATTCACACACACACATACACACACACACACACACACACACACACACACACACACACCCTGCCCTCCTATTCCCAGAAGCTGAGGTGGTCAGCTTCACCACCTCCCTCCTACCCAGCCAAAATGTTCCTTCAGGTCCTGTGTGTGAGGTGAGGTGTGAGTTCCCACAAGGGTGGCAGCTGAGTGGCACAGAGAAGGGGGCAGTTGACCCAGACCATTGAGCACAAACAGGTGTTTGGCCCAGAAAACAGAAAGAAATAACTTTCCAGGCAGAGAAAGCTGCATGTGGAAAAGCATGGTGCTGTGAGAAGCAGGGCACGTTTGGGAAAAGCCAGTGACATCTCTGGGCTGGCTCAGATGTCTTCTGCTCTTCACAGTGCCCCTCCCCACAGCCTGATCTCCTCTAGGGTTCCCCATCCCAGCCGAGGCACTGCCAGCCCCCCCAGGTGCACAAGCCACAAATACAGGCAGCACCCTGGCACCTGCCCACTCACTCGTCCAAACTGTCACCAAATCCTCCTAAATATAGCCCGGATCTGCCCACTTCTCCGCCCCATCTCTGCCGCCGCCACCCTCCTTCCAGCACCCACCATCTCCTCCTGGACTACTGTCACAGCCTCCTGACAGTATCCCCGCACCCACGAGGGTGCACCCACCACCCACCATCCTGTTCTCAAGGAGCAGCCTGAGTGACCTTCATTTCTGCACATTGGACTCCCTGCTTAAAACTGCTCTTTGGGACTCGGCTCAAACACTCTCCCCTGACAAAGATGCCCACCCCCAGCCTAAGTCAGATGCCCCATCTAATGCTTCATGACACACTGTTCTTTCCCTCCTTGACACTCAGCAAAGTCTGCGCTGCCACGTGGATGTCTAAGACTACGTGATCTGACACCTGGAGCTATAGGAGGGTAGGTACTGTCACCACCCCAGCGCCCGCATGAAGCAGGACTGCAGTAAATCTTTGCAGAATGGACGGGGAGATGCTAAAGTACTCGGAGGTGTGGCAGAGATGGGTTACATGAGGGGGTGGGAGGAACAGATCCTGGAAGGGTCCCAGTCACCATGCTGAGACATACAGGGGGTGGCAGTGGTCGTCTCCCTAGGATGGATGCAGGGTGCCATGGCTCGCTTCTTCCCTGATGTGGAAAATGCTCACTGCTGGGCCCCTCTCTCTACTACCACATTTGAGCTGCTGATGGAGTAAGCAGGCTGAGGGACAGTTGCTTTGTTTGGGGGTTGCTGACACCTGCCACCAAAAGCCTGCCACCCATCAGGTGGCACCTCCGTCTCTCACATGTCTTTGCTGCCCAAAGCTGCCCAGGGCTCAGTTAGGGTCCCAGAATATGGCATCGTGGGCCTGTACCTTCCTTGGGTTGCAGAAATCCCAGCAAGGCAACTAGGGGAAGACATGGGGGGAGGGTGCTCCTTCTTGATGGAGGAAGTCAGGGGAGAGTAAGCAGAGCTGTGCGATGCTCATAGCACTTCTGCCACTGCCTGAGAGGCAAAGGGATAGATGTTCTTACTCATGATGGCTCCAGGCCACTAGGCGAACCAGACACTCCTGGCAGTTTTGGCAGTGCAGCCAAGAAAGGAGGATCCTTTGGATCCTCACACACAGAAACATACCAAGAAAAACACTTGTCCACTCCTTCATTCGTTCAGCAAATACTCATACCATTCCTTCCATATCCAGGCCTAGTGTTGGTCCTGTCCTTACGGCACTCAGAGCTGGTGCAGGGCATACAGGCAGAGTGCTAGCAGCACCTGGTCCCTAGGTGTGTTTTATTTTATCTTAAAATAAAATGGCTTCCAACATTTATAGTCAGGCAATTTTATATCCAAGTGTAGGCTTCTCGCTTCTTCTTGAAAAAGAGAAGATTTCATTACTTGGCATCATTGCCTAGCACAGGCGCTGCTGCCCTCTTTGGATGGGAATGAACTCCACAGCCCATCACAGTGTCCATCATTCTGTATGGACTGATACTCATTTCATTAAGCTCCTGGTCCCTGAAGTTCCCCTGCAGCATCTGAGGGGGACAGAAAGTCATCAGATAATCCTCCAGCTGGATGATCACGCCTGTGATGGGGAGTGCAGAAGAAAAGCACAGAGAGCTCTGGAACCAGAAGAGGGTTCCAGACCTCCTGGCCTGATGGGATTGGGCTCCTTCCCTCTACAGAACGCAGGGGAGCCTCCTAATGGCTCTGGTTTATCTGGATCACCCAACCCTGTCCTCTGAGGCAGAGAACCTTTAGACTCTGTGATGTTCTGGAACCTGAGCCAGTCAGGGGAGAAATGAGTTCATGAGGGTTGCTTTCCCATGGTTCCAGGAAAAGTCCTTCAATGGCTGAGCTGGGCCACATTCTCAACCCAGAACCACTCACAGTGGCCAAGAGGGGTCAGCCCAGACCAGACCACATGTGATGAGACTAGAGAAGACATCTTTCCCCAAAGGAACAAGTTTCAAGTAGAACAAGACTTGAGTGCTGGCCATGCACATGTCAGTCTGTGTGGACGTGTTTATGTGCACATCTATAATCATTTAGCCCACTCGGCCAGCATCCATGCCCACCACCTTTGCAGGCCCTCCAGGCTATGGCATTCTGTCTTACACAAAAGCTTATAGAACTAAACAATAGTGATTGACATGACCTCTGCTAGGAAAGACCCTAACATGTCTGTTCATATTTTGTGTCTAAAAGCTCCCTGAGAGCAAGTTTGGCTTTTTGTGTGTGTGTGTGTCATCCATGGTCTACTATAGTACTAGGCACTTGGGTGCCCAGTAACTATTTCTCAGCATCTTAGAGGATGTCATGGAGAGAATTACAGACTTCCCAGATGGAGGTGGGTCTAAATTGAGGTTCCTTCCATCTCTTAGTAGCTGTGCCTTTGTCAAGCTATTAATCAAGGTTCAAGTGGGGAGAAGACTACTAAGGGGCATGGAATAAGAGCTTTATTATTGGAGTTTGGTCTTATACACCATGGGTGAAGGAAGGTCTGGATGGGGCAGTGGGAGGATTGGAGGGCTCACTGGCCACTTGATCTGGAAGCTGAGTGGGGCTGGCAATGGGATCTGTTGCCTCCGGGGGTCCGCTGCAAGGGTCTTGGGGAGGAATTGAACATGGAGCCCCAAAAAGTAAAGGCCCATGGGTACCACTGGCACCTCTGTATCTCATTCACTGCCACCACATCCAAAGAGGTCACACACCTCCACCTCTGGATTTGTATGCATGTGCCAGCTCATGGCCAGCTCACACCCAGAATCATGCAGGGAAGGGGATTCTGGACAACACAGTTCCAGCCTGACCACGTCAACACAGTACAAACCACCACAGTCAGGTACTGGACTCCTCTGAGCAATGGTTTCTTCATCAGTGAAATGGGGACCCAATAGGCACACAATTATTTATTATAATTCTCATTATATACAATTATTATTGTTATTTATTAACCTTTGCCAGAATCTTTGTAACTTATGGAAACTTTGGCCCTTCCCTCTTCCCATGGCAATGCCTTTAAGGATTTCCATCCCTAGTAAAGTCAAATAGAAGAAAGACACTGCATGATCTCACTTATATGTGGAATCTAAAAACATTGAACTCATAGAAACAGAGGGTAGACTGATGTTTATCAGGGTCTAGGAGGTAGGGGAAATGGGGAGATCCTGGTCTAAGGGCACAAACTGCCAGTTAGAAGTTGAATAAGTTTCAGGGAATCTAATGTACCGCATGGTAACTATAGTTAGTAATACTGTACCGTATACTTGAAAGTTGTTATGAGAGTAAATCTTCACTGTGCTCACCATAACAACAACATGCTAATTATGTGAAGTGAGGAATGTATTAATGTACTAACTAATGTTATTATAGTCAACATTTTGCAATATATATACATATCGAACCATCACATTGTACATTTTAAACTTACACAGTGCTACATGTCAATTATATCTCAGTGAAGCTGGGGGAAAAGAAAGAATTTTCATTTTCCAAGCAATGGCAGTGGGCTCTGTGGGCAACCATGACAAAATTTCAGTCTCACATTTTAAACATTAATTACTGTCCCACGAGTGGCTTAATGTCTGCAGTGCTCTGGCCTGTGGCTGAACCAGGTTCTTCCGTTCCATGAGCCTGACTGGAGATCACTCCCATTTCTGCCTCAGTGTGTTTCTGGGCTGTACCAGGATGAGAATCAGATGGGCAGCATGAGGTTCTCACCTTTCAGACCCAGTCACCACTTGCAGTCTGGGGAGAGCCTCCCCTTCCTTGGGGAGCCTTGACTCTACAGCTCCTAGCTACAATTTGCCTCCCCAAAGGATTGAATCAAATGAATATTCCCTGCCAGGAAGAACAATTTCCTGTGACTTCAGAAAGCATCTTTCTCTGGGGACTGCAGAGCTGGCCCTTTAAGGCCCTTGGGATGTCTGCTGGGGTGGGGTGGCGTGGGAGGGGCAGGGAAGAGGATGGGAGAGAGGAAAAGCAAGAGAGAGAGAGAGAGAGAACAGTTGTGATACCATGGCAATGCTGAATACTCCAAAATGGATTTAATTTGAAAATTAATATTCAGAGAAACAGAAGGACAACTTTCCTGGGCTGCTCACAAGCCGCTGAAGGCTGGTTCAGATGAGAAGTGGACAGGGTGGGTGGAGACCTGGAGGAAGGGACCCACCTCCTCACAGATGGGGAAACTGAGGCTAGGAGATAGGAAGGGACCAATCTAAAGTCACCTGGTTTGTCAGCAGCAGCTCTGGCAAACTGGTCAAGGGTTTGTTTGTTCATTTAGGCCACAAATGTCTATTAAATGCCTCTGATGTACCAGACGCCATTCCAGGTGCTGGGGGGTCCAGTGTGGAATGAGTGAAAGGTCTACAAGCAGTGCAGTAAATTGGTAAAACTTATTGACACCACACTTGGTGCAAGTACGTGCCTCTTTTTTTTTTTTTTTAAGATTTTATTTATTTATTTGTGAGAGACACAGAGAGAGGCAGAGACACAGGCAGAGGGAGAAGCAGGTTCCCTGCAGGGGAACCCAGGACCCTGGGATCACCCCTGAGCTGAAGGCAGATGCTCAACCCCTGAGCCACCCATGTGCCCTGAGTACATGCCTCTTTGTAGACAAAGCCCAAGCAGCTATGTTCCTGCAGCACAGGTGGGGAAACTGAGGCTTGATGGAACTCAGGCACTTGTCAGGGTCACACACCCAGTCTGCCTGAACTTAGGGACCATGAGATGCTTTTACCTCTTTGCCACATTTCTGCCCATGCATTTGGCTGGAGTGACTCTGAGCTCAAGGCTAAGAAAACCCAGCCGTCTGAGAGCTGAGAGAGCTGGCTCTAAGGCCCAGGACAAGCGTTGGATCCTCTGCAGCACCCTGGAATTGAGCCTTGTGTTGCCACAGCTGCCCCCTGAATGCACGCCAGGCTCTCACCAAGAGGTAATGATCAGCAGTCAAGCGGCCACAGAGCTTGGCTGATCCCAACCTATCCCTACTTAATATAATTTTATTACTTTCAATACCTACAAAAAGGTGATTAAGAGCAGCTGTCTGTGAAGACTGGGCATGTGAGAATCAGGGTAAGAAAGGGGACTTTTCAATTATTACCATAGGAATTATTTTTAAAATCTGCTGAGTGAAAAATGGGAAAAACCATAAAAGTATACATAACCACAGAACATCCAGGCCTACTATGTCCACCAGCCATGTGATCTTAAACAAGTCCCGGCTTCTCTAAGCCCTGGTCAGGCACTGTTACAAGACTGAGGGCTTGCGGTAATTGGTAAATGAGTTCATGGATGTGAAACCCTTGATGTAGCTGTGAAAAGCTACCCAAGCAGCATCACGAGTCATCCTGACACAGAGAGAGGCAGGGAAGGTTTTCACCATTCTGATAAAGGGCAAAAGAAAACGGAGACGCAAAGGCTGTGAGCTTGTAAGACAGAGTCAGGGATGAGGCAACATGCCTAGCTGGCCTCTCTCAGGGCCTTTGCGGCCACCGTAGGCCTGGCTCAGCCTCCCTGGGGAAAGCTCACCTTCAGGTCCTGGACCCAGGGAGTGAGGTCATTCAATGCAATGCTTTCTGCCTGATGGCGCCACGGGGCCACAGAGGCAGAGAGTGTGACATCTTGCCAGACCGCTGGGGACCCTGCACCTGCAAGGAGCCAAGCTCCAGGTGGCATATGAACCCACGGCTGATCATGACTAAGAAATCAGGAGCTGCCTTCCTTTCAGCATGGAATTTCCCTGACTGGCCTCCCCTAAGAAGCAGCAGCATTTCACAGGATGACAAGAGCTTGGAGAAGCAAAAGCCAGTTGGGAGGTAGAAGATGGGCCAGGAGTCCCCAGTGAATTCTTAACTATGGAAAAAAAAAAAAAAAAAAAAACCCTGCAACATTTTGAAACCCTTTATGGAACTTATAATGGAAAAGAAGCTGCTTTTTTTTTTTTTTTTTTTTTTTCCTGCTGGAACAGAGACAGTGGGTATCTTTCCCTTTCTAGAGCTTAAACTGGGATGGTTCTTTTGAAAAAAAAAAAGTCAAAATCTGGAGTTCTACAGGTCAGATCTGTCCGGCACTCAAATGTCTTCTCTATCCCCCTTCCTCCCAACTCAACAAAACTAAGGTATCTTAATATTTGGTGCTTTTGATGTACTGAAGGATCCAGTGGTCCTGGGCCAAGCTACACACCTAGCAGCAATAGGCGGGACTGTCTTTTTTGTTGCGCATGTGCCCTCCTGGCCACCACAGCCCACACCACTCCCTCCCTGTAAATCACAGCAGCCTACATCCCTGGCCCTGTAGCCATGTGTCCTCACACCTAGCTCCTATGCCAAAGCCCTCAAAGGGAGTCTAACCAAATCCACTGCCTGGCTCTGAAATGCATTTCTGTGATTTTGGCAAATAGTTTGCCTTCCTATTACTGGTTTCCATATTCTGTGCTGGCCTAATCAGTTTCCCTGAGCACATCCTGGCTGCAGGTCTGATGCTCTACTGTCTAAGGACCAGGTGATTTTAGGGAAGCTATTTATTTAAGGGCTCTGAGCCTTTAAGCCTCTATTTCCATGAGAATGATGTGAGGATTAAAATTTTATTTTTATTGTTGTTGTTGTTGTTATTACTGTTAATGTTTCCCGATTAGGTTGACAAGGTGGTTCTTTTGCTTAACATGGTACCACCCGAGGCCCAGAGATGGCTCGAAGGTCCAAAGTGGCCCCGCTTGCAATGACTGGCAATTAGCTCTGACCACCAGCTAGGAACTCTGTAGGGTTGTTGGGTGGGAATTCTGGTTCCCCCCTCCATGTGCCTCTCCCCAGGGCTGCCTATGCTTCCTCATAGCATGGCAGCGAGGGGTGTTCCAAAAGCCGAAGACAGAAGCTACAGCTCTCTAAAGGTCCAGAAGTTAACCAGTGTCACCTCCCTCTCATCCTAGTGACCATAACAGGTGCCAGCCCGAAGGATTGAAGGGGAAGGCAAAGACACTATCTCTTGATGTAGACATTGAAGGCCTCCTCACAAAAAAAGCATGGGAGGCAGGGAATATTTTTGAATGTCTAACAGATGGATTTCCACAGAGCCTAATACACTGAAGCCCTTTAACAATGTCAGTTTCATTCATTCACTCATTTATTCATCCTAAACACGTTCAGGAAGCACTTATTGTGAGCCAGGCCTTACACTAGGCACAGGAAAGGTGAAGTTGGTTCCACCTACCAAGGAATTCATAGTTCTGGACAGCAATCAAATAAAGCACTAATGACATCACAACACAGTAACCGCTTTGCTAGAAGAATGCCCTGGGATTGGCAAGTAGACCCACAGTGCACCAGTGGGAATTGGCCTAGGAGACTGGCTGGTTCTCCTGGGAAAAAAAGGCTGTTTGCCATGGGGCTGTTGAGTTGGCAGCAGGATGTCTGGAGCTGCCGGATGCAGGCTTGCCATCGCATAGAATCTGCCAGTGGACCTCCTGCCACATATGGAAAGGACTTGTGACAGGTGTGTCAACCAAATTTCCTTTTTTGCTAAAGTAATTTGGGTTCAGGTTTTACCTCACCTCCTATCAAAGGGAATCCCTACAAACACTGTCCTTGAGGTGCTCATGATCTAGTAGAAGGGACCCACACGCAGCAAACTATGTTTCAGTGGTATAAGGGATAAAACAGAGATGAGCACAGGTTATTAAGTAGGGAGGGACTGGGGTCATTTTCTTGGAGCCTGGAAAAGAGGTTCTGGAATGTTTTCTGGAGCAGGCCCCCACCCACATACCAACAACAGGGCTGGTCAAATTAGCAGATGCTCTGTATGGACCAGTGTGGAAGAAATGACAGGGTCTTAAGACAAAACTAAGAGAGATTGGTTATTCCGTTTAAAATCTGCCCCCTTCCTAACTTCCAAAACTCAGGGGTTTGTCAAATTGGCTACCTTGGCATCTGTGTGACAGAAACAGAATCTCCTTAGCGAAATCAGTCTTTTAATAGACCTCCAGAGGTTAATGGGCCTGACAGATTTTTGACATTTATTGGATTTTACGAGCTAGTGGATCTGACTCAGAAAGCTGATCAGATGTTCCAAAACGATGTCCCCTTTGGGGTGATGTCTTCACACAGGGCCATAATGAGGTGACCTTGGATGCCTGAGTCCAGGAAGAACAGAGAATGTCAGAATCGCAGGAATTCTCAACTGATCAAGACCTACACGGTGCCCCCAGGGTCCCTCTGGCCCCAGGATGCTTTGCCCACTGATTCTGTAATTGCACATTCCTTCTAGCTCACCCTGCCTGGAAAGCTACAAGCACCAGTCTCCTTTCACCAACTCCTTGCCTTATTGTACAAACATTTGTGGAAAAGCTTTGTTATAATGGCATTTAATAAATGAACATTCCGGGCCACTGCTCTGGACCAGGCACAGTTCTGGCAGAGGGGCCCCAGAGAAGATTGTGACATGTTCCTCCCCTTCTAAGAGCCTATTGTGACATGTTCCTCCCCTTCTAGCAGTCCTATGGTAAAGACTTCCAGAGACCCAAATCCTGTTTGTGCCTCGTGATGGGGCTGGCAGGGGGACTACAGAGAGAGAGAGACAGAGAGAGAGAGAGAGAGAGAGAGAGAGAGCAGGTGGTAGGGAGGAAGGCAAGCTTACTCTGGAGGATTAGGGAAACCTCCCAAGTACAGGACCTTGTGGCTGGGTTCTGAAAGCCAAGTAGGAGCTCACCAGGCTGGGAAGAAGAAAAAGGACATTCAGGTGGGGAAATGAGGTATATAACAAATACAAAAGTGCAGAGACACACAGATGCTGTCACTGGAATGAATATGCAGAATACAGCAAGCATACATCACTTTTCTCAGCTTGGCAAAAAGAAAATCTTAAGGGCTGGGAAGAACAGGAAAAAGACACTCTCATGCATTACTGGAAGGGATGAGAAGCTATGAAGCTTTCTGGAAATATTGGCAATGTCTGTTCAAATTTAAAATACACATGATCTCTGACCCAGAAATTCCATTTTGGGGACTTACTTAGGTTTCTATATATTAAAATTAAGTGTAAATTAATTAGATAAAATCCTCTGCAATTTCCCAGCTGTGGTGAACATGAGTTTTTTTTCCCGCCTAGAATCCCCTTTTTTGGAAGAAGTGTCCTGATTGCCTTTGGGGAATAGCTCTTCCTACTTGGGTCCATGTGGGTTTATGGTCATCTTGGAGCAGGCTTCTTTATTCTGTGGCTCATCTTAGTTATAGAAATGCCAGGCAAGCAGACACCCATTGTCTTGGGGGAATGGGGAAGAAGGATTCATTTGGGGGCCAATGGCTGTCCCTCTCTAAATCCCATGGTACAGAGGTACAGGGCAGAGATGGGAAAATTTGCCTAGAATCCACTGGTAAATGGTTATTTGTTTGGGTTGCTCATTTTGGGGAGAATTCTCCACTTCATGAGTCTACCTGGTGGGCAGAGCCCACCTCCCACTATAGAAGTCAAAATTCACTTTCCAGCCTCCTTTGTAGTTAGAGAGACAGCATGTAAGCTTCTCCTACCACCATACCCTTTCAGGATGGGAACGGGGCCACTATTGGGAAGCAGGGATTGTGTGGAATCCATTCCAGCAAGGATGGTGGCCATGAGCTGAATCAGGTTTCCAGATGTAGCATCAGCTCCCATTTCCAGGGTCCAGCCTCACTAGTGTGGGTGGTGCTGGAGGCAGTGTCTATGCCCAGCAGAACAGTTGTATAGTTTGGGAAATTGTTCTAGCTGACTGATATCTAAGCCTGAGTGTCTGGCCCGCCAAACAACTCTCAAAGCTACCCAACAAACAACCTTTAAGAAATATATTTCTGCCGGGTGCCTGGATGGCTCAGTTGGTCAAGTGTCTGCCTTTGGCTCAGGTCATGATCCCGGGGTCCTGAGGTAGGGACCCTGCTCAGCAGGGAGCTTGCTTCTCCCTCTCGCTCTGCCTGCTGCTTTCCCCTGCTTGTGCACATGTTCTCTCTCTGTCAAATAAATAAATAAAATCTTAAAAAAAATAAGAAGGAAATATTCTTCTGCTTCAACTGGCCAAGTTTGGTTCCTATTTCCGAGTGTGGACAGATGCATGAGCAAGAGAATGCAAGAACT
Organism: Canis lupus dingo; assembly: GCF_003254725.2. Taxonomy (NCBI): domain Eukaryota; kingdom Metazoa; phylum Chordata; class Mammalia; order Carnivora; family Canidae; genus Canis; species Canis lupus. The sequence continues at coordinate 39,251,056 of NC_064246.1, forward strand.
GATGAGGTTCTCCAGAGCTCACTTCACCTATCTAGGGCTGTGGCCTGACCTCCAGAGACTGATGAAAAATGGGAGTTCTGAGGGAGGAATGGGGCCAGGAGAGAGATTCTGAACACTCTGCTAAACTGGGAGACTGAGGCTTTGATGGGGGTGGTGAAAAGACAAGTGACCTCTTTTGTGTACCAGGCTGGGGTAAAAGTTATACCCATTCCCCTTCAGTACTTTCATAACTACATCTGCAGAGGTGAAATTCAGGCACTCGTGGTTAGCTAAAGGGCTGGTGTGAGAAGGATGTGAAAATGTGGGATAATGGAACCCTTCCCACTGGGAAAAGGATAAACGGATCATCTACTCTACTCACTGGTTCTGGGGCTAAGTGAACTGGATATATAGGCTAAACTGAACACTACGGGCTCCTCAGGAAGGACAGGGCAGAGAGCGGTCCCAGGGTTCAGAGTCCCCAGTTCCCCCTGGCTGAAGCCCCTTCTGTGCCAGCACATGCCACAAAGTCAGGCTTCCAGAAAGTCTCAGGCTTTAAAAACTCAGGGCCTGGTGAATTCCAGACATTCTGAGTGGCTGCATGGACCACATGCCCCGTGTTTCAGCTAGGAAAGCCCTCTGGAGGCCCTTCTGGAATTTGACTTATTTGTCTGTAGGTTGTTTTGAGATTTCCAGTGGAGAATAGGGGTCTTAATTCAGAGAGGCAGAGCGTATACATTGAAAATGCCAATAAGCCAAAGCTCATTATTGATATGCCAAGAGAAAGGCAGCTAGCCCACACAGAACTCCTCAGCTCGAAATTTATAACGGCGGCCAACTTCTGAACTTCTACGAGGCTGAGGTTCCGGGCCTTGCCTGGAGGAGTTCAGTTGTGTTCTGGGCTAATGTTCTAACCTCAGCTGTTCTGATGTTTGCACAAGTCTGTGAATAAACTAAAAACCATTAACTGGTATGCTTTCAAAAGGCAGATTGTGTGGCATGTGAATTATAGCTCCGTAAAGTTTACCATGTTGCACAAAAGGAGCATGCGGGGGCAGACCAGCTTTGAATCTCAGCCCTACTATGCCCTAGCTGGTGGCCGTGAAGCTGATTACTAAACCTGGCTGAGCTCGGTTCCTGAATCTCTACAGTGATTAAATGTGATCAAATCGCACTCATGTCATGGAATCAATATAAAGGGGACGTGAGACCTATCTGTGACATTGCCCAACCCATGGTCACATACTCCATACTCAGTAACTGTGTGTGCCTTATCAAGTCCCTGCTATGTACCAGACACTGGGGACACAGAGACAAACGAGACTTTGCTCCTGCCTTCAAGGAAAAGGCACTTTTGGAAGTGGGAGACAGGCAGGGACACTGTATCAGTGCTGTGATTCAGGGGCCAGATTAGGCAGGTGAGGAGAACCAGAGGGCTCAGGGAGGACAAATACTAATCCCTATTCATCTTCCCTGGCCTCCAATCCCCATAAACCAGTACCATCCGACTGCCTCATCACCCTTCCTTGCTCTCTCCCTAGCACCATCTGAACATCACCAAATGAACATCTTGTTCATTTACTTGCATGCTTCCTGCATGCCTGTGTCTCTCTACATACATGTATCTCTCCAGGCAGCAGGGCCCTTGCCTGCCTCACTCCTCAGTGGCCAGAACAGTGTCCTGTACTTAGCAGACACTCAATAAATATTTGTAGAACAAAAGAAAGCATCAAGATGAGGCCTGGAGGGTAAGTAGGAATTTGCCAAGTGAGAAAGCCAGAATGGGTGTTCCAGGTGGAGAAAACAGCAGCCTGAGCCACCGCAACTATAGACTTCATGGCAGAAGGAGAGGAGATGAGAGAGAAGTGGCAGGAGAGGAAGATGGAGACACAGGTGAGGCAGCCCCAAGACAAGACTTGGCCCTTGCTCTGCAGTGTGTGTAGGGAGGTCTCTAACCACCTCCCAGATGCCCCTCTCCGCTGGCGTCAGTCTATGAAAACCCTGCACAGATCCCTGTAGTCCTGCTGAGTGTAGCCTTTGTGTTTCTATAGTAACTGTTACTATGGCACCAGAGGCCTGGATCCAACTTCCGGCACCAGTGAGGCCCTGAGCTTCTGTCCCCCTTCCTCAGCAGCCTCCATCCCACTACACAGAAAGGAGACGTGGCTGGGTACCACACTGGGGACGTGCAAGGAGGCCTGTGGCCAGATGCAGAGCACAGGGTGACAGGATTAAACACCAGGTATGTCACAACAGGCATGCCTGCCAAGGGCAGACACAGATGGAACATTTACTCGCAATTTCAGTTTCATTGCTTTGCTCAGACAGGGGATGGGGAGTTGGATTTCAACACACAGCAACTGCTAGAGCAGCCGGGCCTCTGTGTGGGTTGGCGGGGTGCCGCCTGGGAAACCCCAGCTCCGTGGGGCTCCCAGACCCGTGGTCTCTGCGAGCCTCTCTCTCCCATCTGCAAAATGGGAAAGCTAAACAGTGATCCTATCGGCTCACTGCAGGTATCAGAGAAACAAGCACAGTGCCCTGCACCTGGTAGGTACTTGACAGATAACTGAAGAATGAGTCTGCATGTAATATAAAAAATGAAGGTCACCTCTGTCAGTCAACAAAACTATGACTACCAGTTCCCTTTTTCTCTCCCCTTCCTGATCCATATTCTGTTCAGACCCAATTCTGTCGCATGAGCTTCAGATCATCTGTTCTCTGCCATCCCCCAGGCTCTCAGAGGGGTAATCACAGGTTTCTGAGTCACAGATCTGTGTTCTAATCCAGATGCTCACTGGCTGGCTGGCCTTGTGACCCTGGGCAAGTTGAGTCACTTCTCAACTGACTGTTCTCATTGAGGTTCCTTTAGTTGCAACACTCAGAAATCCAACCAGGCTGGCTTAAGGCCAAAGGATGGCTGAGGTTAGGGTTGCAGGTTTAGTCAATAAAAATAAAGGATGCCTGGTTAAATGTAAGTTTTAGATAAACAACCACTAATTTTCTGTACAGGTAGTTCTCAAATACTGCATGGGACATACTTAGCTAAAAATAAAAAATAAAAAATAAATAAAAAAAACAAAATATTCAGTGCATCAGAAACTCAAATGTGTCCTCTCTGGCAGCCCTAGGTGGGGTGGGTATTTACTAACTCATGAAACAAGCTGGATCTGGGAGCTCAAGTAACACCATAAGGATTCTCTCTGTGTCCTCCTGCTCCATCTCTGGGCTTGCTTTCTGCGGCCTCAAGGAGGATTGGTTATGCTCCCCTTTCTTCCTTCCTCTCTCCTTCCCTCCCATCCTATGCTCATGCTGACCCCGTACTTCTCATCTACCACACTGTAGTTAGCTCTTCCCTGACCTAGACTGTGCCACCCATCAGGGCTCAGCAGCTTCATATCTGCTCCCCATGTCTCACGGCCCCCCTCAGCCTCTCGGGGCCCCACCGACAGGCTGGGCCCTCGGTCCTGGGGGTCTTCACACATGCCTTTCCCCTCCCAGGAGCACCCTACCTTGACTTTACTCTCTTTTATGTGCTGCTTCTGTTTACCCACTCTGATCACAGTGGACACAGCTCTTCCTAGGTCACCTCTGACCTGGGCATCCAAAGCTGGCTCTCCTCATTTAAGCCATTTTGGCTCTGGGCTTCAGTTTCCCAATCAGTTGGGTGAGGGGACTGGCCCAGCCAGTGGCCACAAACTCCAATGAGAGTTTGAGCCAGGATTTAAATAAAGGCTATTGCCCTGTTTGAAGGCAGCAAGAGCAACTGAGCTCTACCTTGTCAGGCAGAAAAGCAGACCCAGTATTGACAATGCTTCTTTGAAGAAGAAATTGTGATATGAATGGAAAACTCTCAATTTGAATAGTGGGCCCTCTTTGTGACCTCCCAACTAGACTGCCCAGGCCTGCAATCGAGGAACCACCCAGATTCTGGGCACCACATCCATGAGATACCCGAGGTTATTTAAAATGCATTTTCTGGCCACATCCAGAATCTCTGGAGCCAGCACCCAGGAATCTGCATCTCTTAGCAAAATCCTTAGGTGCTTATTATGCTTACTAAAATTTGGGAACTACAAATCCTGGGTTTTTCATTTTAATGGGAAATTAAATTTCATTAATTTCATCTACATCCATTACAATAGAGGCAGGGCGGGAGCACCTTCCCGTTCACATTTTCTCTCCAGACATGTCAACCCCTTACCCAAGGCAACCCTGGAACAGAGCAGGTGGCGGTGCCAGAGCTTTACAGAGCAGGAGCTCCTGCCACCTGCCCATCACTGTGCCAGCTCCACTGGAGGCAGGGATCACAATGAGAAACCTGAGGCTCTCAGAGGGGTGGTCACTTGCCCGAGGTCACAAAGCCATCAGTGAAGGACCTAGGGGTTCAAATCGCAGTCTGTACATCAAAGCACCCTGGAGAGCCTTCCACCAGGCCAAACTCTCTCCCCTGCCAGGTGGAAATGGACATAAGGTCATCTTCTTGTTGAAAGGAGACTGTTGGTTCAGAGTCCCTCTTTCTTCCTGATCAGCGGCTAACTCAACAAGCATAAAGGGCTGATCACCTTATGATGGGGAGAAGGATACGACAGGGTCACAAGGAGGGGAGGAGGAGAGTGTGTGGCTTTGATGCAAGTGGATGGCTCCTGGGGACAAAACAAGAGCCACCACAGATATCAGCTGTGATGGACTCCTCACAGAAACGGGGATGGTGGCTGCCCGCTTCTCCACTTCACCGCCCAGCCCTCACGCCCTCCTTGCGTCAGGTTGAGCTTGAGCTAAGTATGATCAGAGCAAAGTCCTAAATCACAGGCCCATGCAACTGGCAGCTGAGGGGCCCTTGGCTGCAGTTTCCTTCTCTGGGTACACGGGTCTGGATCAGCGTATGTGCTTCTCATTTGGCCCCTGCTTCGGGGACGTGCAGGCTCACGGTGAGCATTTGAGTCCCCGCCACGTGCTTGCTCTGTGCTGTGCTAGGCACACACACCTGCAATTTGGTCTGTACTGCTCTAACGGAACAGAAACGTCTTATTGTCCCCTGAAGTGCTCTGGGAACAGGGCAGAGAGAGAGGTGACTATCTGGGGGGGATAGTGGAAGTGGAAGGAAGGAAGTGGCCCTGAAATGAGGCTGAAGGGGTGTCAGATCAGAGCCATACAGAGAGAAGGCAAGGGCATTCTCTGTGTGCAGAGGAATGCAGGTGGGTTCCAATCCAGCCCTGCCGATTCTGCCTCCCGAACATTTCCTGCCTGTTTCCTAAAATCCAGTGCACCTCGAACTAGTCATTCATATAGCCCCTTCTATAAATAAAATAAATTAAAAAATATTTATTTCACATTTTTCTTTAAGTCAGCATAACTCATTTTTACAAAACTTACATTAGGAACAATCTTTCACAACAGTAATTAAAAAATAGATTTCACTTGTAAATAGATGGTTGCTAGAAAAATAACACTGAAAGCAAGATAATACTACTGAAATCCAGCCAAGGTTCTGCTGCCAGGGAAGGTGCAGAGTCTGCAGCCTGCGCTTTTGTCATTAAAAACAGAAAACAGGCAAGTGTGAGAGATGCATTGGGGACACCCCAGCACCAGCCTGAGACTTTCCCCTGGAGATAATCAGGATTGAGACAGGACAGACACAAGAAAGATACTTGCTTTAATGCTTTATATGCTTCCCGTTAAAGAAACCCTAGATACCGGGGTCCCCACGCTTTGAGAAACTCTGTCTGGGCCAAATCCTGAGCCAGCCCCAAGCCACAGTTGTGCCTCCATGGTTTCCTGCACACTGCTAAGTTTGCAACTGTGCTCTTGGGAGATGGTGGACTCCTAGGGCGGTACGTAGGGGCTATCCCAGTGGGAGAGCACCCTGCATGACAGTAACCACCACAACCCCCACAAGAGCAATGATCACCTTCATAGCAAACATTTACATAGTTCTTATTGTATACAAGGTCCTTTTCTAAGAATTTAAATATTAAATGACTTCATCCTCCCAAAGACATCAAGGATGATGGGACCATTATTATTCCCATTTTAAGGATGAGAAAACTGAGACACAGAAAGCTTAAACACCTGCCCAAGAGCAGATTTATCCTCTTTATATATTAGATTCCCATACACAATCTCATTAGTTTCATCGGGTCATTCAGCAGACATGCACTGAGTATCTTTTATGTTTCTTTCCTTTTCACTTGAAGCAGTACTTTATTTGTATTGAAGCACTATGTTTCCGGCTCTGCCCACCCTTTGACTTATATCCTTTGCTCCCAGCATCCTCAAATGGCTTTCTGTTGCCTCTGAGGGCTGTGCCACGATGCACAGCCCAGAACACCCATGAGGACCCAGGCACCTGTTCTTCTGGCTTCCAGGCTGGTGGTCGCTCTCACTGAGCCCTTCTCTGGGAACCACATAGCCTGAAGGGAACCATGTGGCCTTAAGGTCCATTCCCTTCACTCTGGTTGGGGCGAGGCACAGCTGGCAACTAGGGACAGACCATGGTGGGGGAATGAAATGAAGATCTCTTGCATCGCTTCAGGACCACTGTTGGGGTTGCCCCCACTCTGAGTTCTGCACAGGATGGCTGAGGCCTCTGTTGTGGCTGCACCACAGACCATCTTCCCCTGCCAGGCCTGCTTCTCACGCTCTCTCACAGGTGAGGTTCCTGAGCCTTATCCCCAAAATGCCACCCTTCTGAGTCTATCGCCTGAGAAACTCCACCTAAGATACTGTACAGAGGCATCTGCCCCCATCCAAAGCTGCAAACAGCCCGTCTTCCCAGCAGTCCCTCCTCAACTGAGACCCAAGCAAAAGGAACCCCAGTGCATCAGATCTTTCTGAAGGCTCTTGGTGGCACTAAGTCCCCAGGGTCACCTCCACCTCCACAAGCCTGAAAGCCTTGGAGGTGGTTGAGTTTCATTACTTATGTTTTCGTACATTAGATAATTATCTTTGTTCCCAGGCTCCATTACAGTTTTCTCAAGTGTATCGTGGCCTCGGCTCTAATGACAGGCAGCCATACAAGGCTGGCCTAGGAAGATGCTCTTTCAGGCCCACAGGGATCATCTGAGGCAGGAGAGAGGAAGGCGAAGGGGGTATTGGATTATGGGGTATCAGGGAAGGGTCGCTGCTCCCTTACCTGTGTCTGCCTTTGAGCAAGGGGAGAGCAATCAGCATTTCCCCTCCTTATGGAGGCACCTTTCAGAGCCAGGCAGAGGAGGGTCTGAGTGGTTAAATGACCCCTTTGTTCTATTCTTAAATGGCCTGTCTTTAAAAATAGCCTATATATCTGCCCTAGGTTTGATCCCTAACATTTCTTAAATTTAATTCCAAATTACTGTCTCAGCAATTCCGTAGGCTCCCTACTGTAGCCTAAACCCAGCAATAAAGGCAGAAAAGACATGGAATTAGAACCTGTCTTCTACAGAAGTGCTTTTAGAATGTGTATGTGAGGGCTTACAAGTAATCCTACTTAGCATAAACCAGGCAGGGGGACTCAGTCTGAAGGGGCTCCAAGGTCAACACATCCAGCCCTGCTTTGAGTCACAGGAATAAGGGCCAGGTAGTCCAGATACTGTCCTTCGAAGAAAAGAGCAGAGAAATATCAGAACCAGGTAGCCTGCCCTCTCATCACCTCCAAAGGCCTGGATGTCACACCTACTCAGTGAGTACCTACTAAGTGCCAGGCCATAATTCAGTGGCTCTCAACGTTTATGGTCTTCAGATGCCTCTACATGCTTAAAAATTTTTGAGGAAAGGCCCTAAAGTGCTTTGGCTGCTATTTATCATATAAGAAGCTAAAACTGAAGAACTGTATGAATATTCAGTCATTTATTCATTTAAAAACAATAACAAACCCATTACATGTTAATGTCATATACTTTCATATTTTACAAAAACTATTTTACAGAACAAAGATGTTTAGTGAGAAGAGTGACACTGTTTTACACATCTTCAAATCTCTTTAAGGTCCAGCTTAATGAAAGACAGCTGGATTCTCAGATCTACTTCTGTACTCAGTCTGGTACCATAGCTTGTTCTGGTTAAAATGCAGAGAGAAAACCTAGCATCACAGAGATACATAGTTGGAAAAGGGAGCAGTATTTTAATAGCCTTTTCAGATCATGATGGATATTCTTTGGTACTACAGCCACACTTGACAAGTTTTGTTGTTGTTTTTCAAAGACCCTATTTATTCATTCATGAGAGACAGAGAGAAAGGCAGAGACACAGGCAGAGGGAGAAGCAGGCTCCATGCAGGGAGCGCGATGTGGGACTTGATCCCAAAACCCCGGGGTCACAACCTGAGTCAAAGGCAGATGCTCAACCACTGAGCCATCCTGGTGCCCTTACACTTGACAAGTTTTGGTTAAGGGTTGTTGTGAGGTAAAATCTGAAACCGTGTAGCTGAACTTTTCTACTCTGCAACATTAAAATCCACTGGTCTGTCTTGTACTTTTTTTTTTAAAGATTTATTTATTTGAGAGAGAGAAAGAGTGCACACATGCATGCATGGGGGGCAGGGAGCAGAAGGAGAGGGAGAGAGAGTCTTAAGCAGATTCTGTGCTGAGCATGGAGCCTGACCCGGGGCCTGATCTCATGACCCAGAGACCACAACCTGAGCCAACATCAAGAGTTGGACATTCAAATGACTGTGCCACCCAGGTGCCCATCTTGCACTCTCGATAGGTCTTTTACCCATGTGTGATTTTAAAACATCTTGATTGTTTATTTGAAACAACTGCTTCACTGACTCATACAGATCTTCCAAATATGTGCACATTTCATTATATAGTATCAAAAATTCCAATTCTCCAGTTATCACTGCAATTCTCTTCCAGGATATTCAATGAGGAGATGTCAAGTTCAGAATGGCAGATAAAGCTTTCCAAACTTCTGGTTTTCACTTAGCTTGAACCTTCTCATTGGTAACAGATACCGCCAGTTGCTTTCCTTAAAGTGACAGACTCACTTAACTCATTTTTGAGAGAATATCTGCCAAATACCCAAATCAGAATAACCAGTGTTTGTCATTTGTTCTTTCAAGTAAAAAGCACCTGTCATGAAAAAGCAATGACTAATTCTGCTCACAATTCAATCACACACATGGTTTTTCTCGACATTACCTTGAACCATGGTGCTTTTGTACGCAGCTGATGTGCTTTAAATGTACTTCCCACTTTTCTTTATACAGATTATTAAAAAGACAAGGGTCGACATTTCATAAAGTTAATCATTTTACTGCCTCATTAAGGACAGTCTTAAGTGAAGAAATTGGCATGTGTTTTAATGCAACTGTGTGATGGTGATGAATACAACGATTCCTTATACATTTTGATGCCATATCCTTGATTCAAAGCAGTGCCAGCAGTTTTACCCACCACTGCTACAAATGTCAATAGAATGAAAAATGCAAATAATATCTGAGAGTTATGAAAACAGTTTTGACCTCAAGGACCCCCTGAAAGTGTTTTGCAGATGCCCAGGAGTCTGTATACTACACCTGGAGAACTGCTAAACTAGGAGAGTGCAGTAGATATTGCATCTCTGGAAAGTTCCAAGCTGTCCAAGAAGATAGACTATAAACAGGCCCAATTACCATATGATGTAAGGAGGGCCAGGATGGAGGTGTGGCAGAGAGAGCAATTTGTTTTGCACTGTGGAAACTGGTTTTGCAAAGGTTTACCAGTGTAGAAAACTTTTGAAATGGGTCTTGAGGGTTAAATAGGAGTTCGTCCAGAAAGAGAAGGTGGATCTCTATATTCCCAGTTTCAGAAGAACAGGTCGTAGAAAGGCAAGACCTTTGGAAACAGGTATAAAAAAGAAAATAAGCAGGAGAGTTCACATTATTAATAAAAATAATATTAGTCACCATCACGGAGCAACTTACTATATACCTCACACTTCATATTTAATTCTCTCCCCAAACCTATGTAATTATCTCTCTGTTTGGAGAAGGTGGGTAACTTCCTCAAGGACACAGAGGAAAAAATTTCATAAGGAAAGTCCAGATTAAAACCAGAACAAAAAAAAATTCATAAGGAAAGTCCAGATTAAAACCAGAACTGCCTGCATTCACATATGTCAAGTGCTCTGAAAACTGCCTGGCACTCAATAGTAAGTGATAGTAAGCACTCAATCTGTGTGAGCTGCTTTTGTCTTCACTATCATCATCATAATTACTATTGTTAAATATCGTGTAGGGTAAAGGAGTAAGCAAGCATATTCCTGCCTGGTATCAGTTGCACGGCCCACTTTCCAATAGTAAGGGCAGGCTCCGTTAGCAGCATCCATTTTAAGCAGGTCTAGAAGCACAGAAATAGGTTCAGATATTACTTTGGTTTTTCCGCAAGCAGTTCTATTCCTGAGGGTTTATTCAGTTGGGTCCCTCTGTTCTGTGCCTCCTGCCTGCCAAACCTGCGTGGACCTGAGCAGTCTGAAGATAATGGAAGCAGGCCTGACAGCCAAGTCCTGGGGAGGGCCCCGGGCACTCAGAGCCCTGATTAAAAATGTGGTAGGGTTGGCCATGTCTCAGCTGAGTCTCCTTCCTTTTTTGGTTCTGCCCAGCCACCCTCCACGGGCTCCTTGGATGAGGCAGCCCGTTCAATCCTGCTGGGCACCTGAAAACAGAAAGATAACAGTGCATTACACTTTGATCTCTGTTGCTGTCACTCTAATAAGCAGGCAAGGAGAGCTTCCTGTCCCTGGGCTCTGTGCTGCCTGCAGCAGGCCGGCGGGTTGTTGTCTGTGCGTGGTTTGTTTGTCAGATCAGCAAACAGAGTGCCACAGAATGCCGGCTGCCCTGGGTTTGGTTACTCTGTTATTGATACGTGATGAGCTCTCGGCATCGTTGTGAGTTCTGAGGATGGAATGTTGTGTGGGAGCTCCAGAGGGCAACTCAAGAAAATCAGTCACATTGGGGCTCCCAGGTCCAATTTCCAAATGGTTCTGGCATGTGGGGACCTCTACTAGAGATGGGGAACAGCTCTGTGTGAAGACTTCATGGAGATGATCCATCCTTTCCAACATGCTTCATCATCTTTCTAAGATTGGTATAAATGTTCTGATACTGCCAAGGGGTTCAGTTTCTGTGGCCTGGGCTCAGCCACGATGGTGATGCTAGTACTTTCTACACTGTCAGCCCCTGGGTGCAACACTTCACATACATTATCCAGTTTCATGCTGAGCACAGCAATTGGGAAGACTCCAGATAAGTCACGTGCCCAAAAGCCACCTCTCCTAGAATCGGGAACCAGGACCAAGGCCAGAGTGAATAGCTGCCCCAGAGTGAGTGCTTTCACTCTTCTGTCTCCCCTACCAGTCCTCTTTGCCATCAAGCTTGGCTGAAATAAACTGGGGCAAAGCTGGAACCAGTATTTTGAGGGTGTCTCTACTTGCATCAGAACTTTTACCCATGCATTATCCCACTTCATCCAGAAAATAACCCTGACATAGGGATCATCACCCCCACGTACAAGAGAGGATGCAGAGGCCCAACCTGTGGATCATTTTGCCCAGGTCCACAAGTCTCAAACAGAAGAGGATCCAGACTCAGATCACTATGAACTCTAAGTCCATGCCCGATCTGTCACCCACACTGCTTCCACTGGGAGCACCAAGGGAAACATCTATGCTATGAGCATGAGTGACAGGGCTGGTTGCTTCAAGAGGGAAGTGGGAAGGAAAGGTCCAATTCAAGAAAGGTCCCATGGTAGGGGGCTGCTATGAGGAGGAAAAGGTTAAAATACTGGTCAAGAAGGCAGGTCTAGGGATCCCTGGGTGGCGCAGCGGTTTGGCCCCTGCCTTTGGCCCGGGGCGCGATCCTGGAGACCCGGGATCGAATCCCACGTCAGGCTCTCTGCATGGAGCCTGCTTCTCCCTCTACCTGTGTCTCTGCCTCTCTGTCTCTCTCTGTGTGACTATCATGAATAAATAAATTAAATCTTTAAAAAAAATAAAAATAAAAGAAGGCAGGTCTACACAGTACAGGAATTGGAATCTGGGGAGGGACAGGTGCCCACCTCTCCAATTTCAGATCATTCCTAACTCCAAAGCTCAGTTTAAGCACCACACTATTTACAGAGCCTTCCTCCAGCCCACTCTGACCCTGATGTCTACTAGCATTTGCAGCCTGAGCCATTCTCTCTGCCTGAGAACTGCATGCAGACAATTGCATCCTGGGTCTGTCTCCAGTGTCTCTAGATAAAAAGTTCCCATCACACAGGAGGTTCCCACTGAGATAGGAAGTTGCTAAAGGGGAGGATGCTGTCCTCTTTATTCCTCTTTTCTTCTTCACAGAACCCAGAAGACTAGCAAAAACAAACATATGCTCAAATCAATACATGGGGTGTTGAACTGTTCCTATGTTATAAAGAAAACAGAGGAACTTCTATAAATTAGGTCAGCAGTGCCAGGGTTATCTGATTTCTCTCTAACAGTAAGTCTCCTCATCACTACTGTTCCTCAAATCAAAGGCAAATAAATGTGGACTGAAATACAAAGGAAAGGAAGGAGAAGTGGGGAGAAAGGAAGAAAGGGGCAAGAAAGAGGAGGCGGGAAGAAGAGGAGAAGATGAGGGGGAGGAGAGAGAGGAGAGATGAGGAGGGGAGGAGGGGAGGAAGGGAGAAGAGGAGCAGGGGATAGAGGAAAGAGGAAAAGATAATGAGAGGGAGGAGAGGGAGGATGGGCAAGAGTTGAGGAGAGGGAGGAGGGGAAAGGAAATGAGGAGGTGGAGGAAGAGGAAGGAAGAAGGGGAGAAGGAGGATGGGGAAGATCGGAATCAGGGAAGGAGGAGGTGGGGGGAGGAGGGGAAGTAAGGGGGAGGAGGATTTTGCTCTGGAATGGGACATAGAGCTTAAAACTGAAATGGGTACAAAATCAGATCGGTGACAGAAATAGCACTCTTTTCTCAAGCATGAATTCTATTTTGCCTAATCTAAAAAGAGCTTTTTCTGCGATACAAACCTCCCCTTCTGTGCCTGCTTCACCAAGATGTAGGTATAATTGACTTCATCGAGTATGAAAACCTAACCCACCATGGAAGGAACTATACTTGGGGCTTTGTCAGGTTAATCTCCACAGAAATCTGGTGACAAAGCCAAATGTTGAAGGAAAACAGAACAGACAACCAGAATTTGCAGCCCAGCCTTCTCTGGAGTGGCCCAGCCCAGGCCTGGGAGGGTGCTCCAAACAGTTGGGTGGGCAGGCTCCCAGTAGACAGTTAACACCTTGGGGATTTCCGGTGCCCACTGCAATGTTCAACTTGGGAGATGCTACACATATGTGTCACCTGTTCACATCTCTTGAGTTTACAAATGCAGTCGATGACCATCAAACTTAACCACTTTCATTAACATCAGGATTCACCAGCTGATCTCAAAACTGGAAAGATTTCAGACTTTCCCTATAACATAGTTTTCATTTTCATTTTTTCTGGCATGTATTATGAATAATGTTGAAACTCACAGATGCTTCGAGCATTCTGGATATTTTTGTGAGGCTTGAACCTTATCTGAGCATTCATACCTGTACTGTGAGGTCAGGTTCGAGCACATATGAGTCTGTGACATATGTGGCAGGTCTTGTTCTTGTCTTTTTTTCTCACTTATCATGGCTCAGAATTACATATCTTTGGCTTGCCTATATTGTGTCTGTTCATCCTCCTAAAAATGCTGATATCCATAAAGACCAGAACCATTTCTATTTTGTTCACCACATAGTTCCCCATGTATAGCATATGACCTGACATTTATATAATGCACAGCACATGGCAGGTGCTGCACAAATATTTTCTAAGAATGAATGAATGAATGAATGAGTGAATGGGACTGGATTAAATGTCTCTTAGCTTCTTAGCTCCTTGAAACACAAAGAGTCTCAGGCTCCATATCACCAAAGGGCCCTTGGCTGCTTGAGCTCAAGTGGGCAGCCCTTTGTGTGTTGGCTAGTCATGTCAGTACAGTGTTGGGACCCCGGATCTGACCTCCAGGGTGGCTGCAGGTCCTTGTTTGGCACAGATCAGACCAGGGGAGGCTTGGTCATAAGGGTGAGCTCAGGCTGGGGCCCTGGAGGACAGGCCCACCATGGAGTTTACTTGACCACTGTCCCAATCAGGACGCATCTTGGGAAGAGCATCTCTGACTTTAGCAGCCTAGATCCTTGGCAGCCAGCACCAGTATGTGCTCCACACAGGATGGGTAGCAGGAGAGCCTGGTGGCAGACAGGAAAGTACATCCTCCAGAGCCAGGCATGACCTCAAGGTCAGGGAGACATGTGCTTTTGAGAAGGTGGGCCATACATAATAATGTGGTGTCTGGTGGTGCCACATCTCTATTTTGTAAGACCTGTCACAGCAGGTGTAGGACACATAGGGGTCTGGAACAAGCCTCAGGGAAGACCCCAGTGACAGTATTCCACCCGCAGCACATGTCCTGGACTGCAGGCCCAGCACCAACCCTCCAGGTAGGCCTCCTGTGAAATGATCTCTCCCATGAACCCATCCGCTACCCCTGTCCCACCACCCCACCACTCCATCAACCATGGACACACTACGCCTCTGGGCAAGCTTGTTCTCACTTCTAAGTCTTGATTTGCTCCTTCCCTGGCTTCTTTCCTCAGGTCTGAACACGGCCAGCTCCTTATTATTGGGTCTCAGTTCAAACAACGCCTCTCAAAAAGAAGCCTTCCCTGACCCCCTCCCGACCTAAACCCAAAATGGTTTTGATTTTGATTTGGCTTGTTTATTTCTTGCTTGCTTGTCAGCTCCAAGCCCATGCCACCTTTCACTTACTCCCTTAGCCCAAACCCCAGCACAGGGCAGTACACAGAAGGCACCTGATAAACATGGTACAGATAAATGAAGCAGCAACTGAGTGACTGAGTGAATGCGTGTGGTCAGTTCAACAGTGAGGACCAACACAGCTTCCCAGGGGCCATTCGATGCCAGGCCTGTCCAGTAACGACACTAATAATCTCAAGTCCCCCAGGGATAGTGAAAACAAAGCTCTCAAGAAGAATCTCCTGGTCAGGATGGGCTCTGGTTCCAGGTCCTGGGAAGTTTTTATTATGATTCAATAATGACTATACAGCCAGCTCTTGGACCTGTAAGCCTTTAATTCACAGCTTCCCTCTGAGTGGCCACCATGGTGACTCCCATTTCACAGACAAGGAGCCATATTTGGGGAGATTGAGCAACTTGTTCAAGGTCTCTCGGCTATGAAGTCAAAGACCTTATTTAGCCTCTCTGGTGACCCAGAGCTCAAACACCTCTTTCCCCCTTCCCTGTATATCCATGTGTCAGGCTGTAAGCCCGGGGCCTAGAGGGGGCAATACAGGCAAGAGAGCTGTTCTGACTCCTTTGCCCACCGAGTATCTACCAGGCCCTTGTTCTGTGTAGGCACCAAGGCCAAGAGACTGAGCCCCACCCACCTGCAGCTCAGTGACACCCATGCTGCAGTGAGCCACTCCACAGTGGTCTTCTAGAAATATTTTTCTTAATTAGAGGTAATTAAAATTCTTCAGGTTTTGATAGTTCTTAAAATTCCTTGGGAGTGGGAGTTGGTGGTGACAGTATGTGGAGTAAGCACTAGTGTCTACATTCAGGGGAAAGACTTGAGGTGGTGATGGGTGGGGCCTTGGCCACAGGCAGGCTGGCTAGATGGGGCTGGCCTCCCAGGGTTCATCCCAGTTTGGAGCCATTTCCTCCCCAAATTCTGACTCCCCAGCTCTCTAGCTATGAGCTCTGGGCCCTGGCGGAGGACCAGAGGGCACTGGTGTGGGGAAATGTGCCTTGTTCAGCATCTTGTAGCAGGTCCTAGAGTAAAGGCCCATCAAGACCTCTGCTGGGACACTGGAATCTTTCAATCGGAAGCCCAAAGTTCCTCTTTCTTTCATGCATTCATTCCTGGCAAACTGTGCATTTTCTCCCCCTCCCCTGGTGAAGCCCATTGTCATTCCAGTGGCATTTCAGCCTACTGCAGGCATAGTGGAGGCTCCCTCTTCCAGATTTCTCTGTGGAATCACTGGCAAGGACAAAGCTGTTAGGAGCAAGATTCGGTAACTAGCTTTTTAATTTCATGGCCCGAGGTTGTCAGGACAGTGCAGAGAAAATTGCCAACGATTCGGAGAGCTGCCCATGAATCTGGGACAGAGCAGGCAAGAACAAGGGACACTTCGGCTGGGGGGGTGGGGGTGGGGCTGGGTGCTGGCAGCCACTTGGATGAGAAAGTTCTCTTCTTCCAAATTTCTTTCATTTGGATCCCATGTTAATTTAAAAAGATCAATTCAGCAATTTTTCGCCCTTCCGCAATAAAGTGTTTTAGATGGCTGAGAAAGCAAAAAAGATGTGGATCCTTCTCCAGGGGGCATAATGATCGGGTGATCATAGGTTGCTATGAAATGAGGCTTGTAAATTTGAGGAAGAGTTGCTATATTTCCAAATCATTTTTGCAAATGTGTATGACAGCACAAGTATACCTCTGGATTACGATGCACTGTCAGAGTGAAATGATCTGCAACCCAACCCCCAGCTCAGCCACAAGAGTTGCCGTGTGGTTGCGGGTCAGGTCTTCCTCTCTGAGCTCTGGAAATTGCAAGGATTGAAGAAAATAATCCCTAATATCCTTTCCCACCTTTACATTTCTCTGCTTTTTTGCCAAGTTCATTAGGAATCTTCTCATTACCTTAGATATGAGGTCTCTGGGCTCTTGGGCAGAACCTCAGACGGGTCAGAATTAAGAGGACTGAGCTGTGACCACCCAGGAGGTGAGTGACAGAACTGCATCATGAGGGGCAGTCCCCATTTTACAGTCATACCACCTAAGAGTCCCCAGCTGGATATACTCAGGCAAGTTAATGCTTAAAAGGATAAAGTGGTAAACTTGCAGCAGGGTTGTGACTTAGGTTTCCCAGAACTCTCCCAAATGTATTCTCTTTCAAATACATTCCTCGCAAACACCCCCTACTATTTACCCCATTTTACAGATAAGGAATGTATGATTCACATGCCTAAAGGTGCCCCAAGTCTGACCAGAACCCCCTAGGGGTACCTCTTGCCTGGCTCTAGGCTAAGATAGACAAGGATTGCTCCTGGGGAAGCAGCTCATGAAGGGTAAGAGAAGCTAGCAGTATCCTGCCAATTCCTTCCCTCCTGCCTCCCTGCAGCCTCATAACTGCCCCCTAATTGGCTGTATTGGTCCAAGGCTCCTGGTCTCCAACAGCATGAATGCACACTGGGTGATTTAAGCTGAAAGGCAATTTATAGAAAGGATACTGGGTGCTCACAGAACAGATGGGAAGGCTGGAAAACGAGGCTAGGAAGCAGGCAAGAAAAAAGGGAGGTCACACAGCCAGAAGCATAACCCAAACTCTAGCTACAGAACCAGCCCAGGACTGTCATCACTGCAGCTGCTACAAACACACAGTCCCTGGCA
The DNA here is from genome assembly GCF_003254725.2 of Canis lupus dingo. Taxonomy (NCBI): domain Eukaryota; kingdom Metazoa; phylum Chordata; class Mammalia; order Carnivora; family Canidae; genus Canis; species Canis lupus. The sequence goes on from NC_064246.1 coordinate 39,268,458, forward strand.
CCTCAGCTTAGCACAATCTCTGCTGGCGTTGGCCACATGCCTCCACCTGAGCTGCAAGGGAGGCTGGGAAGGTGGGTGGGTAGCTGGCATTTTCACCTTCCACAGGAAGGCTCTGCCTCTCAATATTACTCAGCCATCACAAAGGGCAAATACCCACCATTTGCTTCGATGTGGATGGAACTGGAGGGTATTATGCTGAGTGAAGTAAGTCAATCAGAGAAGGACAAACATTATATGGTCTCATTCATTTGGGGAATATAAAAAATAGTGAAAAGGAATAAAGGGCAAAGGAGAGAAAATGAGTGGGAAAAATCAGAGAGGGTGACAGAAACTGAGAGACTCCTAACTCTGGGAAACGAAAAAGGGGTGGTGGAAAGGGAGGTGGGCGAGGGGTTGGGGTGACTGGGTGACGGGCACTGAGGGGGGCACTGGATGGGATGAGCACTGGGTGTTATACTATATGTTGGCAAATAGAACTCCAATAAAAAATATACTAAAATAAAAATAAAAATAAAAATCCTTCACATGGAAAAAAAAAAAAAATAAGTCTCAGAGGATAGAGCAAAGTTCCAAACAGGAAAGGCACTGGGATGCCAGACAACCATATAAATGGTAAATGGGCACCATTGGTCAGGTAGGCTAGGTAATCCTGTGATAACAAAAAAGTCCTAAATCTGAATGACTTCAAACACTAAAGATTTATTTATTACTCATCCTATATAGCCATCAGGGGCCAGTTGGGGGCTCTGCTCCAGGTCATCCTTAACCTAGATCTCAGGCTGACAGAGCATCCATCATTTCAAACACTGCCCACTGTCACCCTGACAGAATGGAAGATTTGAAGCAGCAATTTTTAAAGGCTCAAGTCGAGAAGTGATACATGTCTTTTCTACTCATGGCTCGTTGGCTGGACTACTCACATGGCCCTGCTTTGGGGCCAGCAGGCACAATCCTGTCTTGGGTGGAGGAGCAGATAGCTTTGAATATCTGGTGAATAGCATTAATGATGCCCACAGTTCCACTACAAAAAGCCTGCCAACCACAACCCACTGAGGGCAAGAACAGAAGAAAAGGCACTGAAATGGACCAGAGTTTCATTCCAAGTGGAGCTACCAAGATCTGTGTATTCCTCTAGCATCCTCAGAGGCTCGAGGAATCCCCCACTTTCAGGTGTGGTCACAGCAGGCAATCCACTCAAACTGCAAGGGCAGCAGCAAACGTACAGGGCACAGTCTACCATGAAGCACCAGTCGGGCCAGGAGTAATCAGAGCAAAAAGCCAAGAGCAGACTCCTGGAGCTCACTCAGGTGGGCAAGCAGCCTCATCCTTGCTCAGAGGCCCCTTAGCCATGGCACCATCTCCCTACAAAGATGGGCACTTCTCCATAGCTCTATGTTCTCACTGGAAACAAACGCTCTGCTTGCAACTGGCTGACAGGCAGCAGGGGCTGGGACAACTATAGGCTGCTGGGTCCTAACCCACTTCAGCCACAGAGAGACAACAGGCAAGCAGAGCCTCAGAGAAATGCAGAGAAGCCAGGCACCTGGAGCAATGAGTCCGCCTGCACCTCTGAAGGGCCTCATACACCCAGGTCCGACCGGACCTACAGCCCTTCCTAAAGGAAGATATAATGTTATATCTTATAATATATAAGTGTTATAGCTTATAATGTTGACACTTCTAAAAAAGGAGTGAGAACAATTATTGGTACCATCTTGGCCAATGATCAATAGACTAAACACCAAAGCTCCCGTCAATACCCAGTCCAGGGAAGAGTGTAGTTGTAGCTTCTGAGGTAAGTGGGGGATACACAGATACAGCACAGACCACTGGTTTCCTCCCAATGTACATGTGCCACTTCTTCCTTAATAATATGGACCCCAATTTTTAACTGGAGGCCATACGAGAAAGCTCCAAGCCTATGGCTAGAAGACTGGGGCAGCCATTTTGTATCATGAGGGAGCACTTTCAAGATGGTGGAGCTTAGGAGTCGGAAGGTCATGGAGCCTCCCTATCTGCCAGGACTGCCTTCCTCCAGACTCGTACATGAGACACACAAGCTCTTGTCTTGCATAAGTCACTGTTACTTTGTGGTTTACAGTTATTAACAGCAAAACACAACTGTGAACAGCTACAGCAGAAACAGAAAAGTCATGTTAACTGCTCTTGTCTTCAAAGGAGTGTGGAGCTTGTTAAAAGGATCACCATCCTGTTTGGATGACCTCCGTGATGGGCCAGGAGATGCAAAAGTGGGCCTGGGGCTCAGTTTGGAAAGAGGAGCTGAAGAGAGCTGACTTGTAGTGCATCCCATCATGAGAAGTTGGCATTCCACTGGCAACCCATGAGGGTGGGAGTGAAGAGGAGATGGGGCACGGGGAGAGGAGCCAGGAAATAATAAGTTGGCCAGAGGCTAGTGCACTCATTAGAAAAAAAGCTGACCACGAATCCCTCAGGATATGGAAAGTCCTCTAAGAACAAGAAGGTTGAAAGCACAATTTGCAGCTTGTTTTTAATGTTGCTGAAATGTCAGTGCCTCCTCGGATATCTCTGGAATTTCAGTCAGTACTAAAGGATCAAGATGCTGAGTTTCACACAAAAATCCACAAGCTACAATGAATATGGTAGAGGCAAGAGCTCCAAAGCAGAGGTGACTGGAGAATCTAGAAGGGGTCAAGCTTGGCTTTCTGCAGGGCCAGGATGGCCATGGCAGGGGCAGCAGGGATGAGCAAAGCTGAGCTAGATCTCAAGGGGCAGGGGCCCTAGGTGACATCTTCCATGTGAGAGGAGTCTTGCAGCCTCCTCACTGGTCTCCCTGCCTCCAGCTTCACCCAGTCCAATCACATTCTGTGCTGTCCTAGAGAAATCTTTGCAAATTGCACATCTGATGCTGGTCCTGCCCTATTTAAAACTCACTGTCCCCAACCCAAGGTCAAATTCAACCTCTAAAATGGCAGCATTTGAGGCTCCACCCAACTTCACCGACCTCATCTCTCACTGGTCCCCACCAGAGCCCACATGGAATACACTCTCTGCAGTCCCACAGAACTTTCGGGCTTCCAACTCCTTTCAGAATATATCCATGCTCTTCTGAGCAAAAGCCCAGAAAGCCTCTGGGCCTTTGCTCAAGCTGTACCCTCTGCCTGGGACTCCAAGCCTCTCCCTTCTCTAAGTACTTATCTGGGAAATATTCTTAATTGCAACAAAAATGAATTCTGGCTGATTAATGGAGTAAAGGTATATAGTAAATGACACAGTGTGGCTCCCAGAATCTCTGAGAGGGCCAGAGATCCAGACTGGAAGATGACATGGACAGGAGCCACACGTGAAGTCACACTACTGGATGTTCCATGGTGACATTATTACCCCAGTGCTGGGATAGACAAGGGAGCAGGTGCCTCTGATGCAGCCTGTACTGGTACTGGATCCATGCGGGAACTCCACCATGGCCCCCCCAAAAGGGACACCACTTCCCTGTTGCCTCCTCACATGCTCCCCTGCTGCATCAGAGTGCCACGGTGGCCTCTGACAGCTGGAGTTGAGGCCACATGTTTGGGAAGCTAAGAAATCAAGTATCTGGGCTCTACATTTCCTGCCAAGATTTACAAACTGGAGGTCTTCAAGAGAACTTCTTCTAAAAGGAAGGGCAAAAGCCCACTGCAGTCAGTAGGAACTTGCTCGAATAGCGCCTACTCTGTGATGTCCCCCCAAGGCTACCTCAAGCCATTATCTGCACCCTCTGTTCCCGCTGTACCCACTTCCCTCTTCAGGCACTCTATTAATCATCTCCCTCCAGGTTTTGAACTCCTCTGGGATGAGGACCAAGGCCAAGTTCACGTGTGTATCTCCCCTCTCTCCCCTCCACCTCTCTGTACCTGGAACAGAATGCAGATACCATGACTTCTGAGTGAACAAAGAAGTGGTTTAGCTCCACTATCAAGGATATGTACTGCAAGGACAAGGGGTTAAGAAGAACCATGAGGTATTGAGCACCTGCTGTACACCAATTTCCATGCTACATACTTCATGTACCATATTTTATTAATTCACAAAAATGATGGCAAGTAGGGATGATTTTCACCCTGTTTTGCAGGTAGAGAAAGTGAGGCCTGTTAGGGAAGGTAAGTAACTTGCCAAAGACACTCAGCCTGCTGCCAACCTGGGCCCGAAACCAGATGGCTACCTCATAGGATTGGCCAGAGAAGGCAATGGAAGGAAGTCAGGGGGCTCAGAGCACTCACTTCCTCTGTAAGCCCACAGGCACCTTCTAGAGCCTTCTTGGCTATGTTGCCTTGGGAGGAAGGTAAGGACATAGGGTGTTGGAGCTCCCAGGGGCTCCCGATGCACTTCTGTCCTTGAGCTCAGAAGGATATGAATGTCCCAGTGTAGCCCGGAATGCCCAGCAGAGCGGCCACCAGGGCAGGGGTCAGGGGGGAACAGCAGACAGCGAGTAGAGGCATGGGGAGGGGTGAATGCAGCATGTTTGTCATCACCAGGGCAGCTCAACCACTCAAAGGCCACATTAAACAACAGCCCCCCTGCCCTGAGAAAGCTTCCTGAGTTCAGGAACAATAAAATCTATATGCATATACCTCTTCACCTGTGCGCAGGCCCTTCCCTATTCAACAAATTGCCACCGGTCTTCTCTCTGGAACGATCACAGGTAGCATGGATCTAGAGCTTAGCACCTGTCAGGAGCTCTCGCATAATTCTCATAACATCCCTATGAAGTAGTTCTGTCACTACCATCATGTCACACGTGAGAAAACTGAGCTCCAACAAGAGACATGACCCATAATCTACAGCTACAATGTGGTGGGCCAGAATTCCTTCTCAGGCTTGCCTCCAGAAGTCACAGTCCCCCTAAAAGGGGGACCATTATAGAAGGTGGAACCCTACCTTTAGAATTAGGCAGACTTTGTCTGAACTTTGATTCCGACTTCTCCTCTCTGTATCTCAATGTCCTCATCTGTAAAACGAGAAGAATGTCTGTCTGCCTTGTGAGGCCATTGGCGCAACTACAGGGAGTAGGGGTAAGGGGCTTCCACCAGGGCCAGGTGTAGAGTAGGCGCTCAACAAATATTGCTTCCCTTCCTCTGGCTGGGGCAACCTGCTATACGGCCTCTCCCCGTCATGTATCTTTAGGATTTCAGTTTCCATGAAGATCCAGCACACTCTAAAGCCAGCTCTGCTCTCAGAAATGGAAGGGACTCCTCTCAGTTCAGAGACCTCTGCTGGCCTGACAGAGCCTGGCTGCAGAAAGTGGCTCAGGACACCCAACACCAGGCCTCTTCTGCCTCTCCTAGACCTGTCATGGTATTGTGGGATGAGGGGATGTCAGAAGGGCCATTACCCTGGGCCTTGGGATCCAATCTTCAAATTTATATATTCTCTTCAAATAAGGCTAAATATATAGTCACAGAGAAACACCAAAGGAATAAAGAAGACAACTGTCACACAGCTTTAAACTTTGTCTGATGGCTACACCACAGGGCATACGGCTCACTTAGGAATTTATACCTATAACATATGTGTTAAGCCTGCATTATCTTAGAAGCAGCACAATCACGTGACGCTATGTGATGTGTGTGTGTGTGTGTGTGTGTGTGTGTGTGAAAGATGTGAGACTGTTAAGTGCTGACACCTCTCACAGAAGGCTCTTCTGGCCACCCAGGTTCAACTCCCTCCTTCTGACAGATTAGAGACACAAGGGTCAGGGAGGAGATGTCACTGACATATTCAAGGGAACCTGCACCAAAGGTAACTGCTTTTAGGTCAAAGTGGCCACCTGGGAACAGGGATGGGGGGTTGGGAGCAGGAGCTGGGGAGGGAATGACTGCGAGAAGCTGAAAACTCACATGCCGAAGATAATCACCCTTTCTGGCCTGTTGGTAGAGTTGGAAATTTCTACCCAGAGAGATGATAGTCCCCAGCCCTGCCTGGCCCACTGTCAGAACCTCCCAAGAAACTTGTTTAAAAATGCAGTTGGCCTTGACTCACCTCTAGGGACTGCTTCTGTAGGTTTGGGTGGATCTATTATAATTTTTTAAATTTTTTATTTTAATAATTTTAATAAGCATCTATATTTTTAATAAGGTCCTCAGGGAATTTGAATGGCCATCAAAGTTGAAGAAGGACTTGACTAAAGCTGTCTCAAAGAAGGTACATATCAAACCAGGCCGATGTACAATCATTTCTAGACATGAGCAGAAGGGATGGGGCCTGGCATTCAGTCAGCCGTTCACTCAGGTGTTTTTAGCATTCAGTTACTTCACAGATGATGGATTTAGTGGAGGAATGTGATCAGGGTTGTATCACTCAGAATAGACTAGGGTATGCCACATTAACAAACAACTCCAAAAGCTCAGTGGTTTAAAACAACCAAAGCTATTTCTCACTCTTGCAACATGTTCGTCAGGGGCCAGTGGGGCCTCTGCTCCACATCTGACTTTGGGGCCCAGGATGACAGATCAGCCACTGTCTGAAATCATGCTGCTGATCACACTAGATGGAAAGAGGGTTCTTGGAAGGTCTCATGTTGGTATGTAAATGGTCTGGCCCAGAAATGACACAAGTCACTGCTGCTCAAAATCACTGACTGGAACTAATTACATGGCCCCAACTGACCCTCAGGGCATTTATTGGTTCATGACTGCTGTGCCTTCTTGCTATATAGCAGGAGGGGGTGGTGCTTCTATCAGCAAGGCAAAGGTTTTCCAGGAACCTCAGCTGATATCTCTTTGGTCAGAAGCAGGACCTATGGTCACCCCTAGCAACAAAGGAACCTAGGGTAGTACATTTTAAAGGGGCATCTGCAGCTTCAAACAAAATTGGGTTCTGTTGATAAAGAAAGAGAATGGATACCTCATAAGCAACTAGAAATAAATAGGTAGATAGAAGTGTCACTGGAGAATGAGGTATGGTGTTAGAAGTAATATGACAAACATAGATGATGGGTCCAGACTCCGGTGCAATAGCAGAGGGCTGGACTATGAACTTGGTTTTACTGAGCTCACTAATTTAAAGGATGGCTGAGTGGTTCCCTATGTTATCAAATGATTAAAACTCCTAAAGTAACGTACATGGTAATTCTGGATACATATTAATCAAGATTTCTGTCCCACTAATAGAATACAACCGAGTATCAAGACCATATTATTAGCTATTAAGGGCCTACTATGTACCAGGTTCTGCATATACATAACTGCTAATTTTCAGGGCAACAAAAGGTAGGTATTAATATCATCTCCATTTTACAGATGACCAAACCAAGGCTCTTACTGGTTAATGGATGACTCTAAGTCACACAGCCAATAAGCAGAGGTGCTGTGTCCAAACCCAACCCAGATCCCAAACTTCTCACTCTCTTCTCATTATTATCTCAGGTTGCCTCTTTCACTAGAAATCCTTTAGTAATAATTCCAAATGACAATGCATTAAAAACAGCAAAGCCTAAATGTTACCTAAGATGCATATTTGGTTGGTAGGAAAGGCAGTGATAGTACTGATTGGTGCTGAGAACTCCTGCTTATTAAAGCCCTGTTTTTTAGTGTGTATTTGGATCCATTTTGTCATTAGATATACTGGAAAACATCAGAAAGAAACAAAATGAAGCAGCCGAGATCACATGGCATAGATGTAGCCAACACACTACAGACAGGCAATCTTGAGAAACTCTGGATGCTGTTAATTAGGAAATGAACAGCTGTCCAGCCTAAAAATTGGCAGAGCTCTCTGGATGACGACACAGAAACAAGAAGAAAAAGGGCCACACCATCGAAGTGAATAAGAATCAACAACGTGTCTACCCCAAGTGGCTGTGGTGTCTAAATGCAGCCTGGATCCAGTTCTTAGGGCTCCGGAATACTCTTGCTTAGGGACCAGGATCTTGGATGATATGGAAGGTTACCAAGGCAACCCAGAGATTGACTCCTAACCTTGGGGCTGGCTCCCTGATCCAGTCTCCTAGTCCATGTAGTCATATATTATAGACCATTTAGACCTGTATTATGGACAGCTTTCTAGGTTGTACCTAACTCCTCTGAATATTGGCTGTATTCTAACATTTGATTGAAGGCAGTATCAAAAATCTTTTAAGATTTTTTGATTTATTAATTCATGAGAGACACATAGAGAGGCAGAGACATCGGCAGAGGGAGAGCAGGCCCCCTGCAAGGAGCCTGATGTGGGATTCGATCCCAGGACCCCGGGATCACAGCCTGAGCCAAAGGCAGACACTCAACCACTGAGCCACCCAGGCATTCCCAGTATCAAAAATCTTAAACAGCCTTATTCTATATGTAGAAGAGCAAATTTCCCACTCATTCGTTATTTTTTTCATGTATACATAACATATTTTCCAAGAGCCTGTCTAGGTGAAACAGACAATCCATTCATGGACTTTAGAGGTCAGTGGGGGAGACAGAATTAAATTAAATAACCCACCAACCCAAAGGTAAATCTGCAACTGAAATAGGTTATTAAACATTTGCTAAGGAAAAAAAAAAAAAACATTTGCTAAGGACCAGGAATTATACTAAATGGATTGCCAAAATGGCACTTAATCTCCAAGGTCTGGAGGAGTGGAGGCTTGAAGAGGTGATTCACCTTTCCCAAAGTCACACTGCCCCAAAGTGACAGCTGGAATTCCAATCCTGCGCTACCTGATGCAAAAAACCCATGCATGCACTTGGCTGCTTTCTCATATCTCTCCTGGCAACCTATAAATCTCAATTCTTTCCAGCTCCTGCCCTTTCTCCTTTGAGACCTGGGTTTGGGCTTAATGGAGTTTCCACTCTTTTATGCAGTCTTTGATATAAAATATTCCAGAAGCTGGTATGTGCAATTCACTGGGATTGGGAATCTTGTTAAAGAAAGATTTTAAAACTTATTTTCAACACTTAATAACATTCCACACAGAGCCCCCATATAATGACACAATACAGTAGTAGGGAAACATTCAGGTGTTCAAGCTCGATTCTCCAGATCCAAGTGTGATAAGAGAGACTCTGATGAGAGTATGGTCATCATTGCTGTAGAGCATTATACAAGCACATGTCACACATGGCTCCTGTTCCACAGGGACATGGGACAATTTACACGCTCCACCCCTGCCCTGGTCTTATTCACCTCTCTCCTGTCACTGCTTGGGATCAGCACCCGCTCAGAATATGGCTTCTAATGTTACATATCCACTAAAACCAGAGGGCTTCTGTCTCTGACCTGCTTAAGTTTTCAAGGTCAATGGAAACATCTTCCTTTGGAGTACTGGTCTCCCAAGGCAAAAATAGTCACTTTGTTTCCAGAAACAAAATTACCCTCACATGTACTGGGTTGGAATGACAAGAAGGGCAATAGTGCAGGATGCATCACAAGGCAGAACCAGGTGGCCCTCTGCCTAGCCCTCTACATGTGCCCAGGTGCCATTCTGGGCTTTATTGAGAAATCCCTGACCTCTGAAATCTTAGCAATATGTACCTTTTCTTCTTCTCCTGAGATCAGAGCTTTGCTCAACTCCTGAATATCCAGAGTCTGGGAGGTGAACAGATGTGAACAATCACTTACCAAGGATGGTATATTAGGTCATTGTGATAGAAATTAAAACAATGACGGACCACCAGATTTCTATTAACGTGCATAAAATTTGATATGATGACAGCATCAGATGCTGCTATGCATGTGGGTCAGCAGGACACTCCATTACTGGTGGTAACGCCAAATGTCTCTGCCAATTTGGAAGATGCCTTGGCAGTTTCTTACAAAGATAAGATGGTGCATGATACAATAAAGAAAACACATCCCCATGTATTTCCTGAAATGAGTTACTTTCATCCACACAAGAATATACACATATGTTTATTGCTCATTTATTTGATGGTCAAGACTTGAAAGCAACCATCAGGTCCTTCCATAGGGGAATGGATCAACAAGCTCTAGTACAAAAAAAAAAAAAAAAAAAGCTCTAGTATATCCATACTCTGAATATGATTCAGTGATGAAAAGTCTTGTGTTAAAAAAAAAAAAAAAGAAAAGAAAAGTCTTGTGTTATCAGAAAAAAAAAAAAAAAAAAGGTTTGTGTTATCGGGATGCCTGGATGGTTCAGCGGTTGAGGGTCTGCCTTTGGCCCAGGCCATGATCCCGGAGTCTTGGGATTGCGTCCTGCATAATGCTTCCTGCATGGAGCCTGCTTCTCCCTCTGCCTGTGTGTCTGCCTTTCTCTCTCTGTGTGTCTCTGGAATAAATAAATAAAATCTTTTAAAAAATATATTCAACACTTATTTTTTCCTAAAGAATATCTGAAAATGAGACTACCTGGGTCAAAGTTAAAGCAATAATCTGCATAGAATGTCTAAAGGTCTTGGATTATTAACATAGCAATGGTGCCCTCTAGTGTATCACGTATTACACATTCCTTGGTTGGGGATGAGAGCAGTCTGGATTTAAGTAGGTGGCTTCCTACTGAAAATCTGGATGAACAATAAGCCTCCCCTAGGCTTAATCACCTTAGCTCCTCAAACCCCCACCCACTGATACCAATTCCAGAGGCAAGGTCACAGATACATGGTGCAGCAACTTATCACAGTTCGGAGTGCCACTGACCAAGACACAAGGTCCCAATAACCTACAGTGAGATTGCCAAGATTGAACCACCTACTGCCAATCTCCAGGATCACTTTCTTATTAGATCAATAGGCGAATCCATCATTTCCTGTTATAACGCCTCTCTCTTTTCTGGAGGTTGTGGCTTAAACGATACCCACCCTTTCCACACATGCACATGCACTGGGTCATCTCAAGGATGGTAAGGTATTAAGAAAATGTCATTAACATTAATGTTTGCCATTAATTGAGAAAGACTGAGCTGATGTTCAAGGATAAGTATAAACTAACACCTGAATATTTATTTTGAGGATTAATTCAAACTCTCTTGGGTAGGAAACGTCAACCAAGAGAGCATCCCAGATCGGTCCATTCTGCCTCTTCCCAGTAACCAAGGATATGGCAGAGATTATTATTTACATCCACGCCCACCCCCACTGCTTGTGTAAGATGAGGAAATAACAGCCGACCTAATTGCCCCAGGTGGACAGGAGTTGAGCTAATAAAAGTCAAGGGCTAAAAGGAGAGGACAGTGGTGGCAGCCCTGAAGTTCCCATGGTGAATTGCGGCTAAAAACAAATCAGGATAAAACGCCTTACCTGATGTGTGATGCCCACAAGATCTCAGGAGTAACATAGCTTGGGTTAAACGCTGCAAAATTTGGATTCAGAAAACCTGGGTTCAAAGCCTCCTCTTCAGCCTCTAGCTATGTGATCAGGCGATATATGGTCTCCATTTCTGCATCTGTAAAACAGCAGTGACATTACCTGCTTTTCAGTTTCTTGCCAAGTGTAAAGTGTTTAGCATGGTGCCTGACATATCCCATTTACTTGATATTAATTTATTATTATCACCACTATTATTGGCAGTGTCTATCATCTGGGAGGAAACCCACACACGCAGGAAAAGAATTCACGGAAACTTTTGTCTTCTTGTCACAATGTTGTCATTTTCCAATTTCCTAAAAGAAGTGTGCACTGCTATAAAAACCTGAAGGGAGGGGACCCCGGGGTGGCGCAGCGGTTTAGCGCCGCCGTCTGCCCAGGGCGTGATCCTGGAGACCCCAGATTAAGTCCCACGTCGGGCTCCCTGCATGGAGCCTGCTTCTTCCTCTGCCTGTGTCTCTCATGAATAAATCTTTAAAAAAATTTTTTTAAAAAAATATGAAAGGAGAGGGACGCCTGGGTGCCTCAGCGGTTGAGCGTCTGCCTCCGGCCCAGGGCGTGATCCTAGGGTCTCGGGATCGAGTCCCTCCTCGGGCTCCCGGCATGGAGCCTGCTTCTCCCTTTGCCTGTGTCTCTGCCTCTCTCTGTGTGTCTTTCATGATTAATAAATAAAATCTTAAAAAAAAAGAATAAAATCTGAAGGGAGAGAAAGTACCTTTCTCTTTTTGGCATAATACAAATTTGACTAGTCTACTGTTGCCCAAATTGCCCGGGCTCCTCCTATTGCTCAGGAGGGCGTTGGGGGTCGTGTTAAAAGCACAGATTCCTAGGGCCCGACCGAAAAATACTGAATCGGAACATGTCACGAACAAACCTGTTTATACCGTTAACGAGTCCCACAGATGATTCTTATCATTGGGCAGTTGGGTGGGACCTGCTGGTTTAAAACCAGCGGGGCAGGGACTGCGCGAGAAACGCCAACGCAGGTTGCGGCAATCACGAGGGCCCGGGCCTCCAATTCGCGTTCTGTCCCGCACACTGGCGCCGAGCGAGCAGGAGCCTGGGGGTTGTAGTTTCCAGGAGCCAGACCTCTGCCTATAAGAAAGGCGAGGATGACTGCCAAAAACTTCCCGCCCCACAATGCAAAGGCCAGCGGTGACGTCATCCGCGGAGCGCCGGAGATGGAGCGGGCAGTTGCTACCGCTCCTACCTCTACCCCCGTTGCCTCGGAGCCGGCTTCCCCTGCCGCCGCCGCCGCCGCCGCCGCCGCCGCCGCCGCCCCCCCCGCCCCCGCCCCCTCCCTGCCCTCCCCGCTCTCCCCTCCCCCCTCCGCCTCCCCTTTCTCCACCTCCCCCGCCGCCTCCTTCTTGGGCGCTTCTGCCCTCTCTACACGACTCAGGCTCTCTGCCCCTGAGCAGCCGTGTTCGGTCTCCTTTGTGGTCCCGGGGCGCAGCCATGGCGGACGGCGGCGGCGGCGGGGGCCCCGGCTCGGTGGGCGGCGGCGGAGCGGGCCAGGCCTCGGCGGGGTCGGCGACGGGCGCGGCGGGGGCCGGCGGGAGCGGCGGCCCCATCAACCCGGCCTCGCTGCCTCCCGGCGACCCGCAGCTCATCGCTCTCATCGTGGAGCAGCTCAAGAGCAGGGGCCTGTTTGACAGCTTCCGCCGGGACTGCCTGGCCGACGTGGACACCAAGGTAGCCGGGGCCGGGCGTGAGGACGGCAGGGTCGCAGCTTGGCTTTTCTAAAGCAGAGAGAAAACCGAAAGATACTTTAAACCGCTTGAGGCAGTGCAGAAAGCTTCCGGAGTCGTGTACACGTGGTTGGGCTCCCAGCCCCATGACTGCGAGCGGGGCGGCGGTCCAGTCGTTGTGTGAACGTAGGGGGGAGAGCCTGCATCCTGTCTTTCCCAAGCTGAGACGTCTTTGAGCCCCTCAGTAACAAACCTCTGTGTGTTAAGAACGTTGGAGAAGACCAGTAAGGAAGCGAGAAGGCGTGAATGCGCCGTCGTCACCTGTGGTAGCTGCTAGCTATTGCTTCTTCCCGCTAGCTTAGTGATTTGCACTTTGGGTATCCAGTCGAATTAAGGTACGCCCTTAATTACCCTTTTACTCCAGAACCGACACCCTTTTACTCCACCGTGGCTCAAAGGGGATTTGGTGCCAATTTTAGATCCGAATGCCTCCTAGTAAAATGCTATTTCATGTTACTTGCCACAGCCCTGGGAATTCCATGAAGCCACGTGTTACCAGACATAACAGTAGTTGCTGGAATGTTCCATTCTCTCCCTTTTCAGAAGCTTTTCTAAGAAGATTAGGTTTGTCGGTGTAGGAGGCACCGTTAACTCCTCTAGGGAAGTGATTTCTCCTCTCTGAGAAAATCTGCCTAACAGGAGGATTGTGAACCTAAAATTACAACTCAAAGATAGGAAAAGACGTCCTCCATTTAGTCATTGACATTTACTGGCCTATAGCATGGGGGCTGTGTGGATACAGGAACAAGTAAGTCATTACCTGTCCTCAAAGCTTGTACTGTAGGGTAGAAAACTGACATGTGGACCTGAGAGTATAAACAGTAAGTGGTGCTAGAAGTGGTTAATGCTTAATTTTCCTTATGTGAGGTGTCTCAGATACATACCAACTGAGCTTCCACCATTCCCAGGACTCTGGGTATTCTTAACTTCCCATCACAAGTTCTCCACTCATATCTCTTATGTTCAGTTTTATGCAGCTAAATCCATGTAGTATGCATGTTATTTTAAAAAGAAACAGGGATGCCTGGGTGGCTCAGTGGTTGAGCCTTTGGCTCAGGACCTGATCCTGGGGTCCTGGGATCAAGTCCCACGTCGGGCTCCCTGCATGGAGCCTGCTTCTCCCTCTGCCTGTGTCTCTGCCTCTCTGTGTATGTGTCTCATGAATAGATAAATAACATCTTTAAAAAAAGGAAATCAGTATTGTAAAGCTGTCGGGGAAAGGAGAGTTGGAGCCTCCCCCCACATAACACCTTATATGTTCCTTCCATTAGCTACTGGGTGGTTTTAATTCTGGAAGACAGTGTGTTTTCAGACACTGTTGCTTTAGCTCCATGGTCTCAGTGTGACTCTTGGATCAGCAACACCAACCTCACCTGAGAATTTGTTAGAAATATATATTCTTAGGCTTAGGCCCTTTCCCAGACTGCTGAAATATTTGGGGGAAAATGTACTGATGATGTTTGTAATTTACTTTGCAATGCACCCAAAATACAAATAGAACAAACTGATAAGTGAATCAAGTGAGGGATAGATAGTGCAATAAAATGTTAATGGCAGGTACATTCTGTCCTTTCACTTCAAGAACTGAAGGGATTGTTCTATATTGTCAAGATCTTTTCGGGTTTGGGGATGATATTTGCTGTCCTTTGTCCTTTTTCAGTAAGCAGTAACTTATTTCAAACAGGGTAACGTATTTTCTTTTTTTTTTTTTTTTTTAAAGATTTTATTTATTTATTCATGATAGTCACACAGAGAGAGACAGAGAGGCAGAGACACAGGCAGAGGGAGAAGCAGGCTCCATGCACCGGGAGCCCGACGTGGGATTCGATCCCGGGTCTCGAGGATCGCGCCCCGGGCCAAAGGCAGGCGCCAAACCGCTGCGCCACCCAGGGATCCCGGGTAACGTATTTTCAATAGCAGAAAGTATAATATCAGGACGCATAGTTCCCAGTTACAAATTAATTCTAGTTCCTTTAAGCAAAGGAGTGAATCTGTTGACTTGAGGAATGCAAGAAAGGACTAAATGAGCAAACTGGGGGAATCCCTGGGTGGCTCAGCGGTTTAGTGCCTGCCTTTGGCCCAGGGTGTGATCCTGGAGTCCCGGGATCAAGTCCCACGTCAGGCTCCCTGCATGAAGCCTGCTTCTCCCTCTGCCTGCGTCTCTGCCTCTCTCTGTGTGTGTCTCTCATGAATAAATAAATTAAATCTTAAAAAAAAAAAAAAAAAACGAGCAAACTGCCAGAAGAGGGATGCGTTTGGAACCAAGGATGCTCCACAGGGGCTGTCTTTCATCTCTGCTCTATAACTCTTTTATTGTCACTGCAGAGTCATCCATTTGGTTACTAGTATTTTGATTACATCTTACATCTTCTTCCTATAGAAAAGGGCTCTCAACTCCTATTCAAAAAATCTCAGGGAACATCAGCATTGTCTTAGCATGGGTCAGGCACCAGCCTTGCCGTCAGGAGAACATGGCACCCTCTGCCGGACCTTTGTGAGGGAAGGAGGACGAGTTGCTAGGTAGATAGTACATGGGTGTTTGTGTGTCAATTCACTTGGCCGTTGGCAGAATCTGCATATAGAGTTGAAGCGTGCTGATTTGTCTATTTCATTTACCTGTTAGCAAACTTTTGCCTCGGTGACACTGCATAATAAACCAAATCACAATGGCTTAGGATAAGCGTTCATTCTCATGCTGCTAGGGTTACAGGTCAGCTGGAGTTCAGCTAACCTAAGTAGGCTTCAGCTAGGTGACTCAGGTGGCCTGGGTTTGGGTTTAGCTCGGCTATGTATAAACTCATCTTAGGTCCCAGGACATGCCCTCATAGACGGTCACTAGAGCACAAGAACCAAGCTAGACAGAGCACAACCACATCGAAGGTCTTCGGTCACTAGCACTCCATTGACAAGACCATATCGTGTTGCTAAAACTCCCAACTTCATTGGGGTTAGGGAAGCAGTCCCTGCGCAGCAGGAGAACAGGGGTGATGCTTAACAGCAATGCTTACTGTTATTCTTGATTTGAAGAAGAGCAGCTGATTGTACCAGAAAGTCTTGGAGGCTGAGAACATATATTCCATGTGTTTATCAAGTTCCTTCTAATTTTGTTCTGATCATAGTTGGATATAAAACATTTGAGGCCGATAAATAGCTCAAGCTCCATTTTTGGACTTAAGCTGTGCTTCGCCTCAGCCTTTCCCAGTGTTCCATAGGCTTTGACTTTAGTCTCCTATTTTCATAGCGCCCTGAGGTTTGGGTGGCCCTACATTTTATACAGTATACTTTCCTGAGTCCTTATTTGTTGCTGAGATACCCTGTGAGGTAAGTGGGGCGTAGCATTTCAGGTTTACAAATGGAAATAACTGAGACTGAAAGGTTGGTGACTTGTTGAAAGTCAGACGGCCAGTTAGTGGTGGCTCTGGGCTAGAACCCAGTTCCTCTGATTTAGAAACAGACTAGGTCTGACCTTGGATTTGCCACATTTTGGCCATGTGGGCAAGTTGTTTCTTTTTTCTAAGTGTAAATTTCTTATCTCTAATATGGGGGCAGGAGAGAGTTCTGGAACCTCCCTGTACCATTACTTGGAAAGTAAGTAGGATGATAAAGCATCTGGCCTTGTGCCTGCCCACCATAAAGTAAGCTCTTGCATTGCTTGTTAATGTATGCTCTGCTGTGCTATGTGGGGTGATCTTCATAGGCATGGTGGAAGTGTCTCTAAGGTCTTAAAATCTACATTTCTCTGAAAAGCAGTATTCTTGAATGACTGATTTCTAAACTTTGGTGCATATAACTTCTTTCCTTGCCTCCTCTTCTTAATGTTTTAGCCAGCTTACCAAAACCTGAGGCAGAAGGTGGATAATTTTGTGTCAACACATCTGGACAAGCAGGAATGGAATCCTACAATGAACAAAAACCAGTTGCGAAATGGTCTGAGGCAGAGTGTGGTTCAGTAAGTAGAATTAAGAGTCAAAAGGCGATAATCATGTAGGATGCACAAGAAAGCTGATAGGCATCATTATTTGGTCAGGGTGAATGGCATTTTACAGCAAATCCCACACACAAGTCCTAGCAGTCCACCCTTTATTAAAGTTAAGGTTCAAGTAAGCAAAGGACTCAGCTGACATTCTTGCTAGTTTATCCAACCTCCTTAGACTCCTGTGTAAACTCTACCGGGTGCATTGAAAGATACTTCAAGTTGTGAAACACAGTTCTCTCTTGCTTGAAGTTTTCAGCATAGTCGGCACATACATAGGAGTTTTAGACCCAGATAGCAGTGTTTGGATCTTGGGCAAGAGGAGTTGGATCTTTAGTATCATAAGGAAATGGGAGTTCTACAAAATCTTTGAGTCCATATGGCCCTCTCACATGTAATGGCAGCTTTTAGGAAGGCATGGAGTCTTATTAAAGCATGGCCTTCACAGTAACAAACGGAACCTTAGTTAATAAGGTGCTGCTGATAGCTCATCCAAGTGACTTCTTAATGTTGCTGGGCATAAAAGTGGAGGCAGTCATGGAATATGGTGTCCTAAGATAAGTTTTTCTAATCTACTTGAGATCTTTTTTGCTCTTATTACTGGCACTCATGTTCAAGTCTTGATCCACTGAACTCTACTGGAATATCTAAAAGCTTGTGAAGCCTACCTCCTTAGGTATAGAAATATGAGGGAATTATGCTTAGTGAAAAAAACCAATATCAAAAAGAAGTATGGTGACTCCATATATGTAACATTGGTGAACAAAGTTATAGCAATGGAGACAAAAATAGTGGTTGCCTAGGGCTTTAGGGATAGGAGGAGGAGGGGAGTGAGTGTGACTTGAAAGGGGTAGCACAAGGGGATACTCTGGTGGTATGGGTAAGATCTTCATTACCTGCAGTTACGTGGTGAAATGGCACAGAGCTACGCATACAACAGAGTGTGGTTACATGTGTGAAAACTAAGGTTGGGTTGTACTGGTTATCATTTTTCCAGTTTGATATTGCACTGTCAGTATGCAGGGTGCACAGACCTTCAAAGAATGATCTTTTTGTTTCCACAAGGTCAGGGATGTTGGAAGCTGGAGTGGACAGAATCATTTCTCAAGTGGTGGATCCCAAACTAAACCACATCTTTAGACCACAGATAGAAAGAGCAATTCATGAGTTCCTGGCGGCCAAGAAAAAAGAAGCTGTGCCAGCGCCCCCTCCAGAGCCTGAGAGCCAGGACCCCCCAGCTCCATCCCAGGATGCTTCCTAAGGTCCGGTATCCCATCTTTTGTCCAGGAGCATTCATCTCTGACTTATAGATAAATAAAATGGATAGAAAAGGGGTAAGCCACTATTGGGGATCATATTCTTTATGTATTCAGAAAAGCATTTACTGCAGATAGACTTCACCTACTATTTAAAAGTCATTTTTTACTGAGAACTAATGAATAGCATTCTCCTGTCTTGGTATGAGTTTCTGTGCCACCAGAGCTAAACATTTAAGCTGTGAATAGATGCTTCATTAGAAATAGTTAGCATCTATTAGATGCTATTAGATGCATTAGAAACTATTAGAAATAGATTAGCATCTATTAGAAATAGATGCTTCATTAGAAAGCCTGGGATGATTGTTGTGCACAAGAGAAATTCAAAGGAAAGTTCTGTTTTTCTGAAATTGATAAAACAAGTCTCACGCCTGGACATGAATTAAACTTGGGCTTGCAATTTGAATATAAAGTCGAACAATGTATTAAAAAACGCCATCCTAAATAAGACTCCGTTTGCTTTAAGCCCTGCTGTATTTCCCTGTATTTAGGGATTATAGTTTACCAGTGACAGTTACCATGGGATTCTTGTGTTATATGCATACCCCTTCTAATTACATTTGGGATTTAATTTAATCTTAAAAGCCAGCTATAGATGCACAAAGCAATACTTTTTGCAGGCTTTGAGACATTAGTAAATATGAGCAGTGATCAGCAAGTAAGCAGTGGATTCTTACCTAGCCATTGTTAGTAATCTGTCCTCTCAGTCCATTTTGGTGTTCTGTTTGTAAGATTCATTAAGATGTTTATAATTTTTTATAAGAAAGCATCAATGAGTGAACAGAACAAGAGCATAAAGCTCGTGTGGGGCACTGCCTTAAGGGGAGGGGGGTTGTCTTTTTGTGCCTGTATTGGGGGAAAACCTCAGTTCCATTATGGAGTGTAAAACATTACCAGTCTTTAAGTTTAATTGTAAATTCCTTTAGAAGCATTAAAATCAAATGTAGTCTCTTATCAAAAAGCATTTTAATCTGATTCTCTTATCTTTTCAGAGTATGTCTGACACCTTTTGGAAGCTCCATTGAATTAACCGCGAAGAAATGGATTCGGTTACTTAAGAGTACAACTTCGGAATGAAGACAGGCCGAGGTCATCACTGATTTCAGCATGCAGCCCTGACTGTGGGCAGTGTCCAGATTGAACAGGCAGTAGCAGAGTTGACCATGTGTGCTCCCTCATTGTGCTGTCATCTGGTCAGCCTGTCAAAGGGGATGACACCCAGTAGACACTACAGAGGTATAAAGAAACACTACATCAGTCTGGGTTGTCCTGAATCAAACCTTTATACTTGAACTTGAAGACTGTGTGGATTTTAGGGTTTTTGTGTTTGGGTATCCCTAGAGGGGCTGTAGCTATAGTGAAGGAACATAATCAGTTCCAAAGATGCAATTTCAAAGAATGACAGTGAAGGATAGCATGGAGTAGGTATTAGTGCTTATTTGTCAACTAGAATGTTTAAGCCATTAGCACCAAATAGCTCTAAAGTTGACGTGACCCTCTTGTACATGAATCTTGTAGCTTCGGCTTCTTTTCCTCTGTAAGAGGTGACGACACATGGGACCCTAGAATGTGAGGAAGTGCAGACACCAGGTATAAGGAAAAACATGTGCAGGCTCTCTGTCCAGGGCTGCTTCCTATCCTGCAAGGGCTTATGAATCTTGGGTGTGTTTATTTTATTCTCATGTTTATGTTTTTTAGAAAAGTTGAATGATCAATAAATGGCTTAAGTTTTGTAATCATTTGATACTCTTACTCTGAAGCCTCAGCCGAATGGTAGCCTCCAGGCCTGTGAGCCTGTGAAAACTAACCTTTGTCCTCTGCCTGCTATTCCTCTGGCTGCACAGGATTAGTGGGCCTCGGCAGGGTTGGGGGCGGGGGCAGGGGGGTGGATTGCTGCACGTAACCTGGAGCTGCCCACCCCCTGAAGCTAGTAGGTAGCACTGGAGTAGTAGTCCCTCTCCTTCCCTGGCCCACTACTGATGCCCATCACTAGTTGAGGGCAGAATGATCTATCCCTGTTTCTCAAACTTGAGTGTATGGCAGCATCACCCCGGTATCTTGGAAGGATGCACGTTCTGCCCCAGAGGTTCAGTAGTGGGGATCTGAGCGTGTTGCTTATGCTCCAGGTGGTGTTCATGCTGCTGGCCCTTAGCAAACATTCTGTACTGCAAGCCTTGAATAATGGCAAAGCTTACTTCAAAGAGTTTTGGTTCTTAGTTGAATCTGTCACGGGATGTTGTTCATCTAACAAATTGTAACCTAGTGAGCTGGTTCCCGGTTAAAACGAACCACCTCCACCTTTACCTTTTCTTGGCTTATATCAGATGTTCAGGCATTAGGTTACCCTATTTCTGCCATTTACTCATGGAGGGGAAATAGGTTCCCAAGCATTCTGGGAAGCCTCACTGGCACTGGGAACTAAAGTAAGTTCTAACAGAACCATTAAACAGCAGTGCTGCCGAGAGCAGAATCCCCCAGCAGGAGTGGCATCGCCCTGGAACTTAGAAATGCACCCCCCCCCCCCCCCCCCCGCCACCCCAGACCTGATTCACAGACTACTGGAGGAGGAGGTCCAACAAGCCCCTCTGGTGATCTGATGCACACCAAAAATCATTTTCTCTTGAAGAAATGTTTTTGGGAAAGCTGGTGATGTTGACAGGCAATGACAGTTTGATTCTAATTAGTGTGTAAATGCATCTCTTCTAATAGCTCTTGAGGGGTGTTTTGTTTTTTAATTCCTGGCAGTTCCTTGCCTGCATGTAACCTGCCTGCATGTAACAAAGCTTTCAAACTAAGTGTCTTCTGAAGATGAGTTTGCTTTGCAGAACATTGGTGAGAACTCTGCAGAGACTCACTGGCTATTAAACATAGAGATATCTGTGGGGGGCCCAGCAAAGGTCAAGGCCTGGCATGGGCCTGAGGCTAGCCCTGAGGCCCAGGTTTGAAAACTGCATCTGGGTCAGCACTGGCCAGGCCCTGCCTCTCTTGGCTGCCCTAAGGATGCTGAGGACAGGGTGGGAAGCAGACAGGACAGCTGGCACAGCCAAGCTTTTATTGGCACTGTATTGCACCCTGTCGGTCACCTTACTCGTGAGGAGCCAGGAGGTCAACTTTTATGGTCTTGTCACTGGGAATGGGCCTGGCTCCAAGGCCACATGGTAGTAATTACTCGTCTTCTCAAATTGGTCACACTGCCTGTAACCTAGCCAGTCTTTCTGTCTCCAGTGTCCAAACTGCCATTTAGCCATCCGTCCAGAAACACTGCTTTTATCAGATCTCTCCCTCACTCTTGAACCTTTGAAAGAAAGTAGACGAACAAGGTACCGACCAGGTGGCAGATGTTTTCTTACGCATAAATTTCATTCTCATGACCCTGTTAGGATTTATTCTCCATTCTGTGGATGAGGCAACCTAGACTGAGGTGAAGCAACCTCAGTTGTATAATATACTCTTTATATACTATTACGTAGGGGAGCAGGGTTTGAACCCAAGCCTCTGAATTCAAAGCTCATGTTACCTTCCCTATCCCACCGCCTTGCTACTCTGCCTCCTTATTATTTAACAGAACAAGTCAAACTTGTCAGTCCTTTGGGGTCCACCTTTCATTCCAAATGTAGGCCAAGATTAAGTCAGCTTGACCTCTTGCTCCATCTCAGTGCCTGCCCTTAGCTCTAGCCAGTCTGCTTCCCTCAAATGTCAATCACAGGGCAGAGTTTGCAAACCAGCTCTGCCCTCTAGGCATGTTCTGTAGACAATGGACCTGTGACTATTGTCTGTTGTTTTGTTTTTAATTAATTACCAATATTTCAAAATGGGGAGAATTCCATATAGAGCTCTATTTCTGGCACCTAACGAAAAATGTCAAGGTTGGCAACATACTTGTGTTCCCGATGGATAACAATCCGCCAGAACTCTATAGCAGCTCTCTACTTTAGACAACATGTGGGACATGCAGATGCCACTGGCTGGCTTCTTTCATTTCCATCTGGCCCCTGAGGATGTTGGAGATACTTGCCCTCCAACAAGTGTCATCGTCCTGTGATTAAGATTATTCAAAACATCTCCAGCTAGAGGGCCAGATCTTCTAGACTGATTTTCACGGAGACTAGATTTTCAGCTACCTGATTTGGGCTCCAGAATTTTCAAGCTTGGAATGGAATCTGAAGTTCCCTCTCTGACATCTCCTTTGGGTGTCCAGATCAAGCCTATCCATGGATGAGTGAAGGTCACAGAACGTTGAACATAGAAGTGGGCTCAGGGTACAACCAGGATGCAGACAAAACCAGTACACAGTATTCTTGGAAGCCCCTTAGACTCTCCCTGAGCAGCAGTCTCACCAGGACTGAAGCCAGAAGAGGGTATGTCTGTGTAGCCCAATCAATGTATAAAGCTTCAAGTTTTAAATGAAAGAGCGAAGGGTAGTAGAGTATGCCACCTCAAAATATGACCGCAGGAATTCAAGATAGGCTACCCCCAAGTTTGCCTTTTTGATATATGGATTACTTAGAGCTGCAGGCACTTGAGAAACAGCAAATAAAGAGAGGCTTTCACTGAATTCCTTTTACTTGCTTAAAGGCAGATACCCTAAAAGGAACACAGTCGTCACAGATCCCCTCCCAGGAGGTTCATCAACCAGGGAGGACTGACTCTCACCACAAGAGAAGAGACTAGAAGTCAACTCCACACCCTGACAAACTTCATCACAAACTATTTCACCTCCCATCTGTTCTTCTATAAAGGCCCGCTCATCTTTCCTAAAAATCACTGACTCTCCCTTAAAGGACCTACCTACCTACCCCTCCTCTTTCCCTATTGAGCCGGTATTTAATCTTGAATTCTAAGCCACCTCAGGGAGTTACTTATTTTTCCCTGGGTGTCTCCATGGCTAATGAGGTATACATGTTAAGACACTTCCGGTTTTCTCTTGTTAATCTGTCTTTTATTACAGAGGTCTCAGCTGGGTACTCAAAGGGTAAAGAGAAAATCATTTTGATCCCCCTACAAGAACATTAGATTGGCTATGGTAGGGGTTAAACAATGGTCAGGGTGGGCATTTGAATGTGACAAAGCTTATGGAGCTCTCTATTGGGAGCAGCATTAGGTCTCCATAGAGGGGATTTTGTAGGCAGGCGGGAGAAGTTTGTCAGACTCAGCCTGACCCGGAGTCGTAATGATGGCCAACCTCACAACAATCCTATGAGCTCACACAGTGTGCTGGTTCAAGGCTCAAAGTTCGAATCCCAACTCTGCCACTTGGGCTCTGGAGCAGCATTAGTGATGGATTGTTTCTGCTACAGTACGTGAACAAAGAAACACCAAAACCTTATCAGCCTCACACAGGTTTCTCGCTGACAGAAAATGGCTGTGATCCAGGCAACACTCCAGGGCAAGTCTTCAAGGCGACATTGAGCATTCTGGCCGCTTTAATCTTTTAGTCCTTCATCTGAACCCACGACCTCTTCCATAAGAGCACAGCAGAGGAAGAGAACCACGGAAGGTCTCACGGGAGGTAGGAATGACATGGCCTGCAGGCCTGTGGCTTTCACTCGAAGCCCATTGGCCACAAGTAGGCACGGGGCCTACCTAACTGCAAGGGCACAGAGAGGTACACACACTCATATGCCCAGAAGGAGAAGAGAACCAAATGTGGGTGAGGTCCAGAAGGCTACGTCAGCGTGCCCTCCCAACCACTGAATATATGGTGTCTTTCTGTAGAGATCCTAATCCTGCTCCATGGAAAGTGATCTCAAAGTACCATCTAGTGGCCTCCTCTAGCTCAAGGCCTAGGAGGTCTCTGCATTAGCAGTTAGGCACCTCCTCCTCTATTAGACCTCAGAGCTAAAGAGAGAAAAGTCATCCGCCTAATATCCCACCTAATCCCTAACAGGGGAGTAACTAGAAAGGG
The DNA here is from genome assembly GCF_003254725.2 of Canis lupus dingo. NCBI lineage: Eukaryota > Metazoa > Chordata > Mammalia > Carnivora > Canidae > Canis > Canis lupus. The sequence goes on from NC_064246.1 coordinate 39,292,661, forward strand.
GAAGAACCCTGCAGCTCTGCTGTGAAGCCACTTAACCTAGGAATGGCAGGTGTCCCCTGTAGGCCGGCTCAGCCTGATTCGTTCTCTGTGGCCTCTAGCACCACCCTCTATTGACGTTCTTCCACTGCCACTGTGTTTCTTTTCCCAACACACTGGCTATACCACACTCTTGGAGAATCTGAATTGAGAGGCTGTTCAGCTTTCTCAATCCTCATCCTGCTGTAGGAAACTAGAGCCTCTAGGGTCATTTTAAGTTTGGAGCTAAGACTTTAGGAGCCTGAGGATCATGGGGGTTTGGATCAGAATGACTATCTTCTAAATGTAGTAGGAGTTTTACCTGACAGATTCCAGCCAGCAACATGGGCTAGAAGCCACGCTCACAATTTTTTTTGAGACCCAACTCATAAATCTGCTGTATTCTTTTGCTCCCTTGCTCGCATACCTCTCTCTTGACTGAAACTTTGAGTCTGGGGCGTCTGGGTGGCTCAGTCAGTCAAGCATCTGCCTTCAGCTCAGGTCATGATCTCGGGGTCCTGGGATCAAGCCCCACATCAGGCTCCTTGCTTAGCAGGGGGTCTGCTTCTCTCTCTCCCTCTGCCCCTCCCCAACCCCTCTCTTTCTCAAATAAAAGTCTTAAAAAAATGAAAGAAACTTTGAGTCTATGGGGCTTCTGTATAAAAGCTAAGCCTTACACTTTTTTTCCCTGAGCCATTTGTCCAGCCGAAGTTTTTGTGAGCACCACATGTTTAATCTGATCATTGCATGGAGGCCTTTGTCATATAAGGGTTCTCTGATCTCTTCTTGTAAGACTTTGCCAAATGCAGGCAACATCAACCATATTATGCTATTAAAAATCTATTTTCCTGCCTCTTATAGCTACAAGTTCATTAGGTACATGATGCACCCCTGAGCTACAGCTGCCCAGTACATACTACTTTTATGTATATTGATTTATTTGCATATTTGCAGCATGGAACTAAAAAATGCCCTGACCAATCTTCTAATGACATCTGATTGACTTGTCCATTAATGATCCCCCAGTTAATAGATTTGTCTTCATCTGACAGATTGGGTTTGTACTTCCCAAGTTACCTAAATTAAGCTCTTTATTTTGGAATAATTTTATCCACATATAGTTGTAAGAAATAATACTGAGAGCACCTGTGTAAACTTTCATATTTACCTGGTTTCTCCACTGGTAACATTTTACAACACAATAATATAATCCCCCATCCAGGACTGCTTTATTTAAAAACTGATGGCTGGGCAGCCCAGGTGGCTCAGTGGTTTAGCGCCACCTACAGCCCAGGGCATGATCCTGAAGTCTCAGGATTGAGTCCCGCATCAGGCTCCCTGCATGGAGCTTGCTTCTGCCTCTGCCTGTGTCTCTGTCTCTCATGAATAAATTTAAAAAATATTTTTAAAAAATAAAAAAATAATAAAAATAAAAACTGATGGCCTTTGCCTTTATTATTTTTTGTATCAAGGCTAGTCATTATATACTTATTTATTTTGTTTGTTTAATGATTTGTTAATTCAAAAAAATAGTTTTGAAAACTTACAAGGATGCCAGGCAGTGCACTTCACCGTAGGATTATAACAGTGGCCATGAAAGACAAGTTCCCCAGATCACGAATATATTTCCCTGGTTTCTCTGAAGCAGGATGGGGGCGGGCAGTCGTGTTTCAAAATGCCACAGAGCTGACAGGAAGAGGGAGAAAAACGGAGAAATCCATTGAAATCAACAAGGGCCACAGCAGTTTTGGCTGGAAAGCCAGGGACTAAGGCCAGATGACAGTACATTAAGGAGAGAGGGGCCCCTCTTTGGTAATGACTGAGCTGTTTGTGTATTTGTTTTTTTACATAGACAATACTTGTATGTGGAAAGATAGTCCAAGCGTATGAATGGGTTTCACAGGGAGAACGCCCCACTGGTGTCCCTCCAAGCTCCCAGATGCCCTCTCAGCAGCAACTGCCAGTACCAGGTTCATACTCGGCCCTCCAGAGATGGCGTGAGTACACAGGCATGTAAGGTCCTACATTTATCTTCAGCTGGGATGCACTCCACCTCTCTAACAGTCCTCAGAAGTTCCTGGAGCAAAGATGAGAACGGGCTTAGGAGCTCTGAATGGCCAGCAGGTCAAGGGGGGCGGGGGGTGGAGGCAGTGGGCAAAATGACAGCCATCTTGCAGTTACAGAAAGATGCGCAGTGATCAGATAAGAGGAGGTAGCCTGTTCTGAGTGCTTGCCACATGCAGGCCACTACAGCCACTCCACTAAAGGGCTTCCCTGCGGGAAGACAGTGTCATTGTCTCCACTCACAATGAAAGAAATGAGCACTCACCTGAGGTCGTCCAGTGACATGTGCCTTGCTGAGAGTTCAACCCTGCTCTGTTCATCTCCAAAACTAAGCTATTTTTCCCCTGATTTTTATTGCAATAAAATATAAATAATTATATATAACTACATACAATATATAAAATATTAAATATATATAAATACATAAATATATAAAATTTACTATCTTAATCATTTTTAGGTGTCCAGTAGCATTAATTACATTCACCTTGTTATTCAACTATCACCACCACCCATCTCCAGAACTTTCACATCTTCCCCAGCTGAAACTCTGTCCGCATTACCACCAACTGGTCCTTCCCCGGTCCCTCAACCCTGTAATCACCATTCCACTTCCTGTCTCTGTGAGGTTGAGTACTCCGGAACCGCAGATAAGTGCAGCCATTCCGTGCCGGTCCTCTGCCTCTGGCTTATTGTGCACCTAGCACTACCACCCCATCTTCAGACCTCATTTAAGTTTGGCCTGTTGGTGCCAAAGGCAATTCTGTGTAGTGAAAGTGAAAGAATCACAGGGCGCACTGAGTTGCTGCATCTCTTTTGTCTCCTTTAATCTGGAACAGCCCCTCTCTAAGATTCCAGGCCAGAACTTCTGTAGAACAGCTCTTACCCTGGGTTTGTCTGATGATTTCTTCATGATGAGATTCTAATCCTGCAGCTTTGTAGGAACATCCCAGAAGGGAAGATGCATTCTTGTCATAGCCTCCTGTTAGATGCTTGACTTAGATGGGTCCCTTTGTGGCTGACATTAACTTCGATCACCTGGTTAAAGTGGTGTCGCCAGATTGCCAGATCACTCTTTTGTTCATCTGTGATAAATTAGTACTTTTGTGGGGAGGCATTTTGAGATTTTCCAAGTATTCTGCTCTTCATCAGACATTCATGCCCATTGACATAGCTCTGTTGAATCACAGGTCACTCTTGACCTTGGCCAAGTAGGGGTTTTGCAATTCCATCACTCCTTCTCCACTCATTAGTTGGCATCCTACTATAATCAAAAGTTTTCTCTTGTCCCTGTTTATTGATTCAACTTGTTTACTTCTGTCTGTAGGGACCCGTGGATTCCTATTTCACTCAATGTGTTATACAGTCTCGTTCTATCATTACCTCTTTCGACATCAGATTGTCCCAAGTTTGGCTGGCTTTTGTATCCTGTGACATTCCTCCGTCTGGCCTTGAGCACCTCCTTACTTCCTGACACAAGGAGGTGGACTAGGCTTATCTAGGACTTTTCCTGCTCCTGCCCTGGAATCTGTCATTTCTCCAAGAAGTTTTGATTCCTTTATCTGGTATTTAAAAGTCAAACTGAGTTCCGGATGTGCCACTGCTCCCAGACCCACCTGCGGTGCGTCCGAGTTTCTTTCCTTCCTTTAACTGCCATTCTTTCTCTAGCCCCTCCCACTAACCTCAATACATTTACACTGCATCGGTCACCTCAACACAAACCAACCTCCTGTCACTGCCAGCACCCTGACCCCTGACAGATGGCTCCTCGCTAGTTCTGGTTCTGACAAACCATGCTGGTCTACTGCCCCCTGCTCCCATCTCCATGATGCTTACCGCATGGCTCAGTAACTGTCTGCAAACTTCTGACCTGAGCTCTACTTAAGGATCAGATGGTATGAACAGACAAGTTCTTCCTGAGAGGGAACTGGCCAGGGGTGGTGACAGTGAAGAGACACAATGGCTGACACAGTGGATCATCACCATGTGACAGCCCCTGCCAGGCAGGGCAGGTGGCTCAGCTGTCCTTGGGCTTGATTACAAGAGGAAACAGGATGGTTACCTCCCAGACAGTGTGGCATAGCAGAGAGACAGCAAGTTTTGGAGGCAAGCTAGTCCTTCATATTCTCTTTGTTCACATTATCTAATTGTCTCCACCCTACCCCCACCCCCAACCTGCCTCCTGTGTCTCTTGCTGTGGCTCCATGTCAACTACTCTGGTAGCAGGCCACCTGTCTTTCTCATGCCTTTCCAGAATTTATTCTTCATACACCCAGCAAGACCCCTTCAAACATACCCACCAGGTTGGATGAAAGGCCATGCTGCCATTTGCATGAGCTGTGGAAACTGACAAAAACTTATTTATAGTCTGTATGTTATTAATAGGCTGGGATATTATTAGTCCCATCCCAAGCACAAACCTCCCCATAAATGCTTGGGCAGGGGTGGATGGAAACACAGTGAATATTATTGGATGAAACCCTCATAAAAGGAGTATCATAATACATCATTCTATTTCCCCTCATTAAGTCTGTGCTGAGAACATCCTGTGGTTTACAGTTGTAACCATCTGACCTGGGGACTCAGGACCATTTCTATCCTTCCTTGGCCCAGCCTCCCGCCTCCCTGAAAGAACATGTTTGCACAGTTGGCATCAGTAAAATGGTCCTTTACTATCAGCAAAGCCTGTAGCCACAACTCACACAGAACTCCAGGGAGACAAGCCAGACTACAGAGGGGGCTGTTTGCCCAAGCCAGTTCTGGGATGACATGGTTCTGAACGAAAATCAAATTTAAGAAGGCCAGCTCTGCCTGTTTCCCTACCTAGACCTTACTCCTGAAAGGCACTCCCTCTCCTACCTGCAGCAGAAAGGAGAGAGGATGGACACCAAGGGAGACATATGGGCCCCCAGTCCCAGAGTGCAGCCTATCTGAACCCAGGACATGTCAGGCCAGAGAACAGTCCCATGCCGGGTAGTCACATGGAGGGAGGGACAACATGAGAAATGGAGAGGACTCTTCCAGGGCCAGTAGAACCAGGCCTTGCTCTCCTTGCTAGGCTCCTAAGCAGAAAAGAAAGAGGAAGAAGATGCTCTCTGAGGGAGCAGAGCCAGCTCTGTACCACTCGAATCTCATAAGATGGGCAGAGAAAGGTGATGACTGGGCCTGTGAGTGGATACTTAGTGACTTCACACTAGCCCCGTGGCCCAACTAGGGCCCTGGAATTTGACCAGTTCCTACAGTACTTTTTCCCCTGGTGAGTGCGGGTGTCCTTCGTGGGATCAGCCCCAGGGTAGAGTGAAGGGAGGTGCAGGGGCCCAGGGAGGCAGGAGCAGACCTTCTGCAAATGTGTCTGGGGTTGTTGTAAGAATCAGAAACAGGAGGTGTGTGGGGCACCTGGGTGGCTCAGTCAGTTAAGTGTCTGACTCTTGATTTCAGCTAATGTCATGATCTTGGGATTATGAGATCAAGCCCTGTGATGGGCTCTGTGCTGGAATGAAGCCTGCTTAAGATTCTCTCTCTCTCTCTTTCCCTCTGCCTCTTCCCTATGCTCGCTAACTCTCTCTCTCTCTCTCAAAAGAAAAAAAAAAAAGAGGAAGAAATAGGAATTGGCTTGGAGATGGTTTTCAAGTGCCCTGATGTGGCACTGGCCATGGACTTGTGGCCCATCCATTTGTGAGGAGTGATAACAACCATTATACTCAAGGAACAGGGTCGCCTCAACCTCTCCCTCTGTTATCTGGCAGCTTTTCTTGTTCCAGGGGCTCTGAGGTATGACACTCCTCTCAAGGCCATGCCAGGCCCTGTGGGAACAGAAGAGGGACAGGAGAGGAAAAGCAAGTAGAAGAAGGAGAGGAAAGACCAGACAACAGGAAGCTCAGAAACACCCATGCCACTCAGCCTGCCTCTTTCCATCTTTCATGGAATAAGATTGTGCCTGAGAGCACTGGCCGCGTGGGGCACATAGTAAGTGCTCATCAAATATTGTTATTGCCTCTGGAAATGGCTGCAGGAGTACCAGAAGTTGTGGATGATTCATTCAACCATAAAACACCCCTGGATGCAGAGCAGCCATTATTCCCTCCATTTCTAGATGGAGATACTGAGGCCTAGGCTGTGAAGCCACCTGGTCGGAGTCAACACCCCACTGGCCTGAGGGCAGCAGAGCCGGAGCAAGGGCTTGTCTCCTGCAGGAGGTGCCAGGAGCCCAGCTCAAGGCACAGACTTTATCTTACAAGGAGGCTCCAAAAGACCTGGGAACATGACAGAGAGAGATGGGAAAGGTGGGGCACGGACACGGCAGGGTGTGCAAGAGAGGAGGCAGGAGATCTGAGGGGAAAGGGGTCAGAAGCCGGATAACCTGCTGGAGAGGGTACGATGGGTGTAGGGAAGGAAATGGAGAGGCCCTTGGAATTTGAGAGTGTTCAAGAGGCAAGGGGTAGCAGCCACTGTCTGAGCTCAGGAGTGAAAGCCACCTGGGTTAGTCCACCACGTGGGCTCCTCAGTAGCTGGGTGACTCCTCCTTAGTAGCTGGGCAAATCCTCTTAGCCCTCTGAGCCTCCCTGTCCTCCTCAGTAAAATGAGAGAGATGGCTGTCCCTCCTCCAGAGAGATGGCTGAGCCGAGGGCAGAAAGGAAGTCCAGACCTCTGTCCTCCTCAGACGTGCCTCATGCAGCATGCCGAAGAGGAGGCCAGGGAGGCCACCTGCAAGACAGGTCGGGAGGGGGACACCATGGTTCTCCAAGAGGAAACGTGTCTGTCCTGGTGGGAAAGCCAGGCTCCTTCCCTCACAATTTGGAGGAGCTGGGTGATGTGCCCCAGCTCTGTCCCTTCCTTCTTGTGTGACCATGGGCAAAAGTCACTGGTCCCCTCTGAATCTTAGTCTCCTTATCTATAATAACACTGCTTTGAGGACTATAGATAGTCTTTAAAAAGGAACTGCCGGAAAAAAAAAAAAAAAAAAAGGAACTGCCGGTCTTAATGTTACCGGGGAGGCAGAGTAACAAAGGGGAAGAGAGCACAGCCCTGCAGAGAGACCAGGGGTCCAATCCTGGCTCTCCAGAAAAGTAGCTAAGCAGCCAGAGGCAGGTTTCTCAGCCTCTCTGGGGAGTAAATAGCGGGATAATGCACGGGAAGGCCTCAGTACAGCCTAGCACGCAGCAAGGACTTAAGACATTGCAACAGCTGCCTGCCTCACCCAGCTTTTGTCCCCAGATTCCCAGCCGGGTGGGGCCTGAAAGCTGTCTTGGTGGGGACAGCCCCCGCAGCCCAACCACAGGCTAGTCTCATCAGCGCCTCTGCTCTAAACAGACAGAGGCTGCGTAAGTAAACACCGGCTCCCTGGCGGCCCTGGAGGCCGTGGGCCTCGCAAGACATCAGCTGGGGGATGGCAGCCTGGTTTGATGCAAATAACAACCAAAGCCAAGGGCAGGGCAGGGCAGGTCGTGAAAGACCCTGGCCAGGTGGAGCAGCTAGGGAGGTGCAGAAAGCCGGGGGGCATCCGGGCGCGTCCCTGACCGCTGCCCCGGCCCTGGGGTCTTTCTTGGACTGAGCCGTACGCCCTCCCCACAGTGAGCCCCTGCCCCCCAGCGCGCCCGCTCGCCGCAGCCCCGGGCGTCACCACACAGCCGTGCGGCCCGCACTGAGCACCAGGCACCTCAGCCACGCCGTCTCACGTAAGCCCCCCACCATCCCGGGGTGGTCAGTGCCATCACCCCAGTAAAACAGCTCGCCCCGCATCAGAGCGCTGGTGAGCGGCCACCGGCATCGGGATTCCGACCCGGCTTTCCCGCCTGCCGCACCCTGGAAAGTGGCCGCGGCCTGCCCTGGAGTCACCCCTCGAAGCTGTCAGGCTCACCCTCCCCTTCTCTCCAGCGCCGAGCAAGCGCTCCAACGCCCCGCAAGACACAAGGCACGTTTGCTGAACGACTCTACGGATGGACACGGAGACAAGAACCCGAATGGGCAGTGCTTCTCGGAAGGAGGAGGGCCGGGTTGAGCACCCGTTGGTCCTCTGCGAGCCTTCGCAAGCACCCACTCATCCCCCCTCAAAACCTCCTGCAGGGCGGAGGTCTGATGCTCGCCTTACAGCTGAAGAAAGAGACAGAGCTGAAGGGGCGGCCGGAGGCTCTGGGGCCCTGATGCCGCACTCAGCCCCTCTGCCTGGTGAGAGCAACAGGTGGTGGTCCCTTGAGGGTGACCCCAGATGCTGTCCCTTCCGTGTGGCCAGCGCCCCGTGTCGACCTGGCACAGCACTGGTGACCGTCACGAGTCTGCTCAATGAATGGACGCGCAGGTGAACGAGTAGATGACTTCCTAGGCCCCTTGAAGTTCCTGAAGCATAGTGTAGGTGCTAAAGGCACAGACCCTGAAGCACACTGCCTGGATGTCTGGCCGCCCCTTGCCAGCTATGCATTTTGAGTGAGTTATTTCATTCTTCTATACCTCAGTATTCTCATCTGTAAAATGGGGATTCTAATAGTGCCTCCCTCACAAGGTTGACAGGAGCCCATAAGTCAGCATTTGTAGCCTCCTGGGAACATTTCCTGGCACAGAATGGGTTCCAAATAAGTGTTCTTTGTTGTTTGTTTGTTTGTTTTGTTTTAAGGGGGGTGGGGAGAGGCAGAAGGAGAGGAGAGAGGGAATCTCAAGCCGAATCCCCAGTGAACACAGAGCGCAGCACAGGGCTGGATCTCATGACCCTGAGCCATACGGGTGCCCCCGATACATGTTTGTTAAGATATACATTTATATATATGAATTTATAACTCTACTTTACAGCTGTCTCAATTTATTTTTGGAACAAGTCACAGTTGCGTGTACCTTTAAGGTATGCATTTCCTAACTAGTATCTGACCAAGCTGATACAAGCATTACCCCTTGGTTGCTTGTGCGTGGATACATGTACATAAACTCTTAACTTCTATTTGGTTTTATATAAGAGATTGACGTCAGGCCTTGGTCCGTAACATGGGTGGTGGGGGAGGGGGTCCCCCCTTAGTCTCAGCACTTGAGTTTCTTTGCTTTCTTTCTGTTTAAGGTAAAACACCCTGAAGAGGGTAATTTTAAAAGCCAAAGCTGCGCATGTTCTGTGCTGCTAGGGAAAAAGCTCAGAGCAAGCTTCTCAGAAGCCCTAAGGTAAAGATAAAAGTGGAAATGACTAGTGGGTTCTAGAAAAGCACCATTCCCAGGAGGGAGCTTGGAGCTCAGAGCATGTCAGGGTGTGCAGAACCTTCCCCTCATGAGAGCAGAGGAAGGGCCTTGCCCAGGGACGGGGCAGAGACCACAGGCAGCACTCCCTCACCCCAACCACACATCACCTGTGCCACTGGGGCCAGGCCCTGGTGTCACTAATAGAACATCACCCCTGTCATTGAGAAACTCATTTTTCAACTAGGGCTACAGATGCAGAAATGAAATAACACAACAGGACCCCAAATGCATGCCACGGCCCTGCTTTCAGTTCCACACAAGGAAGGACCCACCAGGCAGGATATCTTATCTCTTTGAAAGAAATATTTTGATGGGGGCACCTGGGTGGCTCAATGGTTGAGCATCTACCTTTGGCTCAAGTCATGATCCTGGGGTCCTGGGATCGAGTCCTACATCGGGCTCCCTGAGTAGAGCCTGCTTCTCTCTCTGCCTGTGTCTCTGCCTCTCTCTGTGTGTCTTTCATGAATAAATAAATAAAATCTTTAAAAAAAGAAATATTTGGATAGAATGATTAGGATGGAAGGTGAGACCCTTAGCTTATGTACAAATGAGAAAGGATATGTCTCATTAGCACAGGGACAAGGACACAGGGAGAGGAATGCATCTTCTCCCAAAGGGAAGGGGAATCAAGACTAAAGAGACCTGGGAAGGCTGGGGACTACCAGGGCAAAAGGCCAGAGAGAGACAGCCCGGTGGCAGGATGACCACAAAGAACATGAGAGAAGGAGATCTTTATAGTTTTGTTGTTGTTGTGGAGAGTACGATGTAACCCCAGGCCTCTGGCCCATGTGCCAAATCTTGAATAAAATCTGCAGTGATCACTGCTTCTTGTGTGTGAGTGGATGATTCCGAGAACTCTCGGAGGAGTGGCTACCAAATACCAGGCAGTATTCCACGCACTTCACACAACTTACATATTTAATCTTCATGACAATTTTGTGAGGTTAGTCCTATTCTCATCCCCGTTTTCTAAGTGAGGAAAATGAGGCACAAAGAGAATAAGGAACCCATCCCCAGGCTCACACTTAGTGGGTGGCAGACAGAGGATCCAGCCCAGGCAACCTAGCTTTAGACCCAGGGAGAAAGGACCTCTGCCCCCAGGCCACACATTCTAGACATTTCTGTTCTGCTCCTTCTCTGACCATGCCTGTCCCCAGGGCAAGAGCCAAGGACATACCCCTCTGGGCCCCCTGCTCTTCCCTCCCCACTCCTGCTAGACCTTGCCTGGGAGTTTCCTTCCTAAATGGCTCCGGCAGGCAAGACAGGGGTGACCCCAAAGGATGCTGAAAGGAATGGACTGAGGGGATCCCTGGGTGGCTCAGCGGTTTAGCGCCTGCCTTTGGCCCAGGGTGTAGTCCTGGAGTCCCAGGATCAGGTCCTGCGTTGGGCTTCCGGCATGGAGCCTGCTTCTCCCTCCGCCTGTGTCTCTGCCTCTCTCTTTATATGTCTATCATGAATCAATCAATCAATCAATCAATCAAATCTTAAAAAAAAAAGCAGGACTGAGTAAGGCCTTGGGATTTTTGGAGAAAATCAAAAGCAAGTATTAAACTTTATAACAACAAAGTTTGGGGGATGGGGAAATATTCAAGTGATTAATTAGAAAAAACAAAATGTGACCAAATTCATACCCTAAGCTGTTGGTATAGGTCCTATCAGCTGCACAGGAAATGAATGCATCTGCATAGCTGTTAAGTAACTTCATATTAAAGTGTCTTTTAGTCCTTCAGACTGGCTGCTCTTTCAGTATAGCCCTAGCACATAAGGGCATAGGCACACCTAAATAGCCACAGAACATAGGGTGAGACTTTAGTGGTTCTCTCATAAAACGCTTTTTAAAAGTGAAAACCCAAGGCAGAGCCATTGTTTAGGGTCTAACTGGTGTAAACTGCCACGTTTAGATATGTGGGAAGATTGGGATCTTTAAAAATCATATCAATATCTATTGAAATGTATGATTTAAAAAAAGTAATGTCTAAAATAAAAAATAAATAAAAAAAAGTAATGTCTGGGGCACCTGGGTGGCTCAATGATTAAGCATCTGCCTTCGGCTCAGGGTGTGATCCTGGGGTCCTGGGATCAAGTCCCATATCCGGCTCCCCGCAGAGAGCCTGCCTTTCCCTCTGCTTATATCTCTGCCTCTCTGTCTCTGTGTCTCTAATGAATAAATAAATGAAATCTATTAAAAAATACAAATAAATAAACAACATTTAAAAAGTAATGGCTTATAACAAAAAGATACCACTACACACCTATTAGAATGACCCAAATCCAAAACACTGACACCAAATCCTGGCAAGAATGTAGAGTGGCAGGAGCTCTTATTCGTTGCTGGCGGGAATGCAAAATGATACCGATGCTCTGGAAGGCGGTTTGGCTGCTTCTTACAAAACTAAATATAATCTTACCATACAATCCAGCAACAGCACTCCTTAGGTATTCACCCAAAGGAGTTGAAAACTTATGTCCACACAAAAACCTACATGCAGATGCTTTTTTTTAAAATTTTTATTTATTTATTATAGTCACAGAGAGAGAGAGAGAGAGAGAGAGGCAGAGACATAGGCAGAGGGAGAAGCAGGCTCCATGCACTGGGAGCCCGAAGTGGGATTCGATCTCGGGTCTCCAGGATCACGCCCTGGGCCGAAGGCAGGCGCTAAACCGCTGCGCCACCCAGGGATCCCCCATGCAGATGTTTATAGCAGCTTTATTCATAATTGCCAAAAGTTGGATGCAACTGAGATGTCCTTCAATGGGTGCATGGGTGAAAAAACAAAGCATGTGCATCTGGACACTGGAATATTATTTAGGGCTAAAAGAAGTGAGCTATCAAGCCAGGAAAAGGCATGGAGGGAACTTAAATGCAGATTGCTTACATGAAAGAAGCCACATGCTCTATGATTCTGACTCTATGACATTCTGGGAAAGGCAAAACTATGCAGACAGTAGAAAGATCAGTGGTCACCAGGTTTGGGGGCAGGGAGATGAACAGCAGAGCACAGAGGATTTTTAGGGCAGGGAAAAGACTGTGTGACATGACAGTGGTGGATATGTGTCATTATACTTTTGTTGAAACCCATAGAATGCACAACACCAAGGGAGAACCCTGAGGTAAACCATAGACTTGGGGTGATGATGATGTGTAGGTCCATCCTTGGTCATAAATGTCCCACTCTGATGAGTGACATTGATAGTGGGGAGACTGTGTGTGTGTGGGGACAGGGGACATGTGGGCAACCTCTGTATATACCTCTCAATTTTGTTGTGGACCTAAAACCGCTGTAAAAAAAAAAAAAAAGTAAGGTCTTTTTTTTTTTTTTTTTTTAAAGTGGTTGAAAGGTGAAATCATTGAGTTTTTAAAGAATCAAGAGCTGGGGCTGTATCAGAAGAGGAAATGTACTCTTTACCATTCACTTGCTTTATTTTTTGCAATTCGCTGGTTTTCAGACATGGTACAGACCTCGTGTCCTGTCATCCCCTCTCACAATTATAGAAACTGAGGAGCAGAGAGATGCTAGTGAATCACCCAAGGTCAAATAGTAAGTAAGAATAGATGTAGGATTCCAACCCAGTTTTGCCACCACTCTGCTGGTCTCTCTGTAAAAGGATGTGAAGTGTGCAGCAAGCATTGGGGGAAGTCTGAACGTGGATTTCAAATACCTGCTAGGAAGGCAATGGCTTATCTGACATCTCAAGTCAGGATTCAGGAATGCAGACACTGTGCTTACCCCTAAAACCTGTCTACAGACAACCATCAGAGATTATTTTCTGTCCAGTTGCAAAGGATTTGTGCCCAAGACGCATGAACTCCGCACGAAACTGCATCTCACATCTCAGAGTCCGCAGGCAGCCCCAGAACAGAACAACCAAGAATTTGTACAATGTCTCCTGCAGCCGCCCCCTCCTCAAGCTGACATGTGGGCGGAGCTCACGGCCTGACTAGGACAGCACTAAGGAAGCATTATGTGACTATAACAAATGGAAGCCTCAATATTTCCTTCTGGAAATAAACCTCAGCCCTTAGGTGACACCAAATCCACTGGCAGGGACTCCATGACCTTGGCCAGGCTCTCACTGAACTCCTTGAGACGTTCACAGCATAATCAAAAGGACAGACATTTAAATACCCATAAAGTTTTCTGGAGTGGGGGAAAGACAAACTTTGGCAATGGTGGCATTTTATTAGATGGCTGGCCCTCTACAGTGAAAATAACCTTTGTATTTAGTAGCCAGATGTTGTTTTTTCCAAATTACTTTTGCCTTTCGTTAAACAGTCCAATCCAGAAGAGTCTTTCCTTTCATCACACAGTGGAAAAATTCTTGGTGGCATGCTCCCAGACCCAGGACCCACCCACTCACAAGTCCCAAGAGCCCCATATGCCCTGATCAGGTGATTCTGGAGCCTTCGCTGGAGAGCATGTCATTTCAGGAGGTCTAGGCACACAGCTCAGTGCTGGCCATTCACTCAAAGAGGGGAGGAAGGAGGAGAAACACTCATGGGACAGATTAGTTTGTTGTGGTTTTATAACTGACCTTTTTTCCTTTTTAAACAATCTGCTCAGAGCAAAAGAAAGAAAACTTTTCCATTATGCTTGGGAAACTAATGAATGTATTATGTCAAGATTCCCAGGCATGCCATCAGCAGAAGTGGTACACTTGAGACAGCCTGGGGTACCAGAGTCAGGAACATACCACCCCTCTTTCACTGTGTGTGTGAGGAAGGGAGAGGCCAGGCAAGCTCTCCTTCCTCTCTCCCCTTCTCCCTGAGTGGCACCAGCTCCTCTTTTTCCCTAAAGGACAGAAGACCAACTCCAGACCTGGAGACATGTCTTCCCTACCCCATCTCCCCCTTTGGTTGAGAACAGATTTTAAATGAATGATTCCAGTCTCCTGTTCAGAATTCCAAATAATTGATGTAGACACCCAACCCTCAAGGAGAGAAGCCTTAACTCCCTGCTCTTTTAAGTGTGGGTTGCACCCGGTGACTTCCTCCAAAAGGGGAGATATGGAGACAGGGGGAAGGGTAACCAACAGAGGAGAAACCTGACAAAGCCTACCCTGGCCACGTGGTCAAGGTCAAAAAGAACAGTGAAAAGTCATGCTGACAGTATGTTCCCCTGACAGGATGTGATGTGAGTGGCACTTTACCTCTGTGGTCTTCCTCCCAAAACCATCACCTCATTTTACTCATGAGAAAAGTAACAGACAAATTTCAGGGTGGGAAGGGACATCCTACAAAGTCCTTGACCACTACTCTTTCAAATGTCAAGGTCATCAAAAGCTCGATGGAAAAGGATAATGTTGAGAAACTGTCACGGCCAAGAGGAGCCTAAAAAGACACGGTCACTGATTGCTAAGCAGAGTCCTGGATGGGATTCTGGAACAGGAAAAGGGCATTAGATAAAAACGAAAGAAATCTGAGTTAGTATTAATTAATAATATTGTATTGATATTTGTTCATTAGTTGTGACAACTGTACCATGCTAACAGAAGATGTTCATAACAGAGGTAACCAGGTGCAGAAATACATGAAAACTCCCTGTATTGCCCTTACAATTTTTCTGTCAATCTAAAACCGAAAGTTTAAAGCTTATTTTAAAAAATGAATAGCTTTAGTTTTACTTTTTGTTTTCCTTGTTTGCCTTCTGCCATCACCTTCTTCTTCTTTTTTTTTTTTTTTTTAGATTTTATTTATTTATTCATGAGAGACACAGAGAGAGAGAGGCAGAGACAGAAACAGGCTCCATGCAGGGAGCCTGATGTGGGACTTGATGTGGGACTTGATCCTGGGACTCCAGGACCACGCCCTAAACCAAAGGCAGGCACTAAACCACTGAGCCATCAAGGGATCCCCCTGCCATCACCTTCTTATACCTTCTTACAGTCTTAATTGGCCTTACAGTCTATTCTATATACTTATATGCTTATCTGTTTGGCTTTCCCCCTTTGGAGATACCGATACAAGTTTACTCTATCAAGCCAGTCATTGATCCAAAGGTGGACACACAAGTATGGCTCAGTCTTCCTCAGGCATTCTTTTTCTTTTCTTTTCTCTTCTTTTTACAGATTTATTTATTTATTTATTTATTTGTTTATTTATCTATTTATTTATTTATTTATTGAGAGAGAGAGAGAAAGAGTGTGCACACTCCACTGAGCACAGAGCCCATTGTGGGGCTCCATCTTACAACCCTAAGATCATGACCTGAGCTGAAATCAGTTGAGTCAAGTACCCCTTCATCAGGCATTCTTAAGGGAGCTCCCAAGGTTTTGGAGCCAACAGCCTGTTCAATGCTTACTGCAGAGCTACTACTGGGTTAAGGCAGATACTTCACAGGGAGCTGAGATTCTCCTCCACTGGTTCCTCTTGGCATCTGTGAGTGGTAAATTAATAATGACATAACAATAATGTCATAACAATAATAATGACATAACAATAATGTTTATGACTTTTATATGTGTACTGCTATGGACTGTTTTGAAAGGAGGATGATACAGCAGCCCCCAGCCCTACCTACTATAAATTTGCCTAATTTTCATATTAACATATAAATAGAATCACACCATATGTGGCCCTTTGGAACTAGCATGTTTTCAAAGTTCATCCATGTAGTGTAACATCTATCAGTATTTTCTTTCTATTGCCAAATAGTATTCCATTGGATGGATACACCACATGTTACTTATCCATTCATCAGTGGATGGACTCTTGGGTTATTCTCACTCTTTCCTATTATGAATAATGCTTCCTTTAACATTTGTGTACTGTCCTAGTTTTTGTGGGGATATATGTTCCTATTTCTCTAGGAGTAAAATTGCTGGATCATACAGAAACTCTCGGTTTAACCATTTCAGAAACTGCCAGGCTGATTTCCAAAGTGCTGCACCATTTCTATTCCCACCATTCCTATCAGGGCTCTGATTTCTCCACCTTCTTCCCAAGACTTGTTCTGACTGATCTTTGACTATAGCCATCCTAGTGGGTGTAGAGTCACTGGGGCTTTGATTTGCATTTTTCTGATGACTGATAACATTGAACATCTTTTCATGCACTTATTGGCCACTTGTACATCTTCTCTGGAGAACTGTCTATTCAAAACACTTTGCCCATTTTTTAATTAGTTTGTCATTTTATTATTGAGCTGTAATAGTTCATGAGGTGCATATTTATGTAAGCCATCCCAAATCATTCTGCAATAATATGGGATCTAAATTAACACATTTAGAAATAAAACTCATACTTTATTTATTTTTTTTTATTTTTATTTTTATTTTTTTAATAATAAATTTATTTTTTATTGGTGTTCAATTTACCAACATACAGAATAACACCCAGTGCTCATCCCGTCAAGTGCCCGTCACCCATTCACCCCCACCCCCCGCCCTCCTTCCCTTCCATCACCCCTAGTTTGTTTCCCAGAGTTAGGAGTCTTTATGTTCTGTCTCCCTTTCTGATATTTCCCTCACATTTCTTCTCCCTTCCCTTATATTCCCTTTCACTACTATTTATATTCCCCAAATGAAAAACTCATACTTTATTACTATGGTCTTTTTTCCAATTCACTTAGAAGCCCTGAATTTTGACAATGAATCTCCCTATGTAGAAATTTTAGAAGACAAAATATATATATATATCCCAGATTTCTGAGGATCTAGCAATTTAATTATCTATCAAATTATCAGTAGCAACCATCATCCTTCAAAACAATAATTTGAAAGAAGGGTAATATGTAAATAGATTTCATCCTAGAAAAACCCTCTAATTTTTTTTTAAAAAATCTTATAATAGGAGCAGATTATCACATCATTAAGAAAACCCTAGGAACTTCAAGTTCATGAAGGGGCCTCTGACAGGTGGTGAGTGCAAGTTCATTGTTAAACGTTATTTCTTTGTGTTCCCTCAGGGCAGATGTGTGTCTTACTTCACTTCTAGCTCCAGAGCTGGTCCTGTGCCTGATACACAATAAGGATTTACTGAATATTGATAAGTTCTAATTCAGGTGAGCTGATTTGCTATCTCTTGCTTTAAGAACTACATTTCAATGTATTTCTAATCTCAAATGATTTTAACTCTGAAAACTTATTAATATATATTATAATATTAATATAATATATAATAATATATTGCACATATGTAATTATATAGTAAATATATTAATATATTATATATTGTATATTATTAATATTATATATTAATTATTAATATTAATATATTACATATATTAATATAATATATAATATAATATATATAACATTTTTAATGGTGGTGAAGTTGGCCAGGTCTGTGCTACTCATAGGCTGTGGAACTAATGAATGAGAAAGTAAATTCCCTCCTTGTCAGCTGCACAGGATCTGTGTTAGTATTCTCTCCAAGGATTGACTGGCCTCCCCCAACCCACCCATGGCATTGGTGTCGCATGGACAGATTCAGGAATTTTCCTCCTTGCCTGGAAAGTGGCAGAAGGGTTCAGTTCATGAGACTCTGTACACTTCTATGCCTCCAAGTCTCATCATTGCTCAGTGCAAGGGCTTTCACGATTTATTGCCCTTTTATCTTTTTCCAAGTATTTATTGCTGGACATCAAAATGCCCCAAAACTTAGTGATGTTATCATCCTATCACATTTCGTGAATCCGGAATTTAGCAGGACACATGTGGTTGATCCACTAAGGTCAATGGTAACCAGCTTAGGTGGGCTCATCTAGAGGATCCTAAATGGCTTTAGAGTCATACATCTGGTGACTTTGGAGGGTGGGAGCTGGCTGGTTGGCTGGCTGGGCTCAGTTAGGATCATAAGCCAGAGTGCCTAAACATGGCCTCTCCAGTTAAAGGTGATCGTGCTAGTTGATTTAATGCATGGCAGTCAAGAGCTCCCAGAGACAAACTTCCATGAGAGGGGGGTGGAAACTACCAATCTCTTAAGGCCCAGGCCCAGAAACTGACAGCACATCACTTCTGCTGTACTCTGTGGGCTTGTCAGAGGCCCACCCAGAGGTTTCGGCCCAGCTCTGGATAGAAGCAATGCCCCAAAATTTGGGCATTTAACACTGCAACCCCAGAGCCCACTTGCAATCCCTTTCCTCGTAGGCAGCCTTCCTATGTGTTTCATGTATATCCTTGAATTTAAATGTAGTCTGTTCTATAGATTATGTCATTTGGTGTGTGTGTCACTTTCTTTGCTCTGCCTGATGGAACTGTGTGTGCCGATGGGAGCCTCCAGGGACGGCCTCCCCAGTGGCCTGCTACTCCCCTCTCACAAACAGTGTTGAATGAGCATCTTCTGGCGTGTGCCTCTAGGATAGAGTGTCTCTGGCCCATATACCAAGGGGTGGCAGGCTGGCCTGGTTGGCAGGAGGGAATTCACACTGTTAATGTGAACCAACACTGGCAGGCTACTCTGTAGAATGGCCACACCTGCCCTCATTCCTTTGTAGAGAAGCAGGGTTCCCCTTCCACCCACACTATGGCCAACAGTTGGCATTATCTGACCTTCTAATCTTAACTCATCTGATGGGTATATGCAGTGAAGTTTCACGTTGAAGTTTTACATATTTTTTTAAATTTTTATTTATGATAGTCACAGAGAGAGAGAGAGAGGCAGAGACACAGGCAGAGGGAGAAGCAGGCTCCATGCACCGGGAGCCCGACGTGGATTCGATCCCGGGTCTCCAGGATCGCACCCTGGACCAAAGGCAGGCGCCAAACCGCTGAGCCACCCAGGGATCCCCACGTTGAAGTTTTAAAGCAAAGCCTTCTCCCCTCTTGGGAAAATATAAGGGAAGGAAAGGAAGAGGCAGCTGGCTTCCCAGGCAGCTTGGCTAAAAGGTGTCCATCCCATACAGCCAAGGCTGGCTGCAGATCCTGGGATTTTAGGGAGTGTGGATCATTGGGTCTTGGAGTCACTGAGACTCCTCCTCCCCATTTCTCTCTCTGCCCTTCTGGGACCACAGACTTTAACTTTAGGGGGACCTATACCATTCTGTTTTAATTTTTAGCCTTCTTTGCACTCTCTTCTGTTCCAACCTTCCTCCCTTTCTCCTACTCCCCCCACAGAACAGATGTGGCCCAAGCCCAAATCTTCAGGAACACCTGTTGAGACATCAGCTGCCTTTCTCCAGAACCAGGGAACCCTTGAGCGCTCTGACTATTGGGTTTCATCTATGGACCAGGGATCTTTG
This sequence comes from Canis lupus dingo, assembly GCF_003254725.2. Lineage (NCBI taxonomy): Eukaryota > Metazoa > Chordata > Mammalia > Carnivora > Canidae > Canis > Canis lupus. The sequence continues at coordinate 39,312,130 of NC_064246.1, forward strand.
GCCAGAATACTTGCACTGAAATCAGCAGGGTCCTCCAACTCTAAAGATACCTTCCTAGAATCTCTGAAGATTTGCACAAATAGAAGAAAGAGGGAGATGCTTTTTTTTTTTTTTTTAACATTGGCTGCCATTGGAACCAGCTCACCTAGGATGAGGACAGAGTCACTCAGTTCTTCACAGATGGAATACATCTCTTTTGGAACTATCTGGATGCAGGGGAGATGCACAGAAAAAGAGAGTTGAACTGTTGTGATTGTGAAAGAAACAGCAGTTTGGAATCTGGGCAACTGCTGCATGCTGATTGCTGGAGGAAGCAGGGTTTACAGGCATCAACCCAAGGTCTTTAGGACAGAGCACTTTAACTATGGAACAACTCCCTTCGTTCACTGCAGATCCTCAGGAAACATCTGCTAAACTTGACAGTTGTGTGCTGGTGATCAGTGAAAACCAGCACTAAGTTGACATGGACAGAAAGAAGGAAATAGTCCCAGGGGAGAGACAGGAATGGGATTGAGTGCTCAGTATGAACAGGAAACCAGAGGTAGGAAGTGACCAATAAAGCATAAGCCCCTGTGGTGGTTGGGGAGGTGGAGCATGGGAGGAGGCAGCAGGGTGAGGGGAGAGCTGACTGGGGTCAGCAGTGGGATTGGGGAACATCTGGGAAAGTTCCCAGGCTCTTCATAATACATGGAATGGAGGTCTCAGGAAGGAGGACCTAAGAATTGTGAGCTTGGGAACATGCAAAGTTGAAGGCATCTGGGACACACACACACACACACACCCCTCTGCAGGACCAGCTATCCTAGAGCAGCAGTCTTCAACCTTGGCAGCATATTGGAATTATCTGGGGGCTTTAAGAACCTGATGAACCTGCGCTTTCATCAAACCAATCATAACAGAATCTCTGGGGGTAGGACCTGGGCCTCAGGTTTTTAAAGCTCCCAGGAATACAATGTTGCCATTTTAAGAAGATGTGCCGGAGCATATTTTGTGACTGTACCGTTAAATGAAAACATAGAGGTCATGAACGATTTTGTCTAGTATTACTCAATTTTTGTAAAAATTTTTAAAGCTCAGGTTGATAAGATATACCCTAAAATGTTGACAGTATTTCTCAGAGTGGAGCTATTATGGGGTAGGTTTTCCAACTTTTATGCTAATCTGAATTTTCTTAAATTTCTATAAACATGTTACTTGTATAATGAAAAACATATATATATATAACATAAATATATATACAACATAAATAAATAAAACATATTCTTTCTCTTTAACTGTTTGTGGTCCAAGATGGCCCTCAATGAGCCCACATCCTGGCATCCATGCTCCTGTGTATTCTCTCACATTGAGCCAGAGCTGGTCAGTGTGATTAACAGAGCACTACAAAAGGGATGGTGTACAACATCCAAGGCTAAGTCACAGGACACTATGACTTCCACCTGTTCTCTTGGATCACTTGCTCTGGGGGAAGCCAGCTGCCATGCTGTTGGGTTGCTCAAGCAGTCCAGCGAAGAGAGCCTTGTGGAGAGGAAACGAGGTCTTCACCACAGCCAGCACCAACAACCATCTAACTGAGCCACCTTGGAAGTGGGTCCTCCAGCCCCAATCCAGCCTTCAGATGATGGCCACTCCAGCTGACATTTTGACTGCAACCTCATGAGAGCGCCAGAGCCAGCTCTCAGCTAAGCTGTTCCCAAACTTCTGACTCACAGAAACTGTGAAAGATAATGTTTGCTGTTGTTTTAAGCTTCTAAGTTTTGAGGTACTCTGTTACACAGCAGTAGATAACCAGGATAAAGTTTGGTACCAGAGCTGGGGTGCCCATGGGAACATAAACCTAACCCGGCAGAAGCTGGGAGGCCTCAGAAGAAGTGTTCAAGGGTCTAAATGGGATCAGATTGGCAGAAGGGGGATGTTACTGAGGATTTAAAGGAAAATATACTGGAAACTGAAAAAATGGGATTTTGGTTGTGGAGAGGCAGAAATTTAGCAACACTACAGCAACATGGAAAGTAGAGAATGTACCTACTAAATGGTGTGATCTGGCTAGGGAGGTTTCCAGACAAGTCCAGGTATTGGGATCCTCCACTAAAGGTACCTTACTCATCACACATACAGAAGAATCAGGACATGTGGGCCTGGCCTTGGCCTCCGGGCAGCTCTCATCCAGGAACTGGCCTCCGTGGAGTTGATGGTATGTAGAAGGTTGTGACTCTTGCTGATGACTAGATTGGGTCTTCGAGAGCTTAGGATCAAGACAACATTATGTTCACATCCCCCCAGAGTCTAGAGAAGATTAAGCCCTCAATATGTGTCTGAAGAAGAGGAGGGAAGTGAAGGGAAGTACCCAAGTGAAGCACCGAATAGATGCTCCACCTTGCCCAGTGGCCTGCATGGACCATGAGAAGCCTGTAAAGTTAATGACAAAGCGACATGGACCAAGCTACAGTGTACTGTGGGGTGCCTGTACCCTTCAGGGGGAGGGCCCTGGATAGGATTTGCATACTGGAGGAATAGTATGGAGATAATACTCTCCCTAATGATGGAAGTCACTAACATACATGCTGTCCAGATGATGAGGTATATGATGGCCTGAACTTTAAAATAACTTACCTTTGGGCAGCCCCGGTGGCCAAAGTTTAGCGCCACCTTCGGTCCAGGACATGATCCTGGAGATCCGGGATCGAGTCCCAGATCGGGTTCCCTGCATGGAGCCTGCTTCTCCCTCCGCCTGTGTCTCTGCCTCTCTCTCTCTCTGTGCCTCTCATGAATAAATAAATAAAATCTTTAAAATAAAATAAAATAAAATAAAATAACTTACCTTTATTTACTTCTAATGCATATGTGTCCTTCTGCTTATCCAGCACCCTTAAACACCCTTCTTAGCTTTGGAGAATTCCCCCCTTCTGGGTCTCTGACTCCCCAGAGAAGCCAGAAACTCTGTTTCCCAGAACTAGGGTGCAGGCATGTGACTAGGCTCACCAGTTAGATGCACCAGCAGCCAGACTTTAAGAGCCAGCAGCAAGAAGATAAGGCAGCTTCCCATGGAGGCAGGGAGGCAGCAGAGGATCCAGGAGAGTGCCCAGGCCCACTCAGGGGCTCACAGGGTCGCTCCCAGGAGCTGCCCTGCAGTGGCATATTTAGGCTATGCCCCCCACTGCAGGGCCTCCCAGCGTGGTTCCTGGGCTGATCAAGAGATGCTGGGAGCCCCCCAGTATCCTGGAATAAATTCGGTTTCTGCTTAAACTCTCTGCAGGTGGTTTCTGTGGTTTGCAGCCAAGCCTGCCCAAGACCTCCCCAAGGGTGCAGCATCTTTGCAAAGGAGGCATTTAATACACTCTAAGACAGCAGCACGGGGTGAATTTTACCTCATTAGACACAGCTGACTCCAAAACTCTCCCAGACACCCCAGAGGGTAAACAGACCCCCAGTTGGGTTGCATTTATCTTCTAAAAGTACTATTTTGATCATCTGGAATGGTCCTCCCATCGCTTCCGCCCTCTCTCCACTCAGATCCAGCCTCCTACTTGTGGCCACAGTGATCTTTCTTGAAAATGACCCAGCAGTGCCACTGCCCCATGACATCTGTGCTGGGTGTTCCCCCACGCCATCCCACCCCACCCTTCTCCTCTCTGCTCTACCTGCAGGGCGGCATCAGCAGGCCATGGGAGGGCAAGAGGAGAGTGGGCTTGGGAATCCATAACCCAGGTCACTGGGAGTCAGCTGCTTCCCTTTCCTGCAGGCTCGTTGCCATGGGGCTGCCTTCTCTGGGTTCTGAGCATCCCTCCTTGCCTCCCTCCTTGGGGTGGTTACACCTTCCCAAAGAGGTGGTCACATATCACTGCTCAGTCCCAGGTAGGCCCCATCCCTATTGGTCTTCCCTAATCCCATCCACCCCTTTGTAAGCAGCCCCTCTGAGGGTGACACTTGTGTCCTGAGAGGCCCCAGTCCAGACAATGACCTATTGTCCATGTTTCACGGAGACCCACCTCCCCCAGGACGAAGCCAGACTTCCTACCTTGGTGCCCCAGGCCCTTCGAGACCTGGCCTCTGCCCTCACCAGACCTCTGTCAGCCTTTTCTGTGCCTCCTGGCCTTTGCTGGTGCCCGTCCCCCGTGCAGGAGCCCTGCCTTATTGTTGTCTGCTCGGGGAAGCTATGCTGGGCCCCCAGATGTCCATGGCTGACTCCCCAGAATTCACACCACCCCATAAGGCAGTCTCTGCACAGGTGTGAGTTATGGATCTCCAGTCTGGGAGAGCGTCACACATCACCCAAGTGGGCCCCAATACCATCACAAGCATCCTTAAAGAGGGAGGCAGGGAGACATTTGAGCACATGGAAGCAGGCTGAGTCGTGACAGAGAAGAGATTGGGGTGATAGGCTTTGAAGACGGAGGGAGGGCTATGAGTATGGTCAGCCTCTAGAAGCTAATAAAAAAGGCAAGGAACATGTTCCACCCTCAGTAGTTCCAGAAGGGGCCAGCCCTGCCAACACCTTGACCTGAGCCAGTGACATGGATTTCAGGATGCTGGTCTCCAGAACGAAAAGAGAATAAATTTATGCTGCCTTAAGCCATTAAGTTTGTGGCAATTTATCGCAGCAGGCATAGGAAACCATCAGCCTCCCCCCCCCCCCATGGGAGCCGCCCTCCCCTCCCACCCCTGCTAGCTCAGGCCCTGCTCCCCCCCACTGCACCTGCGCCTCCCCAGCAGCCCCCGGGCAGGGGTGTGCCTTTTCGTTTCTGTTTCCCTCGTACCCGCCACCCGCCAAGGGTCCAGCGTGAGGCGTGGCGTGAGCACAAGGCTGAAGGACAAACTGCAGGCCTGGCACTGGCAATGACCAGTGGGACGCTCGGAGGCAGGGACGCTCACTTCTGGTCGTCGGGAACCTACCTCCCCCCACCCCGCCCCCCGGTGACCCACTGGCCATCCACGCTGGCTCCCGGGACATCAGTTGTGGCTTTTCTACAACAGCTCCCGCAGGACCACATGAGGACTGAGACCCGGGTCCCCCAGGGACTAAACTCCTCTGGGAGCAGCGCGTCACGGCTCCCATTCCTGGAGTCCCGGGGAGCAGGAGAGCGGGGGACAGTGTCTCATAAAGCGTGGAAGACAAAGCAAAGGACAAGGGAGCTGTGCACACCGGGCCTTTCTCTTCTGCCCCCATCCCCAGCTCCCCTCTGGGACCAGGGGACTGGAGGGGGCAGCTCAGCCCCTCCGGGGTGCTGGGAGGAGGGCGGGCAGCCTCCCCTGGGTGCTTAGCTCTGTGTGCCTGGGCATGGGGGAACCGCAGCGGCTGCAACGCTCTCGGTTAGACTCACAGCAGGGATCGGGGGTCCTCTCCTCCCTCCTTCTCTGAACAAGAAAGTGCCCACTTGTACCACCACGCTCAGCTCCACAGCCCCCGGCCAACCAACACTGCCATCGGGGATGGGCTGCAGCCCGCTGGGCTCCCTGACGAAGCCCTCTGGCCTGGCCACCACAACCACGGGTACGGACGGCCAGCTGCCTTGGACCATGTCACACCTTTATAAAGCTACTGTGCATCCATCCTTCCCCTGTCCCTTCTGCTAGCCTGAGGAGTCTTTGAGGGCAGCCACTGGCAACATCCTCTTGTGTCCCCAGAACCTAGGAAAGGGCCTGGCATGTAATTTTGCTGAGTGATGAAAACAGCAAGGCAGGGAGTGTGGGCACTGAACAAAGGAAGGTGTTTGCCACGGTGGCCCCTCTAGTGGCCACTGCTTTACTCAGAATAAAGATCTGGACACCATCGTTTTCCACCTCATAAACTTCCTTCCTCCTTTGCCCTTCTGTCTCCTACTCTTTCTCCTTGTTCGTCCGCTCCAACCGTGCTGGAGTTCTTTGAAACTGCAAAAATGCTCCCTGCCTCAGGGCCTTTGCACTGCCTGTTCTCTCTGGCTAGAATGCTCTTCCCTCAGGTATCCTCATGACTCAAGCCCCCACCTCTTCAAAATTTTGTTCAAATGGAATTTTATTGTTGGCAAATTGAATTTAAATAAAATATTAGGGATCCCTGGGTGGCTCAGTGGTTTAGTGCCTGCCTTTGGCCCAGGGTGTTATCCTGGAATCCCGGGATCAGGTCCCACATCGGGCTCCCTGCATGGAGCCTGCTTCTCTCTCTGCCTGTGTCTCTGCCTCTCTCTCTCTCTCAGTGTCTCTCATGAATAAATAAATAAAATCTTTTTAAAAAAATAAATAAAATATTAAAAAAATACAAAAACAATGGCATTTTATGAATTGCCCTGATTACCTTTTTTTTTTAAAGATTTTATTTATTTATTCATGACAGACACAGAAAGAGAGAGGCAGAGACACTAAGCAGAGGGAGAAGCAGGCTCCATGCAGGGAGCCCGACGTGGGACTCAATCCCAGGACCCTGGGATCACGCTCTAAGCGGAAGGCAGGCGCTCAACCACTGAGCCACCCAGGCGTCCCGTGATTATGCAATTTTAAATTGCAACTCCTCCAGCACACCCAATTTCTCTTGCCTGCTCACCCGCCTCGTTTTAAATAGTTATCATCAACCTTATTATCTTATTGTTTAGAGTCTTTCTCCATGTGGGTAAGAAACTTGTTCAAAGATGTTTCCTCTGTACCTAGAGTGGGACCTGTCACAAAGTGAACCTTCGACAAGTATTTGTGGAAGAAATGAATAAATGTGTTGAATGAATGAACAATTAAGGGAAGCTTCACTGAAAAATGACAGTTAACCAAGTCCTATAGGAAGAGGTAGAGCAATGCAAGTATCAGAGAGAACATTCCAGGCAGAGGGAACAGCCAGCACAAAGCCCCTCAGGTGGAAGCATGCTTGTGCATTCAAGAAACAGCAAAGAACGCAGTGAGGCTGGAAGAGGACAAGGACAGGAAGGGTGGGAGAGAAAGAAGAGAGGTAGGGGAGACATTTACTCTGAGATGGGAAACCACTGGGGAGTTTACAGCAGGGATGGAACATGATCTAATTTATGTTTTACTAACAGTGTTGTGTCTTCCATGTAGGACATAGACCCCTAAGGCAGGCAGAGAAGCAGGGAGACTAGTTGGACAATCTCTGTGATCATCTAGGTAGGGAGCTTGGGGAACGACCGTGCAGGTGGTGAGATGGGGCTGGAACTTGAATTGTAGGAAAAACTGATCAGATTTTCTCTTGGACTGGGTGTAGAGTATGAAAGAGAGAAGAGAGGCATCAGAGACAACTCCGGGTTTCACCATGAGCAACCAGAAAGACAGAGCCTCCACCTATGGAGGTGAGGACAAATGGGATCTGGCTGGGACTGGGAATCAGGAGTTCCATCTGGCCATTTTAAGCATGAGACACCCATTGGATATCTAAGAGGAAATGTCAAATTACACAGTTGGGTGTGTGGGCCTAGAATTCCCAGGAGATGCCAGGCTAGCTGTACAGACTTGGGAGTCCACAGCCTCTGGGCGTTCTCTCACCTTCGGGGTTAAGCATTCACCCACACAGGAGTGCAGGTAAGAGGAGAGGGGTCCAGGACTGAACCCCGGGCCCAGTACTGAGAGTGGAGGACCTATGGAGAGATCCAAAAAGAGCAGTGGGGGGGAGGAGAAGAATCAGGAGGGAAAGTTGTTTGGGAGGCTAGATGGAGGCCATCTCCTGGAGGAGGGTGTAGGGGGCTGTTGCAAGTGATGCCAAAGGCCCCGGAAAGATGGGGCAGCCCTTGGAATAACCCCAAAACACAAGCAAGCCTTTCCCTTCACCTTCTGCTTTCTTAGCAAGCCCAGGAGACCTGAGATCACGGAACAGGACTCGAGTTCCAGCCTTGGCACCAGAGGAACTTTCCCCATCAGGTTGAGACTGTTCCTTTTTGGTGTAAAATAAAACTAGAGAGTTCTACCTTGGCAGGCAGGGGAAGAGAATGAAAAGAGCTCTCAAAGCATACAAATAAATGGGAAATAGGATTTATTGAGGAAAATGAACGACAGACACCTAAGGAGTAGGCACCCAATAGCTGGGAGAGGTGCCTCTAGCCAAGGGAGAGATGAGGAAAACATTCGTACTTTCCTATTTTGTAATAGGGATCAGTAAAAAATGTCATAAGGGACATCACTGCAACAACAGGTGAAATGAGAAGAAGGTCCGTAGAAGACCTAGCATTCCCTCCATGCTAATGTTCCCAACTCTGATAACCTGACTAGGCCATGGCAAAGAATGACCCTGTTCTTAGGAAATATCCACTGAACTACTAATGGGTGAAGGAGTCTCACAACCACCTTCTGTCAAATGGCTCAGAACTTAAAAATAATAATATGTATTTAGAGAGGGACACCTGGGTGGCTCAGTGGTTGAGTGTCTGCCTTCGGCTCAGGTCGTGATCCCAGGGTGCTGGAATCAAGTCCCCCATCGAGCTCCCTGAGGAGAGCCTGCTTCTCCCTCTGCCTGTGTCTCTGCCTCTCTCTGTGTCTCTCAGGAATAAATAAATAAATAAAATATTTAAAAAATATATGTTTTTAGAGAGAGGACATGCTAAGCAAATGTGGCCAAATATGAACACTTGATGAAGCAGATAAGAGGTGTATGGAAAGTCCACGCTATTCTTGCAACTTTTCAGTAAGTTCAGAATTCTTTCATAATGACAATTTTCTGGGGCACCTGGGTGGCTCAGTGGATTAAGTGTCAGACTTGCATCAGACTCTTGATTCTGGCTCGGGTCATACCTCAGGGTGGTGAGATCGAGCCCCAGGTTGGCTCTGCCCTGGGCGGAGCCTGCTTTAGAGTTTCTCCCTCCCTTTGACCCTCCTGCCTCTCTCTCTCCCTAAGGAAAAAAAAAAAAGAGAGAGAGAGAGAGAGAGAGAGAGAGAGAGAGAAAGTTTTCTAAAGGACCTTAGAGATCCTTGTAGCATGTTCTTCCAAACCACTTGAATCTTGTTCAGTGAGAACACATTTATGTGTTACTAGAGCGTAGCGTTGTTAACGATAGACACAGTAAGTAAAACGGCTTCTGAACTGTAGAGCTTCAGCTGTTAGACGTCAGTTACTACAGCATATGGCTACTACGCTTCTTATAGTATTATTATTGATACCATTAACATCTCGAGTGGTCTGGAACTGCCGGGAGCCGGCTGCCCCGTGCCCGCCCCCCCATCATTTTCCAGCTCTCCCCACCTGGACCAGGCCCCGGAGGTTCTTGCACGCAGCCCTCTGGCTTTCGGCGGTGCCGGCCTCTGACCACGAGGGGGCGCTCGCCACACCTCCTTGTCGGCCGGCCGGCGCCGCGGAGCCTGAAAGCAGGCTCGGGAGGGACCTCGGAGCGCGGGACCTCCGCCAAGGCGGGCGGAGGAGCCCTGCCAACCCCCGTGCCCAGGTTCTGGGATCTCTGACATCCAACTCAACTCCCTGCTCCCTTCTTTTTACCCCCGCAGAGCTGGCTGGCTGTTGGCCCCAGGGTGACATTGAAAAGGCATAAACTTCAGTAATTAACTCGGGAGACTGATCTGCAGACCTACAGCGAAACCCACCCGTGCAGACTCCCTTCTGCACATCGGAGAGGGCTACGCACAGGTGGCAGTGGAGCAGCCCCTGCGCTCACCACCACAGTCCTAGTGCCTCACCTTGGGAACACCTCACTGCCCGTCACCTGTCATGCCTGCTATGTCACCTGCCGGACTCCGTGGACATCTGGATTTGCCACCCAGACCGAAGGAAAGCCTGGATTAGTCAGATACTCTGAGAACAGGCCAGTTCCCATCAGTCACATTTTCTGGTCAACCACCATTTAAGAAAAACCCTTGAGGTTGCAAGGATTTCAGGGAATAGATCTTTAAAAAATTATATAATATGTTGCCATGCCTCTGTGTCATCATTACAACCACCATGAAAACACAGAAGCAGATACTGGAGCTCAAGCCTGGGTGACCTCGAGCAGTCAATCTTTCCATGCCTTAGTTTCCTTGTCTATAAAATGGTGTTATTAATAGCCTGCTAGAATATTTGGGAATGAGGGAGACAACCCATGTCAAAGCATTTAGCCAGTGCCTGGCACATACTAATAGTCAAATGTGTTAGCGATGATTATTCTTAATCATTACACAGGGCAGCTGAACCCATGGAAAGGTGAGGCCAACGGTTCTCAAATTAGAATGCATGTCAAGGTCACCCGAAGGTCATGCTGCACACAGATGGCCGGGCCCCACCCCCATAGTTTCTGATCCAGTGGGTCTGGGCTGGGGCCTGAGAATGTGCATGCTTTAGCAAGTGCGCATGGGATCGCTGATCTGCCGACCCCTGGGACACTTCTCCTGTGCATACTGCAAGACAAACTTACTAAAGTTGAAGTTTAAAACATGTGTCTACACATTTGCCTACTCTGTTTTAAAAGGGTCGTGGTAGCATTTAAATGTGTTAACATATATAAAGTGCTCTAAAACGTGCCTAGTAAATAATTCTTAATATATTAGAATTATTAATAATTAAATAGAGAATTACCAGGAAAATCTAAAAGATTTGGGCACTTGAGCTAGGGGCTTTGCAAGGGCCAAGTATTTTTAATTCCCTTAAAGCCTATGAAGGAACATGTAAGGAAAACAGTTCTTGGAAATGAAGGGCTGTGCACCAGGCCACCCGATATGAGGTTGAGACCACCGCCAAACCCAGGTCCGTGTTTCCATGGGACCTGGGGTCTTCCCACTCCCCGGCGCCCCTCTGAACTGTAGCCAATCCAAACTTCACTCCTGATCTGCAGGTGGCTCTGTCCTGATCCTCTACAAAAGGCCTACACACCCTGGGGTCCAAGGTTAGAATTCACAGTACAGGATACAGAGCATGAAGGTCAGGCACATGGGCACCAGGAGGAGGAAAAGGAGGTGTGCAGAAGGAATGCAGTTGGGTTGGGGAGCCATGCAACTGCACTTGGACCTGGTTTGGGGAGGCCACCCAAGGGAGGCATGCCTATCCATATCTAGTCTTGCCTTTCATCTCCCAGATTAGTGAAGGGCACAGGCTCAATGGGCAAATAGCCCCAAATCATCTCCAAATCCTAGTTTTGGACCCAGAGTTTTGGATGGGGCTGATCCCAGACCCCCAAAAGGCTCAAACCCATTTCCAAGATTGTAGAGCTGAGAAGTGCCCCGGTTTGGGCAGCTCTTAGGCTGAGGCATGGCCAAGGATGGCTGCTCGCAGGAGGCAAGGACAGCACGCAGGTGGCACACATCGTGCGTGGAGTCCCTTGCAGTGTTGTGCAATGTAGCACGGGTGAAAAGAGAAGGTGGCCACCATTATGGAGAGCTGACTCTCCATGGGGTCCACACTCCAGCTGGAGCTTCGAGATATCCAGAGACTCTGAATTTGAAGCTGACCTTCCAGATAGTGATGAAAGCACATTTTCCAAGAGAAGTACTTAGCACATATTGTATTAAGTAGCTTTTTCATTTGATGAGAACTCTTAACTATAGAAACAGATGACATGGGAACCTCCCTTCATGCTTCTGCCTGGGTCTTGCATTTTCAGAGACAGACCTGCCCACCAGCACCTAGAACACTGCTGGTGCACACAGTAGATAGATGCTCAAGAGGAATTAGTTGAAATAATGAGCTGTGAGGCTGGGGTGGGGGCAATGGTAGGGTTAGGGGCCAATGGCTACCAAGGGTGAGATTTCTTACACCCGCCCACTAGTAGGGCTACATTCCTACTCAAGTGCCTCCAGCACAGGAATGGTACAGTTGTCCTCATGCTCAGCCACCAGAGGAAGCCGGCTGATAGACTCTCCAAGGCTCCAGAATGCCCGGCATCATAGAGGAAAAGTTATGTTTCACATCCCACCACTGAGGGAACATAGGTTTGCATCGGTTAAACTTAGAGACTTAACTGTGTGCTGGAGCTACTGCCCTGGGTCTGAGGGTCCGGGATGTCTTGGGAAAAGGCCTCAGGGAGGGCTCCAGGGAGGCAGATACCTGGGGCACCTGTGTGGGATGATCTGGACACAGGCACACATGTCACATGGTGGTGAACTGGCATTGACACCAGACCCACATTGCCAAGGAGCGGGCAGCCGCTGCACAGGTGCAATCAAGGCCACGTGCTGCTCTTATCTGACTGAATCCTCTTTCTCTCCCAGCATCTAGACTCAACTGAGCCCAACCTTCTGCCCTCTGCCCTCTGCCCTTTTCCAGGTGCTTTGAGGGCCTAGACCACTTGTTGCTAATTGCATCCCGCTGCCCTTATTTTAAATCACTAGGTACAAAACTACTCATTTCTAAGAGTCTGAACTCACGTGTCTTGAGCATTTTGCCCTGACACCATTTCTTCCCTGTGGGCTCTATTAGGAAATCTGCCCCTAACAATGTGTGTTCTACAGAGTGATGGACCCAAATGTCCTACCTGACTGTGGTCTCCTAACTCAAGAGGCCAACTCAACTTCCAAAGTGGTCAACATATTTGCAGAGGAAGCTTGCAGAGTAAGTAATCTCTAAGAATCACTCAAAAGAATGGGGGTTATTTCACATGGAGAAGCCTGATTATATAATAGGTCTTCAGGTTTATGAAAGATTTTGAGAGACAGTGGCCACCAGCTGTTCTGCATCTCCACTCTGGACCAGAGAGGAGGAAATTGGCTTAAGCAGCAGCCCGAGGATGTCAATATGGGAGAATTTCCTGACCCTGGAATGGGTCAGTTCAGATTCTTTTTTTTAAAGCAGGCCCTTTTTCTGAGGATACCAAATGGAGACAAGCATCATCATGGTGTGTGTGGGCTTTTTAGAAACCAACGTCTTTCTGCCTACTAATCAGACTCACTAGGTGTATGCCTCAAGATTCTGTCTCTAAGAAGCACTCAGGGTTGGAGGGGAGTGTTGTGGGATCCCTTAAGCATCTTCTCTGACAGCTCCAATGGAGCTATGCTCCTCTTAGAGCCCAGTACCTCTTAATAATGATGGATCTTGCCAAGCACTAGGGCATTTGCATAAGGAAGTGCCAAGGCTCTATGCCACTGCTCTTCCCCTGGCAGTTTTCTGGCCCCTAAAATGGGCTAAGGGTATCTCATGGGATTCTGGGGAGGGGGCAATGAAATAATATATATGTAGGTCTAGAAGAATGCTTGGCATGTAGTAGCACTCAGTAAATGATAGGCTTCTGCTCCCACAACCCAAATCTCTAGAATTTCTGTGAAGTCTAAATAAACTCCATTTTTGGACAGTAAAACTAGCTGATTTTGAGTTGAGTTTTACAAGATCACTAGGCAAAGCTTCAAGGTGCACAACTTGTGCAGTATGGGGTAAAGTGCAAATTAAAATCCTACAGCCCTGTTGTAGGGAAAGAATCAGAATTTGCAAAGCACCTGACACAACGTTTTGTGTACAACTGCCAAGTGAATGTTGAGACTAAGACATGTCGTGGGGATTTTTTTTTTCTCAACTCTTGGCCATACCCAAACCTCCTGGGAGCCCCTCCTGGGTCTATCAGACTCTGCAGATTTATGGACAACGTGAACTGGTCTATAGAGGGGAGGAACATCCTCCCTTTTAGCAGAAGTGCTAGGGAGGGAGCTTCTGCAATCTCCTCCTTTGCTTAGTTTCCCCAGAGCAGCTACTCTGATTGGACAGCGCTCGCAGGAAGCGGGGTCCCTGATGATGTACAGTGCTGGTCTGTGGCTCCCATTCTGGCTGGCTGTTTTCTGGAAGAAATCTCTGTCGCAGAAGGTGGGTTTAGACTTTAACACCTCCTGACACATAGTCTTCCAGGAGGCCAGCCTTTGAGAAGGAGAGGGGCGATTAAATGCTTCCTTAGCCATTAATTAAGCCAGGGTTTCTCACCTTCAGACTTATTGGACATTTTAGGTAGGAAAATTCTTCCTTGCATACATTATAGGATGTTTAGTGATATCCCTGGCCTCTCTACCCGTTAGATGCCAGTAGCATTCCTCCCTTAGCTGTGACAGCCAAAAATGTCTCCAAGATGTTGCCAGATATCCCCTGGCAGGTAAAATTGCCCCTGGTTGAGAGCCAGCCTCTCTCAAAGGCTTGGGTCGTGAGTCCAGTATTGGACCTAAAAGAGGGAGCAGGGACTTTTAGGAAATATCCAGACCTTGAACTCTTCAGCTTTGCTACAGGGTGGCTAAAAGACAGGCTTTCTTTAGTTTCCTTCATAGCAAGAGAAGAACAGCAAGAAATAGCGAACAGGAGAGAGGTGTAAAGGGAAACTGAGGCACGAGCCAGCAGTGAGTGACTTCCATGACTTCTCAAAGGTGCTGCCTATGTGGGAGCAGAGGAGCCTCAGGGCCTGGTGGTGAGGGCCGCCCTGTGCCTGGCAAGTACGCTGTCTGGGGTGGAAGGGCCGGCCCGTCAATTTTAGTGACCATCTCTGCTGCGGCTACTGGAGGACTAACGTGTGAGCAAAGACACACACTCCCTTGTGCAGAAACCACAGTTCTCACCCTCTGGCTCCTTCCCCCAGCAAGCCTTGCAAACTGCCCCGGCCGGTCGTCGTCTGCCCAGACCTCTGCCCGGGCTCGGCCGCGCCAGCTGCCCTGGTCCGTTCCGGTCCTGGTGCTGGAACCCGGGCTCGGGGAGACGGGGCAAAGGAAACGAAACTCCCCAGCACTGGGCCACTGAAAATAATCACTGCCTTTTCAAAGGCCGACTTTGCCCGGTGCCAAGGCAAGAACTGTCTGTCTCGCCACCTTTCAGTTCTTGTTAAAAAGCAGAAGGCATGTCAGGGCCGGGCCGGGCCACAGGACAGAGGGGGCTTTCTTCGCGGTGCTGGATGAAGCTCAGGGCTTTAATGAAGGCTCTTATGAGCCCCAGCTGGCGTCCCATTTTCCTGAACTGGAATAAAAAATCGCCTTGGTCATCCTTTCCCAGGCTAATTTCAAAAGCATAATTACCATCACTGTAATTGGTTACTATTTATTTTGGTCATTAATAGTCATGCACTCCCCCAACCCTTTGTTACATTTTGTTACATGTGGATTAAATGATCCAAGAATATTTATGGCACGTGGCAGCCGTGTTTGTCTTCCGGGGTTCCTCAAGCCCCATCAGGATACCATAACCTCTTGATTCCATGACACCCAGAGAGTCCTCTGGCTTGAGTGTTTAAACTACTGAGCTGTGGAGACTGGTGAGAGTTGGAGTGAAAAGTCGGGGGTTCCAGAAAGATGCAGAGAGAGTGCTGGGGGCAATTGTAATATCAGGGGGCACAGGGGTGTGCCCTCCACACTGGTGTTGAGGATGGGAGGAAGGCGAGGGGCCGCAAGGGTGATAAAATGGACAGTTATGAGACTGTTGTTTGTTCTCTCTGGCCCCTTGAAGGAGGCAGTTAGCAATCATCCGTGGACAGTTAATTTGGGAAAAGAATCCATATTTTCTGCCTTCAAGACAGAGAGCTTGGAAGCTGCCAGAGTGTGACTGCAGAAAGGTCATAATGTCCCCCGAATAGTCAAAATATAAATATAGCCCCCCAGTTTGCCAAAATTCTTAAGACCTCATCAAATGAAAATCCCAGAGGAGGTTAATTTAATTCACACCCACTCTTGAACTGTAGCAATTTTACATCCATACCATCCCACCTACTGTTCTACTGTTAGGTATTTAGTGCTCCCAAAAGGCTCTGGAAGTTACAAAAAGGAAAAAAAAGGCAAATAAGTAAGGGTAAAAGCCTTCAATTCCCCCAAGACTATGCTCTTACATCTTTTACCTCCTATGGGGCAGACATACGCTGTTCAGGTGGGAATCTGATTCAGGCTAAGGCAAAGGTAGTGGCTGCCTCTGAGCCATTTAAGTTCTGGATTGGTGGAAGGTTGGGCACCAAGCTCAAATACACCAATCAGAGCTCTTCTCTGAAGTTTTGAAGCTGGAACCAATAAAAGTACTGGTCAGTCCCTCTTTGGCTGGAAATATGGAACCATTCAGAGACATGAATGAAACAAGCCCGCCAGTGGGAAGGATTTGGCCAGTATTCAGAGAGAAGCCTATTTCAGAGATGGAGAGAGAGTCCTGGTGACACTCGAGACCCTGGTTTCAGTTATTCCTGAAACCTGGAGAAGAGACACTGAAATGAGCTAGAACGCTGTGCTCTGCACAGCACCAGGAGGTGCCATTCATATGGCCACCGTGTAATATTGTGGCCCCTGGGGTTGTGTAGTGTGCAGCTTGCACAGCGGTACAGGGTGATCCCATCTGGAAGTGTCCCTGCCCTTTCTTCAGCTTGCTTGGAGATACTCCAATGCCCTGTTATTAAACCCTTCTTTTTGCCAAATCCATTTGGAATTGGATTTATGTCACTTAAACCAAATAAGATCTAAGTAATATGATAATAGTCATCTATAACCACAAAGAAAAAAAGCTGTTAACTCCCCCAGCTTATTCTAGATGGCAAGATAGGAGTACCTGTCTTTCTTACCTATTAATTTTCAATTTCCTAGTCATTCAGGGAAGCAGGGAAGAGGAAAAGAAAGTGTGCATCCGTACCCCAGCCACAGTCCTCGGGTGCCAGGCCTTGTAGAGCTGCCAGGCTGTACAGAAGGCGCGTGAATGCAAACAATTTCCGGAAGGCCTTTGGGCTGGCTGTGTGGGAACAGCTGCACAGCTCCTTAATGGGTGTCAATGTCAACGCAGACTCGACATTTTCCAGGGGAATGGGGCTGAGAGAATGCTGTGCTCCAGCCAGACGGTGTCCTGGAGGGGTGGGGGAGCGTGGAGAGACAAGGAAGGTTGCCAGGCGGAATAGCTGCACGTTCAGACCCAGGGACAGAGGATGAGGAAGGGTCGTGGAGAAGCTTTGAGTTCACAGTTCCTGCATTCCAGACCTGTAAGGGCTTTCTGAGTATCCCTAGTAAAATATGTAGACACTTAATTTCAGGAATGAACAATAATTAAAGGATTTTTTAAGGGTGGTGGTGGGGGAGTGGAACACTGGCAGAGTTCTTTATAAGAAGGCAGAGGGAAGAGAATTCAAACAATCCCAAGGAATGTAAATAAGTGTTCTATAAAGAGACGTGGACGGTGCAGTGGGATTAGTGTGGATTTTGAATTTAGCCTGACGTGGGTTCATGTCCTGGCTTCGTGGGACTGTAGAGAGAAGCCACATCAATTCTGGGAGGCTCCATCTCATCAGAAATAGGGATAAGAATATCTAATTGAGTGTGAGTGTAAGCACCAGACATAGTAATAAATGTTAATTAGGCCTACGGAGCTAGAGTTGCTCAGGAAAACACTACTTCGGTGCCAGAATGTGAGCTGTTAGGTTTGCTTTTGTTATTATTTTTTCCCCTTACTATGTTTTGGATGCTGTGCTAGATTCTTATGTGCATCTTTTCTAATACCACTCACTTCTCAGCTTTCATCCTCAGGCCAAATGTTTTTGGAATAACGTAACATAGTTTGCTTGATAAAAGAGGAACCCAGACTCAGTGGCCATTGTTTGAATTTATTACCTTGGCCCTGCCCTCCCTCCCACCATCTGGCCTCTTGTGTATTCTTTTGGTTTTGCTTTGCCATTACTGTTCTCATCTTTTTCTTACTGCCCACCTGTATTAGTTATCCATTGCTGTGTAACAAATTATACCAAAACTTAGTGACTCGACACAAGAACTGTGCATTATCTCACAGTTTCTGCATCAGGGATTCTGGAGCATCTGGGTGGTTCTAAATCAGTGTGTCATTTGAGAATTCAGGCATGCGATGGGCCCGGGTTTCAGGCACCTGAAGGCTTGCCTGGGGCTGTGGGGTCCTCTTCCAGGTCAGCTCAGGCATGTGGCTGTTGGCAGAAGGACTCAGTTCTTCCCTACATGGACCTCGCCACAGGTTGCTTGAGTGTCCTCACAACATGGCAGTGGGAGAAGCCCCTTGTCTCCACTATCACCACTTGTATCTGGTTTCAGTTCTGTGCCGTCTACCTTAGAAGTCTCTTAATTCAGCCTCTTGTGATTTTTTACCCAGAGGATCTCAACAGCTTCCGGTGATATGGTGCTTTTAATGAGAAATAGATATTTGGTCTTCCTCACTGTTCCTGGCACAGAGCTCCCCAAAATCCTCGGAATTTCCTAAGTGAAGAGGGAGAGAAAGATGAAGAGAGTGTCATTTGTTATTCACAACAAGCCTCTTTCAACCACATCTGAGTTTACGGTAATTTGGTGGCTTTTGGAAAGCCCCTAAAGATGGGGGAGACCAATCATAAGATTAGAGGGTTGGAACTTTCAGCACCATCCTCCTGACCTCCTGGGAGGGGACAGGGACTAGAGGTTGGGCGAATCACCAACAGCTAGTGATTTAATCAGCCATGCCTACATAATGAAGCCTCTATAGAAACCTAAAATGACAGGGTTCAGAGCACTTCTAGGATGGTGAACACGTAGAGATGCCAGGAGGGCGGTTTACCTGGAGAGGTTATGGAAACTCCACGTACCCTACCCCCATCCTTGCCCTATGCATCGCTTTCTTCGGCTGTTGTATTCTTTATAATAAACTGATAAGTGGCACCTGGGTGGCTCAGTCAGTTAAGCGCCTGCCTTCAGCTCAGGTCATGATCCCGGGATCCTGGGATTGAGCCCTGCATCAGGCTCCCTGCTCCATTCTGCTTCTCCCTCTCCCTCTGCCCCTGCTCATGCTCTCTTTCTCAAATAAATAAATAAATAAATACATAAATACATAAATAATTTTAAAAAACATAAAGTACCTTCTTGAGTTCTGTGAGCCATTTTAGTAAATGACTGAACCTGAGGAGGGATCATGGGAGCCCCTGATTTATAGTCAGTTAATCAGAAGTACAGGAAGCCTGGGATTTGCGATTGACATCTGAAGTAGGGAGGCAGTCTTTGTGGGACCCTAACCTGTGGGGTCTTTTTTTTTAAGAGATTTTTATTTATTTATTCATGAGAGAGGCAGAGAGATAGGCAGAGAGATAGGCAGAGGGAGAAGCAGGCTCCCCACAGGGAGCCCGATGTGGGACTTGATCCCAGAACCCTGGGATCATGACCTGAGTCAAAGGCAGCCACTCAATCACTGAGTTACCCAGGTTCCCCCTAACCTGTGGGATCTGACACTAATTGCAGGTAGATAGTGTCAGAATTGAATTGAATTGTAGGACATTCAGTTGGTGTCTATATAGAATTGAAGAATGGGTTGGTTTGGGAAAAACCCCACATACCTGGTGTCAGAAGTGTTGTATGACTTCAGGTTTTCCTAGACTTACAGGACTTTCTCTTTCTGATCATCGGTTGAGCAAGGGTTTCTCAGCCGTGGCACTAGTGACATTTTGGGCCACATAGTTCTCGTTAAGTTGTTGAAGAAATCCTGCATCCCTTATCTTTATCTACCAGATGCCAGTAGCAACCCCTCCCCTGCGTTGTGACAGTCAAAGATACATCCAGACATTGTCAGATGGCCCTTGGGATGGGGGCTGAGGGACACAAAACTGCCCTTGGTTGAGAAGCACTGTTTAGCTGACTCTAAAGTTTCATCGTAAAATATGCTAACTATAAAATATACTTATGGTGTTGTGTGCAATGCACCAGGCTATTGATGATTGGGCCACTTTCTCTCTTGTTGTGATTTTCCTTTTCTAGTTGAGGTTATGCATATACACAGTTCAACTAGTTCTACAAGGTTGTTAAGACAAACAACATTCCTTAGTTCTCCACACCTGCCATTTCCCCTTCTCCAGGGATACTGTTTTCAATTCTTTTAATATTTACTCCATATCTCTGCATATACTTGAACTGCTAACTTTTTTTTTTTTTTTAGTTTTTGGCCTTATCCATTAATTTATCCATTAACTGTGGAAGATTAGGACTTATCACTCTTGCCTCCTTTCACTTCCACCACTTCCCACCCCTCCACCCTTCCCACATATTTATATTGTAATTTTGGCTTGATAAGCATTCATTGTTTCTTACATATGTTTATATATGCCTTACAGAGCTGTGGCTATGAACTAATCTTTTGTTTTTCCTGGAATTAACTATTGCCATTTTATTGTCACACTTGTTTGCTCAATTTTCTATGTATTTATCATTAATTCAACCCCTAAATCTCAATTTCACTTCCTGAAAAAAAAATCTATGATTATCTAACTCGTCCAGTGTAGGCTGGTGGCCATCTACTCTAGTATAGAGCTGTCAGCCTGGGCTAGTCTTTTGCCATCATCCACATTATCACATCCTGTTTCTGTATGTTGTACTGGGTTAAATATTGTCATCCCTCCCCACACTCATGTCTTTCCCAGAACCTTAGAGTGTTAACATTATTTGGAAATAGGCTGATTGTAGATGTAATTAGTTAAGATGAGGTCATACTAGAGTAGGGTGGGCCCTTAATCTCATATGACTGATGTCCTTATAGAAAGAGAAGAGATACAGAGACAGACATGCACAGAGGGAAGACAGCCCTATTCAGATAGAGGCAGAGTTTGGAATTCTGCTACCAGAAGTCAAAGAAAGCATGAGCCCACCAGAAGCTGGGAAAGGTAAAGAAGGGTGTTGCCCTCCAGGTTTTGGAGAAAGCATGGCTCTGCTGATGCCAAGATTTTGGATTCCTAGCCTCTAGGATGTAAGACAATACATTTCTGTGACCACCCTATTTGTGGCACATTGCTATGGCAACCTTAGGGAACTAATACATATGGCATCTCTTTTGTTTTTTCATAGATTATTCTTTCATTTGGTAGAATATACCAGTGGTTTCCAGGAGAAAAGCATGCAGAAATTAAATTTTTTTGATATTTTGCATATCTGAATTATTTTTATTCTATTCTTACATGAGTGATAATTGGGCTAGATATAGAATTCTAGGTTGGAAATAATTTTCTTTTGCAATTTCGAAGTCACTGCCCCATTATCTTTTGTTTGTTTTTTTTTTTTCCCTATATGCTGTTAATAATTATTAATTTATTCTAATTTCTGATCTGTTACATGTGGCATGTTTTTTCTACCCTTCAGAAGCTTGGTAGGATGTTTTCTTTATTCTTAGTGTTCTGGAAATTTCATAACAACGTACCTTAGTGTGAGTATATTTTTTCCATTATACTGAGAACTTGAAGTCCCCTTTCAATCTGGAGATTTTTTTTGTTGTTCTTCGGGTTTGGAAAATACATTTTTATTATTTTGTAGCTGAATATCTCCTCAGTTTTCACCGTTGTTTCTTTGTGGTACTCTTCTTTGCATGTAAGATTACTTGGACAGGTCTTCTAATTATTTTCTCTATTTTTCCCTATTTTCTGTCTCTGTCTTTCTGGTTTCCTTTCTGAAACATTTTCTCAATTTTATTTTACAATCTTTTACAAAACTTTTTACTACTGTTTTCATATTTTTAATTTTCAAGAAATATTTTTGTTCTGTTTTTTTTATAGCATTCTGTTCTTATTTCTTTGATACAATGTCTTCTCTTGCAAGGTAATCAATGATAGTTTTGGGAAGTTTTTTTTTCTTCTTGCATAATTTCTCTTTCTTCCAAGTTGTTTTTATTTGTTTTGTTTTCTGACTTGTCTCCTAGATGCTTTTTCATCTTTGGTTGCCTGAATGAGTGGAGTTTCTTGACTGTGAACTTTATTGTGGAGTGCTACTGTGCCAATTGTTTGGAAACCCCTGTGTCAATATCTTCAAGTCTTTCCACCTGAGTTTGTTAGACCTAGTAGAGAGGTTTCTTCCAACCTCCTGTCCAGAGGGTGAAGGCCTGGATTCCAGCATTCTGGAAGCTCAGTAAGGGGAACAGGGTGAAAGAGGGTCATGTGCGTAGTTACTGAATCACTCTGCTTATAATATGATACCCCAGGTGTCAGATCCATCAGCTGGGTCTGATGTCACATAGTCCGGGTCCCTATATTTCATTCTTCTCGGAAAGCCAACAGTCATTGTTCTGCCAGAGTGGGGAAGGGGCCCAAATGCATGGGGTGAGGGAAGATGTCTAGGCATCTAACTACTACTAAACAGATTCCATCTAGTCTTTATTATTTTATAGCCTCCCTCCCACAGCTTTGCTCTCAGTTCCAGAAGTACCATTTGTCATAGGTTCCTGAGTTTTTCTGAGCTTTATCTTGTATAATCCACTTGGCTCATGTATTTTCTTACTATGAGCTTAAAATTTAGCTCTGTCAGGGCTGCTTAGTCAAAAAATTCTTACCCATAAACTTTCTGGGAGCCAAAGTTTTGTTGTTTTTACCTCCCTCATTTTCCTTTGTACTTTTATGTCTTAAAAAAATCCGATCATGATAGTTTTAGTGCAATCAGATGCCACATCCAATCTGACCTCTTTACTTAGAAGGCCTCGTTTGCACTTGCCACCTTATTTTGGGTGCTATTTGGGAAGGGAAGTGGTATCTGTCTCAAGTGTGTTCTGAAATGCCTTACTCAACATTGCTTGGTCCATTACTTCCTCAACATTTTGGACCAATCATGAGCTATCCAGCAAAAAGCATGAAACATTTATTTATGTAATAGTATCTTCCTATGAACCAAAGGATTCATATTTCCATCAGATGCTTTCACTGAGCACTTTGCCATTTCTTTCTACCTCTCCTGCACCTGATCTGAGGGCAGCTTATTCTAGAGCAGTACTGAGAGGAAATAAGGAAAGTGGGGTTGAGGTGAGGGAGGTTTGCTGATTTATTAGTTCATGACACTCGCAGTCAAAAGGTGACTTGGGGACTTGTTTTATTTGGGGTGGCCAGGAAAACCTGCTGTGAAGTGGTGTGTGACCAGAGACCATAGGAGTCAAGGAATAAGGCATGCAAGTATCTGGGGGGAGAGTTTTCAGGAAAGAGAACAACAGGGCCAAGGGAACTATGAGGTAAGGTGGGGGACCAGTGAGGCTGGAGAGGAAGACTAGGGGCAGTGTGGTAGGGGACTGGCTTGGTTGGCCTGTAATTAGGTGTTGATCTTTTCTCTGGGTGAGGTGAGAGTCTGGATTAGAGTTACCTGTTGCATTGTGAGTCGTTCTGGCTATAGTAGGAGAAGATAATCATGGGCAAGAGAAGAAGCAGAGAGCCCAATGAGGGGACCTCTGGATGGACATAGGGGAAGGGAGGTGTTGACCTGGAGCAGGTAGCGGGAGAGGTGATAGTATAGGACTAGCTGCTGGGTAGGTAAAGCTCAGAGGATTTACAGATGAGTTAAATGTGAGGCACACAGAGAAGAGAGGAGCCCAGAATGACTCCAAAATTTTTGACTTCAGCTTACATAAGGGCAAAGTTTCCAGATGTTTGGGTGGGCAATTGGGGGGAGAGCAATCCTAGGAGGGAAGGTCAGGAGTTCAGCTTCGGCTGTGCCAAATTTGAGTCACTTCTTAGATGTCGAGGTGGAGATGCTGAGGCCATTGAGAGGTAGTGGAACTGACAAAAACACCGAGGGTTTATGCAGCCTCTCATGCCAAGTGCCCTCTGTGTGCTTAGCCATATCATTCATCCCATCTCAGCTGCCACCCGCTAAGGGATTATTCTTCTTGTGTGTGGATGGGAGAAGAAAGGTGCAGAAAGGTTAAGTAACTTGCCCATGGCCACAGTGTGGCCATCTGGCCCCGGAGCTCCCTGTGTACCCCCTCCTCTGGAGGGGGCATTTAGATCTTCGGGTTTTGGTGTGGGCAACAGGAGTCTGATGGGGCCTGCATGGAGTAGTGATGTATTGAACTCTTAGGCTCAAAGGAAGGCAGGCAACAGATTCGTGCAGTTGTTAAAAGCAAGGCCTGTAGGGCCAGTCAGAGCTGTGTTTGAATCTCTGCTACTTATTAACCTCGAGGAACTTATTTGGCTATTTGTCTTCAATCCTCTCTTTGGTAAAATGGAGGTAGTAGTGGTACCTGCTTCATAGGGTACCTGCTTCACAGAGGTTGAAATGAAGCAACACATAGAAAGTGTTCAATCAATGTCATCTATTGTTGTCACCACTGATATTAAAAGGCAAAAGATCCCCATCCCACTCTCAGTACACTGTAATAAGATGCTGTGTTGGGAGGGAGGTGGGATTGGTAGAAGGGAGCTAGGTAATCCACTGTGATATAGTAGAGTTTATAGGACCTTCAGGAATAGCTTCCTTGTCTTTCAGAAGCCAGGAATGGTTCAGGGCATTACCCAAATCCCATGATGTTAAGGAGATTTTGTGGCCAGTAAAACCATCTATGATTCTTCTAGCCCGATACTATTTACTTTCCACTCCTCTGAGACCCCATGGATCAGGGCTACAGGAGGGAAGTGTCCTCCTTCCAGAGATCAGACTCATAAGGAAGCTTCTTGCTTCCCAAGGCCATTTGAACTCCCACCTGGAGGATGCTGGGATCTAGCTTTAAGTGGCCCATGCCTGCAGCCCTGGAATGTTTCCTCAGACGAGACAGTCTCCGACTTACAGGAATGAAGAGTCACCTTTAATTCCTGGGTCCAGAAGGATCCCAAATGAATTTAGAACAACTAAAGACTCTCAGTTCAGAGGGACACTTTAAAAAGCAACCAATAATTATAGTTTGGGAGCCATGAAGCAGCCCAAAGAGACCAAGGCCTGTCCATACTAGACCAAAGAAAGAATTTTATTTACCAACTTTTCATTTATGCTCCACCCACTTCCAAGAATTTGGGATGGCTGGCTGGAGAAGGTGAACAAGAAGCCCATCTCTGAGCCTTTACCTGCTGGTGAAACTCCTGAGGTGAATCTACTAAAGTGGGTTATTTTGCCAAGAGGAAATGGTGCCAGATCATAGAACTCCCATATGTCACATGGAGGGGCCTGCTACTCACATGCATAATCTACACGGAAAAAAAAAAACCATTCCAGATGCTTCTTTTCCTAACATCATCAAGGAATGAAGTTTTTCATCAAATGTTGCCGTAATTAAAGTACCAATTCCTCTCTGTTCTAAGCACTGAAATTCTAACATTAGAATTCTTAATGCAGATGTTTTAGGAAGGTGGCTGGAATAAGTGTATCAATTTATTAGGTGGTTTCCATGGTGATGGTTGGTCTAGGAGTAGAGGCAGAAGATTGGAGAGTCTAGACTCCCAGGGAAAGACAGGAGGGCTGGATGGGGCATGGGCAAGTGGACTGACCAGAGAGAGAGGTCTGGTGGCTTGAGCAGGAAGCATGGGAGTAAGAGAAAGTGGGCACATGTGTGAGAGCAAGAAACTCACATTTGTCGAGCATCTATTTTATGTTTAGGCTTTAAAAATGTTCTCTGTAACAACCCAGTGAGATCAATATTATTTATTCTCAATTTTCCTTGAGGAAAATGAGGCTCAGAGAGGTACCATGATGGGCCTGTCACACAGCTAGAAAGGAAATGAGTCCTGACTCATTCACCACATGATCCAGTAGCACGAGATCCAAAATCGTGGCAAGTGTTGAATCCTCAGCTTTAAGCCTGGGGGAGCTTTAAGGATTCTTCTGGTCAAACCTCCTCCTTTGACGGGCGAGGAAGCAAAAGCCCAGAGAGACTCACCCTGAAACTTGGCTCTAAAACCCCAGGTCCTGCTTTTTGCTAATGATGTACAACTTCACAGGGCTGGTCTGCTGCCGTGACAGGCCCTACAGGAAAGCTCCCTAAAATTCTCCAAGCTTACAAAACCATTTTCAGAAATGGAAGAGTTCAGCAGCCACACCTGATGGGAAGTGGAGTCTGTTTTGTGTTGGAAGCCACTTTATTTACCATACCTGATCTGGGTCTGTCAGAGCGCATTCTAAAGGATCTAGAGGCACACAGGTCAAAGCCTGTTACAACCAGCACCCAGGGGGGAGTTGTGCCTCCTTGTGTCAAGTATTTCCAGGTAGAAGTAGCTTGAGGCTTGGAAATGTTTTTGACATAGTGTGCTTTTTGTTCCTTAGGGGATTGGATTTTTTAGGTAAATAGCAGCATGAATTCTAGTGCAAACACACAGACTTCCTTATATCATTTGCAGATAGATTAACATCATTTTTCCTAGTGTTCTATTGACAAACTCTGCCAAACCGAGGCAGCTGGTCTATTAGAAATCAATTTATTTAAAAGCCACTAATATATGTATTAAATGGAGTTAAACCAAAAGCAGGTAGGCAGTTCTTTTGGGAGTGGGAAGAAAGAAGGTACTGATGAGTTCAAGTGAAGAACTATAAGACCAGTGGGCCAAGAGCTGGCACTTTTTGAGCATGATCTTTGTATTGGACACTTTTCTTTCTACAAGTCAGCATTTAGTGAGAACCAGTCATACTGCCTGGGTTTGACTCTCAGCTTTGCCATTTTCCAACTGTGTGACCTAAGATAATTTCCTTACCCTCTCTGGGCCTTCTTTCCTCATCCTTGTGGCAGGATTGTAGGGGTAGAAGGTTATCCTCATGAGACGTTTAGCACAGAAGTGGGTTTACAGGAAGCACTCAGTAACCCTTAGCAGTTCTTACCTTTTGTCTTCATAAATATGCCAAGTACGTTTTCTCTTTCTCATTTTGTGAACATCTGCTATGGGCTCGCATGGGGTTAACACAAAGCTAGTTTGGGGCAGAGCTGAGGCTTGAATTCAGACCTCTCTACCTATGAAATAAACCCAGTGAGGAACCAGAGTGGGTCCAGTGTGTGGTCTCAGGCAGGTAGATGGTGGAAGGAGTTGAGGTGGCTTTGAACAATAGGGCCACTCTCATGTCGTTTCTTCTGGGGTTGGTGTAGAAGCTTCTGTTTCACAAATGTGAGAAGAAAAACATTATTGTAAACTGAAAATTCTTTTGCCCAAGAGGAATTCTGTTTTAGGGGAAAACTACCCCTGTGATTAGAAAAACACTGAAGTGTGCCCCTTTGATTTGAAATGTGAGGCCCACTGGGCCAAGCCCATCACACTAGTTCTTAACCTATCAGACCCAGTGGCTCCTTCTTATAGGAGTCACTTTGTAAATCCCCTTTACCATCCTGAAATGAAATGAAATGTATCTGGACACATAATTCCTTCCCCCAAATTAATATAATGCCCTAATTATAATAGAAAAGAAGGGAAAAAAGTAATTCATCATAAAATAATATGTGCTTCAGTGCCTAGACACATAGGCATGGCCACACTGGGAGAAGTATTTGAAGTGGCCAAATATGTGCTCCAAACTATAATGCATAAGTTTAGATTTAAAAGAAGTAAAATACATGAACAGAAACCTCACAGAGGAAGACATAGACGTGGCCAACAAGCACATGAGAAAATGTTCCGCATCACTGGCCATCAGGGAAATACAAATCAAAACCACAACAAGATACCACTTCACACCAGTGAGAATGGGGAAAATTAACAAGGCAGGAAACCACAAATGCTGGAGAGGATGTGGAGAAAGGGGAACCCTCTTGCCCTGTTGGTGGGAATGTGAACTTGTGCAGCCACTCTGGAAAACTGTGTGGAGGTTCCTCAAAGAGTTAAAAATACATCTGCCCTATGACCCAGCAATTGCTTTGACCCAAAGATACAGATGCAGTGAAACTCCGGGACACCTGCACCCCGATATTTATAATAGCAATATAGCCAAACTGTGGAGAGGGGCTTCAGTGTCCATCGAAAGATGAATGGATAAAGATGTGGTCTATATATACACTGGAATATTCCTCAGCCATTAGAAATGACAAATACCCACCATTTGCTTCAACATTGATAGAACTGGAGGGTATTATGCTGAGTGAAGTAAGTCAACTGGAGAAGGACAAACATTATATGGTCTCATTCATTTGGGGAATATAAAAAACAGTGAAAGGGAATAAAGGGGAAAGGAGAGAAAATGAGTGGGAAATATCAGAGAGGGTGATAACATGAGAGACTCCTAACTCTGGGAAACGAACAAGGGGTAGTGGAAAGGGAGGTGGGCGGGAGGGGGATGGGGTGACTGGGTGACAGGCACTGAGGGGGGCACTTGATGGGATGAGCACTGGGTGTTATGCTATATGTTGGCAAATCGAACTCCAATAAAAATAAATAAATAAATAATAATAAATAAAGTAAACAGGGCAGCCCAGGTGGCTCAGCGGTTTAGCGCCACCTTCGGCCCAGGGTGTGATCTTGGAGACCCGGAATCGAGTCCCACATCAGGCTCCCTGCATGGAGCCTGCTTCTCCCTCTGCCTGTGTCTCTGCCTCTCTCTTTCTCTCTCTCTCTCTGTCTCTCATGAATAAATAAATAAAATATTTTAAAAAATAAAAAATTAAAAAAGGTAAACAACAATCAAATAAAGATTTTTGAAACTTCCTTCATAGGTTGAATTAGGAGTCAACTTAGTATATATGTCCACTTAAAACATAGAATCATCTAGAAATGTAGACAGACACAGGTGGGTTATATGGGTTACTCATGTACTTTGAGCAGCTTTGCTGTCAGTGACATATTTTTTCTGAAATGATGATACAAATCTTGGTAAAGTTCCAAATAAAACAAAATAAAATCTTCTCTAAATTTACACAGGAGTCACATTCTGGGAAACTCAGTGTATATTAAACTGTGCAAAAAGCCCCCACACATTTTGTGTTTATGTGTAAAGCTGAGCTAGGTTCCCAGTCAGATCATTATAAACAGGTTTTGCAGCTACGCTGATGTCTGAAGGATAGCTCAAAAGGCATGTAGGATTATAAATCAAAATACGAAAAGTGAAACTAGAAAATTTCTAGAAGGAAACAAAGGGGTAGGCAAAGATTACTTGGTACCATAAATTATTAACTCTAATGGAAAAATTGATGAATTTTACCATCTTGAGATTCTGTTTCATCAAATGACACTTGTAGGAACATGGAAAGACAAAGTGCAGAATGAGAGAAGATACTAGTAATCCACCTATTCATGGGAGAAGTCACATACAGAATGTGTATAAGGAGCTGCAGATCAGTAAAAGCAAACAACGCAACAGCAAACGAGGCAGATATGAGCCGACCCTTCACAGAAGAGGCTATCCAAATGGCCAGTGACCAGTGTGGTAGCAGGTGCACCCTCCAGAATGGCGACTGTGAGACGGACAGACCATATAAATGTTGGCAAGGAAGTGGGGCAACAGGGAACTCTCCTGTGTGGGTGGGAATGTCAGTCGCCACAACAATTTTGGGCAACCCTTCAGCAATAGGTACTAAGGCCGCGATATGACTCTCCTGTGATCCAGCTATTTACTCTTAGGTGTCTGCCCAGCAGAAACGGGTACATCAGTGAATCAAGAACTATGTGTAGGAACGTCCAAGGCAGCACTAGTCCTAAGAGCTCCAAACTGGAAACAAGCCCAGTGCCCAGCAAGAGCCATATGCAGCAGCATGGGGGGATCTCACAAACATGGTGGTGAGTGGAAGAAACCAGACACAAGAATACACATGGCATGAAGCCATTTCCAGGAGGTTCAAAACAAAACAAAACAAGACAAAAAAGGTAGGGGGTGGGCAGATTCTTAGAGTGAAAAGTCAGGATGATAGTTATCCATGGTGTGGCTGCAAGGAAATCCGAGGCAGCCTTGAGGGTTCTGATAATCTGATCTTGGTCGGGCCGCTGGTTACGTGGCTGTGTTCATCTTGCGCATATGCACTGAGTGTACACTTAGATATGTGTAATCTTTTACATGCATGCCATGGTTCAATCAGTTTACCGTAAATATTGAAAAAAATTAAACCCCACTAAATGCCACTGGCTTCCCACCAATCATTGGAACAGCTAAAAATGCTACACTGATTTCCAAAATGTTTCCGAAGAACCACTGGCCCACACTGCCAGGGTAACACAAAGAAGTGGGGAATCCTGTTGGTGGGCAGGTCACAGGGATCGAGGCACCTATTGGCTCACACCCAGGAAGAGTTGGGAGGAAACTATAGAAGAACCCCAGAAGCAAGGACGAGGTCTGGAGCTTGGAGGGAGTTGCACTAAAGTGACCTGGGATGCAGTCCCATATATTGGGCTGTGCAGTCTGGAGTAGCAGAGGTGCCAGCTGGTGGCGGCGCTCTGTTGGCCATGCTCTGTGCCTGCATGGCATGGATGCTGAGAGCCAACCCCTGGAGGTGGTGGTTCGCCAGGCTAGTGAGCACAATGGGGTACAAAGTGAGAGTCTCTGGGGTCTGCATCCCCTGAGTGTCTAGGGGGTGGGCCAATACTTCCTGGGACATTTCTGAGCCCCAAGAACAAGCCATAAGTTCACTGGTCACTGTGCAAGTATCAGAGTCAGCAGATCACCAGTGACAGGATGGGAAGGAACATGGCTCTGGATCCTAGCATGTCCCAGCCAGTACCCAGGCTAGGGCCCCTTCCTTCCCATGCCAGGATGGTGTATAGAGGATGTGTGCGGCCTCTCCTACACACACTTGGTTGCAGAGGTGCCTCCTGGGCATCACTCAATCTGAACAAACACTAAGCAGATGATTAGAGCGAAGTCTTAGGCCCTCACCTCCCTGGGTGGTAAGCCTTTAGATGCTGCTGGGTTATGTGGTTACAGGGAGCAAGCAGGGATAGACTAGAGTGCACTAATGGGACTTGGAGCAACTGTTTACAACTTGCGTGGTGATGTTTGACATTTATCAGCCAGTACAAGTGTGCATTTACATGTTGGCCAAAGGTCAGCCCAACCTGAGTACTGTCCAGAAGACAAGGGGGAGGTCATCTGAAAGACATTTTAGCCAAGAGACACCCAGGCAGCGTATGCTTCTGTCTTAGAAATGATTGTATAAACCACCTGAAGTTGAACAAGAACTCAAGAAACAGAACATTCTGGCCTACAAAGCAGGCTGAGGCAGTTCACTGGGTGTCGGTTCTACATGGAGTGAAAAAGGAAGAGGCATCTCAGCCAGAAGTCAGTCCAGGAGAGATGGTCTCTCAGCTAAGATTAAGTTCAGCTGCTAGGAAAGCACTATGCCCAGAAGAGCAGTGGTTTCTACAAAATAATGCTGACTTTTCTCTAATTTAAAATGACTCTACAAGTAGTTATTCCAGGGCTGGTGTGGTTGTTTCACAGTCACTGTTGTCAAGTTCCATCACTATTTCTGCTTCCTCAGCCTTAGCCTTTGCTTTCATGCTTAGTTTGCCTCATGGCCCAAGGAGGCTGTTGGAGCCCCAGAAAGGAGGATGGAAGGAAGGGCAAAGGGATACTCCATCTCACTGTTCCCCTTTTAAGGAGTGTCCTTGACCTTGCCTAATGAAGACTTGGAGTAATTTCCAGGATATCACAGGAAGAGTGGGAGCAACAAGACCACACAAAAACAGAGACACCTTACAGGTATTCATGTCCGGAGCAAGCATTTTGCAGAGTCTATTGGAGGAAAATCCCTATAATACAATTTTCTCCATCCTCTTGCATACAGTTTAATGATTTCTGTCTCCAGTTCCAAGAGCTTGTATGGCCCTCTTGTAAAAACAAACTACTCCAACAAACATTTATAACTATATTTTTAAAACTCCTTTGCACGTTTTATCTACTGACTTTATGGTGCTTTTTGTCTGGAAATGGCATCTAATAGAGCTAGGCTGCAGCACATAACTTGCCCATAGGTGGCATCAGCTCACACAGCTTCACATGTCCGCACGAAATGCATCTTGAGACTGAGGTTTCAGGTTATGTAAAATGAATTAGCTGCACACTTCTCTGCTTTGGGAAATTTGATACTTACTATCCTTCCAGTAAAAGGCAATAGCTGAACTGGGCTCCCTCTTGCCAAGGCTCTGATTGGTGGCGCTTCCCAGTTGACTTGCCATGTCCATGTCTCACAGAGAGATCTTTTCCCCATTACAGTTTAGCCTCTGAATTACTGCTGCCATGTCACACTCAACAGGTGTTCCCAACAGCTCTTAGGTCACATGTCAGAGAAACCTCCAAGGGCCGCAACACCCCGAGATGCAATGATTTTGCTCTTAAGACATAGGCATGATCCTCTGTTGAAAGGAGCTGGCCTCCTGCTCGGGAATGCAGTATGATTCCTTCTCAGCCAGGAGACAACTGCCTAAGCTGGATATTGCCCACCAGTGTTGTCCAAGTAGGCAAACTCCTGGCTCCTTATAAATCCTCCCTCAGAGTTATAATTTTTAACAGCAATTGCGAAACAGCTTTGGGTGAACCAAAGGAAACACATTGGACAGCACTTGAAAAACAATCTAGGCCAACATGCTGCCTTCATCCAGGACTGGGACTTAAATGAAGGTGGACTTCACCAGGAGCAATTTCTTCCCCAACCACCGCAGCTGGGCAGAGAAATGGGGCTGTAATGAGTTAGAGGGGAAGTTAACTGATAGCCTTGTTAGTGCATTTCAGAAAGCCCAAGCCTCCCCAACGTTTCCATGATCTCCCCTTCTCCCTTGCTGAGTCAGAGCTGGGCTTTGCAAAACTCCTGTCAGAAATGTGTTCTCCATGGTCCTTTCCAACTGCGCCACCCCCCCCCCCCCCACCTCATTCCCACCCACACATGCACATACACGGCCTGGGATTCCTTTTCTCCTGGCTCACGGCCTAGCGTCCATGGCTCCTTCTTCCCATTCCCCAAGCCCCACACCTAGGGATTTTCACATTCCTACCCTCTGTCTGCAGAGTTATTAGCACTCTGCTTAGTCTCCTAGACGTGCTCACAGAAGCTTCTCAACAGGCTGAGCAGAGCAAAGGCCTTCCCAAGACTGTAGACCATCCACCTAGTGAGTGTAGAATCACACCAAGTCCTGCCCACTGATCACTCATTCCACTATTAGCAGTGGGGGCTCTTCTGCGTGCCAGGCAGTGGATGGCATGGAGAACATGGATTACATTCTCTGTCCCTCTGAATCATATTGTGTGACAGCTGCTTTCATTTTGTTGTTTGAAGAATGCCTGGAAATATTTTTTTTTAATTTTTATTTATTTATGATAGTCACAGAGAGAGAGAGAGAGAGAGGCAGAGACACAGGCAGAGGGAGAAGCAGGCTCCATGCACCGGGAGCCCGACGTGGGGTTCGATCCCGGGTCTCCAGGATCGCGCCCTGGGCCAAAGGCAGGCGCCAAACCGCTGCGCCACCCAGGGATCCCCGAATGCCTGGAAATATTATTGTTAATATTGTGTTTGTTGTTGTGATAACACCTTTTACCTTGACGCACCTCTGCAACAATTTTGCCACATGCTATGAGCTCTACTCTCCAACTTTAGTCATTTGTAAACCACCTTTACGAGTGTTGTCATAAGCACGTACCACCTATGTTTTACTGGCTTTATAGAAGTCTTTTAAATGACTCACTTTCTTTACTTAATCATTTTTAAACTTTTTATATCACTACCATAAATGGAAAACTTGCCATAAATAGAAGGCAACCCTAAAATCAAATGCAATTTTAAAACTATGCTATGAAATTTTAGCTAAATACAGAAATTTGAGCCTGTGCCCAGTCTCTGTTAAAAAGGAGAGCACAGGATATATTATACAGGTGTTAAAGGCAGTCTAACACCATACTGACACTCCTTAGCATCATCCAGATAGGCAAATGCTCTCACTGAAGAATGTAGTACAATTTCATGACATCTCTCTATACCATCTACAATCATGTTAGTTGCCACCAGTAACTTCCATCTAAATCAGTCAGCATAGTCATGTTCTGCAGCAGTAATAGACAACCTTCAAATCTCAGCAGCCTAAAACACAAAGGTTACTTCTTGCCCATATTCACTGTGAGTTGGCAGGGCCCACACTCATTCTTGTTGCTCAGAGCTCCAGGATGATGAAGCAGCCATATTTTGCATGCTGAGGGTCACTGTGCTAGAGGGAAGAGAGAGAGGAGTATGAAGAATGCACTGGTTTTTAACACTTACACCCAACAGTGAAATCTCACCACTTCTGTTCACTACTCAAAGGCTAACTCAAGCCACATGGCCAGCCCCGACTTCACCTGAGCTGGAAGTATAATCCTACCATATCTTGGAAGGACAAAGACCTGGACCATTTGTGATCAGCCACACAGTCACCCCATGCACTGATAACATTGCCCCAAATAATTGGTCCCCAGCCTCTCTGGCATGGATTTCTATACCACCCACAACAAGCAGGCAAACCAGGCCACTTACCATGCTGTGACCATGACCGTGCTCTGCACTCTTCCTCCCCTGCCTCTACTCATGGCTCCCACTCAATAGAACACCTCTCCCTCTCTCTCATCCTACCCACCCTTCAAGATTCTACCCATTCCTGAGGCATTATCCACCCCCCCCCAAACTGGAAGTTGTGTATTGTGTGTGTGTGTGTGTGTGTGTGTGTGTGCCATAGGTGTGTGTTTTCCTAGGGTAACATTTTAGATTTTCAGAGCTAAAAGGGGTGGATTCCTCCATTTATAATAGGGTTTCTCAGCCCAACACTGTTGACATTTGGGCAGGATAAGCCTTTCGTGTGGAGGACTGTCCTGTCCATTGTAGTATGTTTAGCAGCATCCCTGGCCTTTGCTTAGATGCCAATGGCAACTTCTCCCTCCAACTGTGACAACAAAATATGCCACAAAACATTGGCTATCCCTTTGGAGGAAGGGTAAAATTTCCACTAGTTGAAAACCACTGTTTTATAGGGCAACCAGGGTGAATTAATCATTGTGCTCAAAGTGACACAGTGAGTTAATGGCCGAAGGGGCTGGAGGAATCCAGGCTCTTGATCTCCCCCCCAACTCACCTTTAATCTAGGGTTCTTGGCACTGGTACGTGGGGCTCAGGCTGGGAGCATAAATGAAAGAAATAGACTGAGCTCATATTCTTTTGACATATTCGATGTGCCCATCGAACAGTTCCATAAGAAATATGCTCTCTCTCATCTAAAACACACCACACACACACACACAAACACACACGCACACAGACTTTTTGATCTGTCTTACAGTCTTTGACTTTTGATGTAGATAACAGCACAGAAGTATTTCATTTTCCTTTCCTTCTACCATAAGAAAAAGAGTAGTGTTAATCCAGTAACAACATGGCAACAATGTTACAAGAGAGACACTGGGGTGTTCTGGGGGGTTCCATAAAACTGGAGCATGTATGCTCCATCCAAAAGGCCAACTATCATAGCAAGTTGTTAGGATTTTTCAAAGAGATGAAATCCAAAATATAATGAGATATCTTCTATTAGAGGCTGGAAACTATTTTTTTTTAATACGTGCAAGCCCAAACTAAAGGCCACACAAAATACCAGGTTTGGCCATGAAGGTCTGCCACCTATACATTACACAAGTGCCCACATCATGTACTGGTGTGAACATGTTACAGCCATAGCTCACAACGCACCCTGAATGTCAGTCATTGGAGGGCTTTTAATACCACAGAGTCCCAATCCCCACTTCAGATGTGCTAAACAAGAAAGTCCCCCACAGTGGGCCTCTGGGACCCAAGTTTTTGAAAAGTTCCTACATAATTCTGATGCACCAGGTCCCCTGACAGCTGTAGAAAATGTTGTATTAACTCCTACCCTCCCCAGACTGTGAGCTGCTCCGGGGGTGGAGGGGACCACAGCTTATCCATTCCTGTTTTCCTAGTACCAGCATAGAACTAGCACAGACTAGGTGCTCTTTAAACATTTACTCAAACAATTACCAGAAAGGTTGAAATAGTAATTGCTTCCAGGCTTTTCTCTTGGATCTCATTTTTAAAAAAAAATCTCTGTGGTATTTGCTTGCAACATTCTTCTATCAACTCCAAGGTTCCTTGGAAGAAAGATAGCTGTGGAGGGCAGGGAAAGGGACAGCAGGCAAGTCGTGCTATTGCCACTTTGAATAAAAGGAGAAAGTCTGTGATGAGGTTTTAGTTCCAGGAAGGACAGAGACACTTGGCTCTCACCAAGCTCTATCCTGAACGAGACTTCCTCTGGCACCCTAGAGGGCAAAGAAGTTATGGCTTCATCTTGCGTGGGCTGCTCTGGGAAGAGATGCTCTTCAGCATCATTTATTGAGTCTAGCACACTTTAAGTCCACCCACACCCAAATTCCTTTCCAGATATGCTGGGACAAAGGCACAAAGATACAGGAACAAGAATGTTTGCTGCCACGTTGCTGGAAGGAGTGAAATTGTGGACAGACCCTAAATATCCACCAGTGGACACGGCTGAAATTGACGATGGTCTATCAGTAGGACAGGAGACCAGCCCTATTCGTCTCCATCAGGGCAACTCACTCAAGCCCTCTACAGTCCTCTCTACCATTTGCATTTACCTGGTCACTATTTATTTTTGGTCTCAAACTCCAGATTATAATTTTCCCAGAAAGAAGCACTGTGCACACTGTAAGGAAAAAAAAAAAAACTAAGATGAAAATAGAGAGGGAGGCAAACCATAAGAGATGCTTAATCCTAGGAAACAAACTGAGGGTTGCTGAAGGGGAGGTGGGGGGGGGGATGGGGTCACTGGGTGATGGGCATTAAGGAGGGCACATGATATCATGAGCACTGGGTGTTACATGCAACTGATGGATCACTAAATCCTACTCCTGAAACTAATAACACACAGTTTGTTAACTAAACTGAATTTATTTTTTAAGGTTTTATTTAAAAGATTTTGTTTATTTATTCATGAGAAACAGAAACACAGAGAGAGAGAGAGAGAGAGAGAGAGAGGCAGAGACACAGGCAGGGGGAGAAGCAGGCTCCATGCAAGGAACCTGAACCTGATATGGAACTTGATCCCCGGACTCTAGGATCATGCCCTGGGCCGAAGGCAGGCACTAAACTGCTGAGCCACCCAGGGATCCCCTAAACTGAATTTAAATAAATAATTTTTTTAAAGAATAGATACACAGCTACAAATATTGAAAAAAAAAAAAAAGCCCACAGTGCAGTGCTAAGGAGCAGAGAAGTTCCAGAATGGTATGTGTGTCACAGAGTTCCGGCAGCAAGCAGAAGGCAAACTGAAGAGCATGCAAGGGTGTGAAAAGGGGTGTCATGAGAAAACTGGTATGGTGCTAGGGCAAGGGTAAGAGAACCAACAGGCGTTGTGAAGCACTTGGCCTCAGGATACAAGGGAATGCCGAAGGTTACTGGACTCCAGAGATAGCTGCACTGTGGAAGAAAAGTCCAACATCACCTGTGGGCTCAGGGAGTCTGGCCACTTCGAGAACCACAGGGAAGTTAAGGCAGAAGCAGAAGGGGAGGAGGGAGTAAATACCTCAGCCTCTCCTCCCCTGACCCTTCTATGTCTAGGCCACCCCACTCAGAAACCAGAGCTTGTGAGGACCAAGGTGCTGTTGTCTGTAGGGATTGACCTCCCAGACACAGAGCAGGGCAGAGAAAAATGAAGAATAGTTGCAGGGCCAGGGGAGGAGAGGCAAATGGAGAAAAGCCTCCAGAAATGTGGTTTGATCCCATTTGTGTGTATGTATATGACATCTTTTCACATGCATAAAAACATCTGAGCACACACGGCAAACCACCCATCAGTGGCTTGATCTGGGAGTGGAATTGGGGGTGGTGAAGATACTAGAAAGGAGAGGTTGACTTCCTGCCCTTTTGCATTCTGGGAATCTTTGACAAGGAACAGGAGGCATCCTTAGAATTAAAAATGTCATCACCGACTCTGTGGTCCTGGACCCCAGATGAGAAAAAGAGAGTCTTTCCTGACCCTGTAGAGCAGGTGGGGTCCCTCTGAGGCACTTGCCAGAGCTGGGCTGGGGCACTGTAGGGACAAAGGTACGGAATCTGGAAATCAGAGAGAGCACCAGGAACAGCCGGCAGGACACTGAGGCTATGAGGGCAAGGCAGGGTCTGAAGCTAGGTAGGCCAATCAGGACACAATCTGAAGGGCCTTGAATGCTCTTTCCTGTTTGGAGGGTCCCGTGCTTCCAGGGCCTACTTCCAGCTCTGCCATTTGACTGTGGATCCTTGGACAATTTACATAACTTCTCTGAGCCTCGGTTCCCCATCAGGAAGAATAGACCTGTCCTGATCTCACGGGGTTGCAGGATTCAATGAGATATCTGTATGATACCTAAATACCCCTTGATTAATCATGGTATTATTGTTATTATTGTTAACACAGGTCTCACTCACAGTGGATGCTAACTCGTGGCCCATCCCTCAGCTGTGACCACAGGGCAAGCAAGGTAAAGGCCTCAGGGTCCTCCCATCGGAGGAGTCAACCTTATACATTCTGTGGTCACACAGCGTTCCCCCCACCATGGCCAGCTGTCTGACTGCCTGTAAACAGATGAGCAGGTGGGGTGGCCAGTGAGACAGTGCAGATGGCACTGAGCAAATCCAGCTGCACTTTTGGGAAAACAAGTCAGAAGTGATGGGGGCCCCGGTGGACATCTATGTGACAGACAGCATATGCAGGGAGGCCTCCGAAGGAAATTATGAGATGTACCAGACCATGATGTGCCTCGCCAAGAACTATCTCCACCCTCGACCTCCATGACCCATATCCACAGAGAATTGCAGACTGTCGGAGGTCACCCTGGCAGGGCTCACCGCAGAGACTATGTACGCCCTCAGGGGTCCAGTATCTCAAAGAGCACTGTCTTCTCGGCCCCCTTCCTTGAGTCCCTGTCTGGCTTCTGGCTCCTTCCCACTCCATTCACCTATGTACACCTCCCTTCCGAGGTCCCTGGAACAGACACATGCCCAGGAATATGGGATTGCCTGAACACAGCTGCCCACATTGGACCAACCATGGCCGAGTGTCCTGGGGCACCTTTGGGCAGAAAGTCCGACTCTGGCTTGGGCAGGAGTCGGGAGAGGACCCACCTTCACAGCCACGTGCCATGGTCCCTCCTCCAAGCTCCCTGCCTCTGCTGCCTCTGAACTTGTTTCTTGAACCAGGCAAGCTCTGTGAAGATGGCCATGCCTTTGTATTCCCCTCTCCTTTTTACCCAGCTGACTTCTTCCTATCTGCCAAGGGCTCATGCAGACATTGCATGCTCTGAAAGCCTGTCTACTCCTTGACAGCGTTAATAAGTTCCTCCTTTGTGCCCTCACAGCACTTGGCACATACTGTGCCTGGTCTATAGCACCATCATCTTCTTCTGCCATGTTTGAAACTATCCATAGCTCCACCATATACACATGGGTGCATGCGTGTGCAGGCAAATGTACGTGTGTGCACACGCACACGAACACACACAAACTTTCTTCACTTTCTATTCTAAGGGTGATTCCAGAACTTTATCCAAAGAGGTGGGTGCTCTTGGTTTTCACTATGAATTGGCAAAGCTATTCAAAGGAGACGAGGGTTTACACTAATACTGCGCCAATAGAGACACTCATATTAATACCATTCATTTTACCACTATTACTAGTATTAAGAACAAAGATTTACATCGGGGAAGGGGCACTGTGCTTCTTATGTTGTGAGGATTATCTCTAATCCTAGGAATAATCACATTGGGTAGCTATCCTTAGGTTGGAGGTAAGAAACCACCAGCCCAGAGGTGAAAGGGAACTTTCTCAGGCCCCAGCTAGAAAGTGGCTGACCCAGCTCTCAAATCCAGGTGTGACTCCAGGGAGGGCATCCCCTTCCAAGCCCTCTGCTCTCAAGCTTCCTTTCTAAGTGGCAGGTGGCCTTCTCACTCCCTGTCATGCCCACACTGTAGCTGCGCAGCCTGCATGATATCAGTACTCCTCACCTTGTGTGATAGAGCCGTGCCGTCTCTGGGGATGCTGTGTCCCGCTGCCAGAAGCTTTCACCGTGAATATGCCTGGCAATGTCACAGTGTGTTCTGAGTCTTTCTCAGCAACCAGTCGGGCCCACACTGATCACTTCTCCCCTTCCTCCTGCACCCAGTAGGTGTGACTGCTGAAAGCCATCACTGGAACCTGAAATCTGGAACAGTAACTCAGAAGTCCAGCTGCCTGAGTCAAAGGCTAGCTCTACCACTTGCTCCCCTTGTCACCTTGGGCAAGTGTGTTCTGCCTCAGAGCCTCATGTCTTTCCTCTATCAATACAATGACCTACCTTCTAGGGCTGCTATAATGAAAAAAGGAGATGGTCAGTACAAAGAGCTTAGCGCAGGCCTTCTTCCAAGGGAAATACTCATTCAGTGCTAACTTAAAGTACTAAAAAAGTGTTTATGTGCCAGGCAGTTTCTACAGTAGGCTGGA
Organism: Canis lupus dingo; assembly: GCF_003254725.2. Classification (NCBI taxonomy): domain Eukaryota; kingdom Metazoa; phylum Chordata; class Mammalia; order Carnivora; family Canidae; genus Canis; species Canis lupus. The sequence continues at coordinate 39,352,031 of NC_064246.1, forward strand.
GGTGGGAGGTCCTGATCACAAATAGATCCCTTTGACATGGCGTGTTGGTGTTGGCATGGAGAGCATTGTAGAATGGCATTCACCCATTGCCGCTTAAGTTGAGGCTCCAGAAGAGATGCACCAACTGACTGGAAGGGACTGTACACAACACTTCACGTTTGTTATGCCCTGTCATAGGTTTCCCTGAAATTGATTCTCACGTCAATTTATTTTGTCTCTCCCAACTGGACGTTTTGAAGGCTTCTCAACTGTAAGGTGTTCCCGTGTTATCCATGTGCTTTCTCACATCCTACTTTCAGGTCTCACACTGCATCACTGATTGCTGGACTCCCCTAAAATCTGGGTTTTTCCTTAATATTTAGAAGAGGAAGAAAGAAGAAGAGAAGAAGCCTTTAAGAAACAATTGTCTCAATGCCAATGTCTCACCTGCATTTGATTGGCACTGTAGCTCCTTGAGGTAACCACGCTATCACTTCCATTCTACAGAGAAGAAAACTCAGGATCAGAGAGGAAATTTACCCAAGTTGACATATTTAGAGATAACATGACAGAAATCTGTTCCCAGGGTCATCTTAGACCTAGGCCTCCTCTGAATGCCAAAAGCACCATTTTCAAGCCATTAATTAAATTTAAAAAGAACCTCAGGTCATGTTGCAGAAGGGAACCAGGTCAGGTCGAAGTGGCTTCTGCAGCCATTTTCATCTAAGCCAGTCCCTTGTCATCTCTGTGATCATCCTCAGTGCCCATAATCAATCAACACATTAAAGTGGAGCCCTTTTCCCTGAGCTGAATGGTCATTGTGTCTGCCTTCCTAAGTTCCACTCAAGAAGCTGGGATCCATGGCCTCCCTTTATTTCTCCCCCTTCAACTGCCTTCTGGCCTGGATGGAGTGCCTTAGTGCTGGAAATCATACTACGTTTCTTGGCAGCATTTCCACGTCAGCCTTCCCAAGGCCCTTCTCACCCACCACCTGCCAAATCAGGGACATGCATCCAAAGGGATAGATGACCGGTCAGCCCCACCAGACCCGAGTCAATATTACTCACCACCCGAGACCTAATTTAGAACCCCCTTTCCCACTGCCATGTATCTTGGCACTGACATTTGTGGCTATCTTTCTGGCATGGGGACTTCTGCCAAGATTATTTTAATGCTGACACTTCTGTCTATTCTGGGAGGATATCTCTGGAGAGAGGCAGCCAGTGCCCATGTCTCAAGACCTCTGGAATGTAATATTGAATCGTCCATGGTACCTTGGCTTTCTGGGTGGGAATCTATATTATGTACTCTACAGAGACCTGGAAAGATTTTTTTTTTCCTCCTCTCACATGTTAGAGGAACCTAAATGTTCCCAGCCTCCGATGACCCACATTTGTAACCAATCTATCAAAACAAACCACAAAAAGGAATGGAGTGTCCATGCATGCTGCATTGTGAATGAACCTCAAAACACTATGCACAGTGGAAGAAGCCAGACTCAAATGGCCATATATGGTATGATTCCATTTGACTGAAACAGAATGGGCAAATCCATAGAGACAGGAAAGCAGACTGGAGTTTACCAGGGGCTGAGGGGCAGGGGAATGCAAGTGACTGCTTAAAGGACAAGGGGTTTTCTTTAGAAGTGATGACAATGTTTTGAAATTAGATAGAGGTACTAGTTGCACAACACGGCAAATGTACCAAAGGCTGCTGAACTGTGTATCTTAAAATTGTTAATTTTATGGGGATGCCTAGGTGGCTCAGTGGTTGAGCCTCTGCCTTCGGCTCAGGTCGTGATTCCAGGGTCCTGGGATCGAGTCTCACATGGGGCTCCCCTCAGGGAGCCTGCTTCTCCCTCTACCTTTGTCTCTGCCTCTCTCTGTGTGTCTTTCATGAAAAAAATAAAATCTTTCTTAAAATAGTTAATATTATGTATATGAATTTCACTTCAATTTTTAAAAATATCCAAATCATTGCAAAAAGTTTGATGTGGCTGGCAGTGCCCCATACATGCATTGGGATACAAAATGAATACAGTAAGAAATCAGGACAAAAGAAAAATGGGAGTAGAAAAGAAAATGAATCCCGGGTGTGGCTGGCATACAAACTGCAAGCCTTGAGCTGTCATTTGATTATACGAAGTGGCTGTGAATTCAACTGGAGCTTCCCAGCAGCTGAAGCAAAACGGAAGGCACCCGAGTTCTTCCAAAATTTGCAGAGTGAAGAATGGAATGTGTCAGAGGTATGCAGAAAATGCTCTACTGAAGGCTGGAAGAATTTTCTCCCACGAATCCCTAAAGGAGACAATGTTTGAGACGGGCTCTCACTGACAGGGTTTCCCAAGGTGCCCCTCTGCCTGGCCATGCAAGGCTCAAACACCAGCTGTTTACTGTAAGAAGCAGGTTTGGCAAACCTCCCAGTCTGTCCCTCCCAGGCCCACAAAGAAAACGACTCCATTCAGAAAACTATGGGACCCACGGACCCCTAAAATAAACCAGAAGAAATGTGTTGTCTAAGTTCACCTAATATTTGCTGGGCATCTACTGCTGTGCCCAAGCAGGCTTAGGCCCCAGTCACACAACGGTCAGCAAAGCAAACCTCATGAAACTTGTCCTCTAGAATGGGAGACAGACATTATTTTTTTTAAATCACATAAATGTATCTTTACTAACAGTGTTTAGGATGAAGAAAAAACAGAGGAAAGATATAAACAGGTAACAGTGGAGGAACTGGTCATGGCATTTAGGGGAAGGTTTCTCTTGAGGTGGTGACGTTCGAGATAAGCTCTGGAGAAGAGTTCAACCAGAAAAGAGAAGGGAAGGCTTCCAGACAGAGGAAAGAAGATTGCAAAGGCCCTGAGATGAGAGGGAGGAGCCCAGAGGGTACTGGGAAGTGAGGGAGAATCAGTGTCACTGAGACAGGGTGTGACAGAGAGAGGAAAGGGAGAAGGTGAAGAGAGATGGACAGAGGCCAGATCACCGCAGTCTGAGGAGGAAGACAGGAATGTGCAGGTCTGGTTGCACTGCTGCCCATGCTGGGGTGTGGAGGGCCATGGAAAGATGGCCATTAGGGTGGGGAAGGAAGCTGGTTTTGAGGACTGAGGGATATCAGGGTATTGTTGCACCCACTGGTCCCTAGATGCAGGAAGCAAGAGTCCAGAATGAACAGGCTCTTGTCCTACTGATAATATTGGGCTGGAGAGTTCTTCCTCTCATTTGGAAAGTCTTTCCTGGCTAGATCTCTATATATCACTGGTATGTGTACCCAAAATGCTGTTAATTCTTTTTTAATGTTTACCTCTAGTTCTGCAAGATCTTTCCTCACATCCCTGGAAGTCTGGAGAATCTGTTGGTTTCCACAGTAACCATTCATTGAGTTTGTTACATGGTAGACCCTTAGGACATTACAACTCCCACATGAGATAGGCATGATTAGCTACATTTTACAGATGAGAAATTGGAGACAGAGAAATTGGAGTGTTTGCTTGTGGTGACTCAGGTAGAAAGTGGAAAATCCAGATCTGACCCAGGTCTTCCTGATGCTTCAAACTGCTGCCTTTTGAACCACAGTTCACTGACTGTCTAGTGACCCCTGAGGCCACCCATGGTATGCTTTCAAAGGCCCTCAGTCTTAAAGCTCATCTACACCTCCAACCAGCTGGTAGACCTTGAGAAAGGCACCAGCTTACGCTTTCCTTTTAAGATAAAGGAGTTGTCTGACTTAGGGTTTCTAAAATGCATTCCTCAACAATTTAGTCCTTCAAGGTTCTCCATGACAAAGAGTTCCCATGATCAAATCCACTGAAAAAGCTTTGCATACTCAATCTTCCTCTTGGTGATTCACTATATAGGTAGGGCTTTGAAAAATCTCCTACAGTCTACCTATGTCCACACCTATTGGAGCATGGAATCCTTTTGGTGTATAATTCCTAAGATCACCCTAGGAAACTGGTGATCCAAAGCACACAATGTCCAAAGAACAGACTTGAACACTCAAGCACTGATTGTACATATCATTCTGGGCTCTGGAAAAAATGTAAATGGTCAAGATAGCTCCTGCTCTCAAAGAAATCCTACTCTGGTGGGTGGCATAAGCATATCTACAATGGACTATAATATTATATGTGAAATGTCTAGCCTGGTGTCAAGGAATAGGCACTTATTGGATAAGGGAGGGCTAGAAAATATGTCAGAGGAGGAAAGTAAGATAGCCTAGCAAGAGGAGCAATGCATCATGTGTGGGTGGGGAGGAATGGCAGTGGTCACAAGGACCAGAAAGAAGAGGTCACCAAGTGGGGCCTTGAAAGGTAAGCCAGAAGAGAGGGTGGAAGAGAAGATGATAGGAACTTCAGAGTCAAGGAAATGGATCAGCCAAGGCACAGAATGTTCAGGAAAGGGTAATTAATTTGACGACAGTGGATGAAAATCCAGGGGGTACACAAGAATACGGACCCAGATGTTCTCTGAGAAAACATTCTTCCCTGGCTATGTGTTTGTGACCCAGGGACCTTCATCAACTTCTCTTTTCTTGTCTGTGACACAGCCAGAATTCCTGATCTAGATTTTCTGATCATGCCTGCTGCATTCCAACCGTTCACTCAGTCAAGCTCTAACCCCCAAAGAGTGGAGATACCACGATCAGAGAGTAAAAATTCAGCCCTGAATTTCCCTCTCAGTTTTCCTTAACTAGGTTCCCAAAGGTCACATGGAGTTCTACTTAACAGGAATACTTTAGGCTGTAACAAAAAATTCAACTAAAGTAACTTAAACCAATTTTCCTCCTGTGGCAAAGGAAGGGTGAGAGTGAGATGGAAATGCTGGTATCTGGGGGGTTGCCCCCTAACCCACAATGCCCTCATTTCAGGGATCTGCCCCAGAGCAGTCATCTGGTCATCCCAACTCCTACCACAGCCATCTCCCTCACCAAGGAGGGATTTTGTTTTTCCCACATGATATACCTGCAGACAGAATGTGCTGATTATATAATTCAGCAGCTCAGTCATGTCAGGACCACTGTCCCTGCGATTCTTTTCTCTTTTTCATCTTGTTTACATGGTCAGTTATGGCTACACCTATCACATCTGTGCTCAAGGTAGAAATAAGTGAAGAGGCAGAAAGCACATACTTCCACAGAGCTCCCAAGCTTTCCCATGTGCACATGTCCAGAATGTTATGTGACTGCCTCTAGTTACATGCATGTGTGAGGAAGTGGGTGTCTCATTGGGGACTGAGTTCACTGCTGCTCTGAACAAAGCCAAAGTACTGTCAGCAAGGAAGAGGGACATGGATACAGTGTCAGTCGTGAACAATGCCTGCCATCTGTGGGCAATAGAATTCTGCTATGTCGTCAGGTAGAATGTGGACCCAATGACAGAGTTCAGCCCCCACAGAATGACTGTTTCTCAGACATTTCTACAAACCACTCAGTTCTCTTAAGGTTAATGCAAAAAATAATTTTACTGTTTAGAAGAGTTAAGTGGATGGACTCTGTGGGATTTAAGGATTTCTTTAAAAGGTCTCGGGAAAAAGGCACAACTAATTATGTGCCTTAAACCTAACACACAGCAAACTCTGACTAGGGTACTTAGAAGTACAGGACAGCCTGTGCTCTCAGGGATGCAGTGCTCCGCCTTTCTCAGCAGAAGCTGAACCTCAGCAGCATCTTTAGAATCTGCCATATTTCCCTTGAGGTGGCCTGGGGATGGGACTTCATGCTTCATTGAAAAGGAAGGTTCAAAATAGATACACCGAGAATGACAGACAGCAAGACTGGGGAGGTCTGCTGGGTGTAAAATTATAGTTGTGTCTTTCTTTGATTTTTGACTTTCTGTTTCCTAAAATATTTTCATAATGAAGGCTCAGTTCCCTGCTCTCATTCTGCCCTTCATCTGGTGTCTTCAAGGTGGGATAATGATAGCTCCCCTCAACTGAGTGCTCATTATAAGTCAGATACAATGCTATGTGCTATGCTCTGCCTTACTGGGCCTCATAACTGCCCTGAAGAATAACTGTCCTCATCCCATCCTGCACATGAGGAAACTGGGGTCCCATAGGAGCAAATGAACATGCCCAAGACTATTGCATATCAGGTGCCAGGCACCTAACCATCGTGCCACTCGGCTCTCCAAGGCCACTGCTCAAGCCTAAGAATATAGAAGCTGCTCAGCCTTACATAGATACTCATAGGAAACTGAATCCCACCGGGGCCCCTGCTAGCTCTGACCCACAGTGTCTGTCTTCTTCATTTAGGAACTGGGCAGCCAGTATAGGAACTAATATAAGTGCAGCTGCACCTCAAGCCAGGCCTTGAGTGACATTTAATTGGAATGACATTTGACCCTCACAACAGTTCAACAGAAAATGTAAGAGACTGGTTATTGTGATGATCAGCCCTGTGTTCTGGCAGATTCGAATCCTGCTAGCTGTGTGACCTCAGGCAAGTGTCCTAACCTCTCTGAGCCTCATTTCTTCTTCTGTTAAATGGTGCCTATCATGCGAACTTTGTGAATAACAAGTTAAATAATCCTTAAGAATCGTATAGCACCTTGGGTGGCATCACTTAAGCTCTCAGTCAATATCAGCTACTGATTACTATTCTAGAGGGGAAGTTCTATTACCCTTATTTTAAGGATGAAGAAACCAAGGCGGCTTGCCCAGGTCACATAGCTAGAAAGTGGCAGAGTTGGGATTGGAAATCAGGTCTGAGCTGGCTTCATTCACAAGTCACGATGCATCTTTCCATCAGGAGTGACCAATGAAGCATCTCTAACAGAACATGAGCACCGTCAGAGGGAAACAGCGTGTGCTGCCAAGGGGAGATTTGCACATTTGATGGCCAAAACCTCGAAGAATGGGGTCTAGGCATGGCCAGACCCTGGGCAGAAGTGACGCATAGCAGATTCCCCTTTTTTGCTGTTAGCAGCAAGCACGTGCATGGGGAGCCTGCCTTCTGGGGCTCCAAACAGGAAAGTCATGAATTTGCATCCTCCAGAGATGGTACCCAGTGCTCCCTGTAATATCTTCTGGAGGTGTCAGCACATCATAAAGCATTCCTACTTGGCCCAGAGCAGCTGCTCCCAATTATACCCAAGGTTCAGAAACAACAAGACATGTGGGCCTGCCACTAACTATTCCTGTTCAAGTCTATGGAATTTCGGCCTCTGAGGCCTCCATCGGCAAACACTCAGAGATATTTTCCCAGGCCAGTGCAAACATGCTTCCAGGAGGCTTCTCCAAGTGCTCCTGCCTTCTTCAAATAGGCCAAGAGGGTTGGTTTTTTTTTTTTTTTTCCTCTTTGGGCATGAGAAAAGTACAGCATGTATTGCACATAAACGTAAACAGTAGGTACAAGGTAGCCAGAATGGTTTGGTTTTGATTTTTTCATTAGAGCATTGAAATAGATGACCAGGGCACTGCCTCTAGGGCAAGCCGCCAGAGTCCACTGGGCAAGAGGCACGGGGCTGGACATGGCCGGCATAGCTCTTTGGTGCTCTTTGCATTGACATGCTGCAGAGAGACAGTGCATGTTTAGCTAGGCTTTGTGGTGAGTTTTATAAATCCCCATCTGTGTGCACAAAGCAGAGAATTCTCTGCCCTTGGGCCTGCCCACCTGGATGCACACCATCAGTGTGAGGTGTCCTCTTCCTGGAAATCAGATATCAGAAGGGCCGGTTAGAGACCAAAGGGGCAGCTTCATCCCACCCAGGGTGTGGAGAAAAAGCAATAGGCTGTGGCAGAAAGAGCGGTAGGCTTCAAAAAGATGACCTGGGTCCTGTCTCACCTCTTCCATCCTCATCAAGTCCTCTGTCCTCATCTGGAGAACATGGTTCATCATGCCCTTTTTGCCATCTTATAAGGTTCATCCAATAAGGACATGTGTTTGCAGGCTCTTATATGCAAAGAGCCCAACCTAGAGGAGGTGCCTACTTAGTGTTTTTGAATGAATGAGGGAATTAACAACTTGGTACATTTGCAGGGAAAACAAGGGCACTTGTTCTGAAAGCAGCATTTAGAATGTTTGTGGTTAAAGGCTGGGCCCATTTAAAGCACCGGGTAGACATCCTCTATAATTTCCTGAGTGAGCGGACAAAGCCAGGATACATCATCTTAAAGCCAACCCTGGCCCCTTGTGCCCTGCTGTTTAAAACCCTCTAACCACCACACTAAGAAAGGCACCCAAATTTTGGGCATGGACTTTAAAATATGGCTGCAAATTGACCCTACCCCAGAACTACTGAATCAGAACCTCTGAGATAAGACCCAACAATTTGTTTTTAACAAGCCCTCTGGGGGATTCTGATGCACTGCTGAAAATCACTTCTGCAGGTCCCAGTGATGGCCCCCAATGGCCAGTGTCACAAATATCTATACGGACCTTTAAGGCTATAGTGGCCATCACTGTGACTCCCTTAGCTGCAGGCTCCAAATGACAGTTTCTATTTGAGCCAGACCTGCCAAGGAGTTGCAGCTCAAACTGGTAAGTCATCAGAAACTCCTAGCAACTCTGGATAAGGGAAGTGACCTAAGGCCTTGTTGCAGAAGAATTTTGCTAGCAAGTATAGGATGGAGTTTCAAGGGGTGGAAGCAGATCAATGGCATACTCGTCCAGGTACCCTGTGTATTAGCTGGAATGCTTTCAGCTACAGCTGCAAGTAATGAATTATCAAATGAATGGTGGCCGAAACAATATAGATCCTTACTATGTCACTTTGCAAGAAGCCCAGAGAAGAAGGCAACATCACTTCCGAAGGTCTCAGGTCTTCCCATCTGATGGCAGGTCAACCCTCATGGTCACAAGATGGCTCTCGAACACTGTATGTTCACTTCACACTTCAACACAAAGGACTCTATCTTCTCCTTGGGGGAGAGAGATGTTCCCAGAAGTCTCCTAGAGGACCTTCCTTTATATCCCCTGCTCAAACTTTGGGGATCATGCTCACTCCTAGGCCAATCACTGACTCAGGACAATGGGATTGTCACAATTGGCTTTGATCCATCATGAACAAAACTGGGGCTCTGGATGGAGGAGAAGACGAGAAAAGACAAAGGGCAGTGAATGTGCTAACAACTCTGAGGGTATTTCTTCAGAAAGGGATGAGCTCAGAGCCTGAGTGTCAAGTAACAGATGTCAGTGGGAGATGTCCTTGTAGCACATGGAAGATCCTCCATAGCGAAGTAGGAAACATCGGAGGGGAAGATATTAGGGTTGAGCATAAACCCACCTTAGAAAATCAACTCTGTGGAGAAGCAGAGGCAGAGGGAGAAGAGCCAAAGCCACAGATTTAGATGTGAGAAAACTTCTAGATTTTTCTTGGAGCCATTTCATGAACAGAGGAAGACGGCATGACACTATAGCCATGGCACTGTGGACACCCCCACACGGTGAGGGGTCTCTTCTCTACCAGAAATCTTTTGGGGATCTGAGCTAGGGGGATGGCAGTTACCAGAGGCAGCTCAGCTTCTCAGGAGCTCTCAAATGCCTAGCGGGGCACATGCCAACCTTAGAGCAACCCTACATTGGGGATCTCAGGTCCTGATCTAACACTTTGTCTTTAGAAGCCAAAGAACAACAAAACACCCTACCTGAGCATGCAGGGAGTTGGCATGGGGTCCATAGGGAAACCCAGGCGCCTGGGCTCATCAAGAACTTCTTCTCCGGAGTACAAGGCTGTGACTATGAGGCAGAGTGGTCTGCCACACACACACCAAGGCCGGGAGGTCTGCCCGGGGGGCGAGTGGTAAGCTCTCAGGGCCCAGGAAGACAGAGAGCCCTGGCAGAAGGTGGGCATGAGTCACAGATGCCCCCCAGTCCCACCACACCTGGCCCCAGACTCCATCCATGAGGACACATTGCAGGGAGGGGTTGGGGACAAAGGGCTTCAAGGGGCTCTGCACAGAGAAGACGAAGAGGCTCCACAAACGGGAAGGCTGCATTCCGCAGTGCTCCAAGGGAAGTGGTCCCAGGAAAAGCCCATGTCCCTGACCTGTGAGCCAGCTGGGAACAGAGTAAATAGGGTGCAGGCGCTCCCACTAAGGTACCTGCCCAGGGAGTCGGAGTCAGCAGGTTTGGGTGAGGTAAGGACTGCGTGTGAGAGGCTAAGATAGATTGTCCCAGAAGGCAGGTGCTGCTCCCACCTCATACTGGAGCTACAGAGGGGTCTGCCAGGGTGAGGAGAAGAGTTTTAGCAGGCTGAAAACAGAGTTCTGCACGACCCTCTCCGAACCAGAGTGCAATGTCCCTGGAAGCCTTTCTCCCCAAGCCTCCGCGCCTGGAGGATTTACTGTTCTAGGGGGTCTGTGTCTGTATTGCCACCTGCTGCACTCCCAAGGCCCTGAGGTCAGAAGCTGCCTGCAGGCTCCCCCCCTTCCCCTGCTACCTTCCTGCAGCAGCCCCAGGTATGGGCAGTTTGCCCAGCCTCACAGCCTCTGAGTACTCCCAGGGGCACCTCTCTCTTCCTGCCACCTGAGGGGGCACGGGTGTACCTGTGCCTTCCCCAGCAAGTTGCTGGCTCCTGCCTGTCATCCTCACTTACAGAGAAGGCCTCCACGAACAAGAGGTGGTAGAAAGGGGGGGGGGGTGACTGGGTGACGGGCACTGAGGGGGGCACTTGATGGGATGAGCACTGGGTGTTATTCTATATATTGGCAAATTGAACACCAATAAAAAATAAATTAAAAAAAAACAGAGGGCATGACTGATGATTAAATTATGAGCCTCTGGCAATTGATTCATCCTCCACCCATCTCCCCTCCCCAGAAACCAGGGTGATAAAACTGAAAGTTTCCACTCTCTAATCACATGGTTAGTTCTGCTGGCAACCAGCACCCATCCTGAGGTGGGGTCCGGAAGTCACTTCATTAACGTAACAAGAGACACCTCTTAGGAACTTCCAAGGTTTTAGGAGCTCTGTGCCAGAGCTGGGACCAAATACATATTTCTGATTATAAATCACAATATCACAATCTGTATCTCCAGAGAGTAGCTCCATCAAGCTACATAGTGCAAGATGATAACATTACACTCACGTTTGTTACCTGTGAAGTGCTGGAACCCAGGAGGTATGTCTGTAATAGAAATGAGTACATGAACCAACCCTGTGGGAGTTCCCAGGGCCTCTAAATCATTGCAGGTGTGATGGTCAAGAAGCTGGGTTTTAGAACCAGGTAAAACTGGGATTTACATTCTTGGCTTAATAATCTAGAAGCTGGGTGTGCATGAATGATCTCTTTTCACAGTAGAGCCTTAGCTTCCTTCTTTGTAAAATGGGTAAGGCAATACCCACTTCGTGTGGTTCCTATACTGCAGTGCTACATAGCAACAGTGACAGTAATAATAACAATAAAACCCAACTAAACTAAAAATTAATCCAAACTCAGAGATAGTTTCAGAATGAGAAGGAAAACTATACTGTAATGCTTTGTAAGTAGTCCGTGGCATGGAAGATAAGGTCAGGAGGAAGTGAAGTGGGGCCTGGGAAACAGGTGACAAATGACCAGAGGGCCTGGACACCTTACAAGCAGTATTTCCCGAGTTTGACCTTAATCATCAGCAAGCATTCAATACAAAGATTCTGAAGCCCTTCTTTTGGAGATGTGGACTCACTAGGTTTGGCATGAGGCTGAGACATCTGTGTTATAAAAATCACCCCAAGTTCAAAAAGGGTGTTGCCTGTGTTCTCCTCTAGGATTTTGTTGGATTCCTGTCTCACATTTAGATCTTTCATCCATTTTGAGTTTCTCTTTGTGTATGGTGTAAGAGGATGGTCTACTTTCATTCTTCTGCACGGGACTGTTCAATTTTCCCAGCACCATTTATTGAAGAGACTGTCCTTTTTCCAGTGGATAGTCTTTCCTGCTTTGTCGAATATTAGTTGACCATAGAGTTGAGGGGCCATTTCTGGATTCTCTATTCTGTTCCATTGATCTATGTGTCTGTTTTTGTGCCAGTACCACACTGTCTTGATGATCAGAGCTTTGTAGTACAAATTGAAATCTAGCATTGTGATTGCCCCCAGCTCTGGTTTTCTTTTTCAATATTCCCCTGGCTATTCAGGGTCTTTTCTGATTCCACACAAATCTTAAGATCATTTGATCCAGCTCTCTGAAGAAAGCCCATGGTTTTGTGAACTTGGCCACAGCAACTTCTTGCAAGATACATCTATGAAGGCAAGGGAAACAAAAGCAAAAATGAATTATTGGGACTTAAGATAAAAAGTTTCTGCACAGAAAAAGAAACAGCCAACAAAACTAAAAGACAACCTACAGAATGGGAGAAGATATTTGCAAATGATGTATCAGATAAAGGATTAGTACCCAAGATCTATAAAAAGAACTTACTAAACTCAACAGCAAAGAAACAAACAATCCAATCATGAAATGGGTAAAAGACATGAACAGAAATCTCACAGAGGAAGACAGAGACATGGCCAACAAGCACATGAGAAAATGCTCCGCATCACTGGCCATCAGGGAAATACAAATCAAAACCACAATGAGATACCACCTCTCACTAGTGAGAATGGGGAACATTAACAAGGCAGGAAACCACAAATGTTGGAGAGGATGCGGAGAAAAGGGAACCCTCTTGCACTGTTGGTGGGAATGTGAACTGGTGCAGCCACTCTGGAACACTGTGTGGAGGTTCCTCAAAGAGTTAAATATAGATCTGCTCTATGACCCAGCAATTGCACTGCTGGGGATTCACCCCAAAGATACAGATGCAGTGAAACGCCGGGACACCTGCATCCCAATGTTTATAGCAGCAATGGCCACGATAGCCAAACTGTGTCCTCGGTGTCCATTGAAAGATGAATGGATAAAGAAGGTGTGATCTATATATACCCTGGAATATTCCTCAGCCATTAGAAAGGACGAATACCCACCATTTGCTTCGGCGTGGATGGAACTGGAGGGTATTATGCTGAGTGAAGTAAGTCAACTGGAGAAGGACAAACATTATATGGTCTCATTCATTTGGGAAATATAAAAAACAGTGAAAGGGAATAAAGGGGAAAGGAGAGAAAATGAGTGGGAAATATTAGTGAGGGAGACAGAACATGAGAGACTCCTAACTCTGGGAAATGAACAAGGGGTGGTGGAAAGGGAGGTGGGCAGGGGGGATGGGGTGACTGGGTGACGGGCACTGAGGGGGGCACTTGATGGGATGAGCACTGGGTGATATGCTATATGTTGGCAAATCGAACTCCAATAAAAAATATACAAAAAATAATAATAATAATCACCCCAGGGGCTCCTGGTGCACAGCCAGGTCTGGGTAGTGTACATGGAAATGGGTGATCCCAGCTGAGCTCCAGACTCCTGTGTTCTCCTCACAATGTTTCATAGTTTTCAGCTTTATATCTACATATATAATCTATGTTTACTTAGCTTTTGTATATGAGGTGTGAATCAAAGGTTATGTGTGTGTATATATAATTGCTCCAGAACCACTTGTGGAAAAGACAGACCAATTCAGTTTCCTTTGCATCTTTGTTAAAAATCAATTGGCCAAGAGGGAGGGTCAAGATGGCAGAGGAGTAGGGTCCCCAAGTCACCTGTCCCCACCAAATTACCTAGATAACCTTCAAATCACCCTGAAAATCTACGAATTTGGCCTGAGATTTAAAGAGAGAACAGCTGGAATACTACAGGGAGAAGAGTTCGCGCTTCTATCAAGGTAGGAAGATGGGGAAAAAGAAATAAACAAAAGGCCTCCGAGGGGGAGGGGCCCCGCGAGGAGCCGGGCTGAGGCCGGGGCGAGTGTCCCCAGGACAGGAGAGCCCCGTCCCGGAGAAGCAGGAGCTGCACCAACCTTCCCGGGCGGAAAGGGGCTCGCAGGGAGTTAGAGCAGGACCCAGGAGGGCGGGGATGCCCTCGGGTTCCCTGGGACACTAACAGACACCTGCGCCCAGGAGAGTGCGCCGAGCTCCCTAAGGGCTGCAGCACACGGCGGGACCCGGAGCAGCTCGGGGGCGCTCGGGGGCGGCTCCGCGGAGGGGGCTGCGGGGCGGGATCGCGAATCCAACAGCGCAGACCCGGAGCACAGGGCGCCGGGAAACAGCCCAGGATCCGGCCTCCCCCCGGGACAGGCAGAGGCCGGGAGGGCCCAGGACAGCAAGGACGCGCCTGCCCCAGCTGAGCAGATCAGCGGCCCCGCCCCGGAGCCTCCAGGCCCTGCAGACCGAGAGCTCTGTAGCTACTGCGGGAGCTGACTCCAGGGCTCCAGAGCTGGCCGCTGCCACTGGGGTTGTTCCTCCTGGGGCCTCACGGGGTAAACAACCCCCACTGAGCCCTGCACCAGGCAGAGGGCAGAGCAGCTCCCCCAAGTGCTAACACCTGAAAATCAGCACAACAGGCCCCTCCCCCAGAAGACCAGCTGGACCGACAAGTTCCAGGGGAAGTCAAGGGACTTAAAAGTATACAGAATCAAAGATACTCCCCCGTGTTTTTGTGGGGTTTTTTGTTTGTTTTTTTGTTTTTGCTTTTTTATTTCTGTTTGCTTCCCCCCACCCCTTTCTTTTTCTTTCTCTTTTCCTCTCTCTCTTTTTTTCTTCCTTTTTTCTTTTTTCTTTTTCTCTTTTCTTTCCTTCTTTCTCTCCTCTCTTTTTCTCCTTTTCCCAATACAACGTGTTTTTGGCCACTCTGCGCTGAGCAAAATGACTAGAAGGAAAACCTCACCTCAAAAGAAAGAATCAGAAACAGTCCTCTCTCCGACAGAGTTACAAAATTTGGATTACAATTCAATGTCAGAAAGCCAATTCAGAAGCACTATTATACAGCTACCGGTGGCTCTAGAAAAAAACATAAAGGACTCAAGAGACTTCATGACTGCAGAATTTAGATCTAATCAGGCAGAAATTAAAAATCAATTGAATGAGATGCAATCCAAACTAGAAGTCCTAACGACGAGGGTTAATGAGATGGAAGAACGAGTAAGTGACATAGAAAACAAGTTGATGGCAAAGAGGGAAACTGAGGAAAAAATAGACAATTAAAAGACCATGAGGAGAGATTAAGGGAAATAAACAACAGCCTGAGGAAGAAAAACCTACGTTTAATTGGGGTTCCCGAGGGCGCCGAAAGGGACAGAGGTCCAGAATATGTATTTGAACAAATCCTAGCTGAAAACTTTCTTAATCTGGGAAGGGAAACAGGCATTCAGATCCAGGAAATAGAGAGATTCCCCCCCTAAAATCAATAAAAACCATTCAACACCTCGACATTTAATAGTTAAGCTTGCAAATTCCAAAGATAAAGAGAAGATCCTTAAAGCAGCAAGAGACAAGAAATCCCTGACTTTTATGGGGAGGAGTATTAGGGTAACAGCAGACCTCTCCACAGAGACCTGGCAGGCCAGAAAGGGCTGGCAGGATATATTCAGGGTCCTAAATGAGAAGAACATGAAACCAAGAATACTTTATCCAGCAAGGCTCTCATTCAGAATGGAAGGAGAGATAAAGAACTTCGAAGACAGGCAGGAACTGAAAGAATATGTGACCTCCAAACCAGCTCTGCAAGAAATTTTAAGGGGGACTCTTAAAATTCCCCTTTAAGAAGAAGTCCAGTGGAACAATCCACAAAAACAAGGACTGAATAGATATCATGATGACACTAAACTCATATCTTTCAATAGTAACTCTGAATGTTAACAGGCTTAATGACCCCCATCAAAAGGTGCAGGGTCTCAGACTGGATAAAAAAAGCAGGACCCATCTATTTGCTGTCTACAAGAGACTCATTTTAGACAGAAGGACAACTGCAGCCTGAAAATAAAAGGTTGGAGAACCATTTACCATTCGAATGGTCCTCAAAAGAAAGCAGGGGTAGCCATCCTTATATCAGATAAACAAATTTACTCTGAAGACTGTAGTAAGAGATGAAGAGGGACACTATATCATACTTAAAGGATCTATTCAACAAGAGGACTTAACAATCCTCAATATATATGTCCCGAATGTGGGAGCTGCCAAATATATCAATCAATTAATAACCAAAGTTAAGACATACTTAGATAATAATACAATTATACTTGGTGACTTCAATCTAGCACTTTCTACACTCGATAGGTCTTCTAAACACAACATCTCCAAAGAAACGAGAGCTTTAAATGATACACTGGACCAGATGGATTTCACAGATATCTACAGAACTTTACATCCAAACTCAACTGAATACACATTCTTCTCAAGTGCACATGGAACTTTCTCCAGAACAGACCACATACTGGGTCACAAATCGGGTCTGAACCGATACCAAAAGATTGGGATTGTCCCCTGCATATTCTTAGACCATAATGCCTTGAAATTAGAACTAAATCACAACAAGAAGTTTGGAAGGACCTCAAACACGTGGAGGTTAAGGACCATCCTGCTAAAAGAAGAAAGGGTCAACCAGGAAATTAAGGAAGAATTAAAAAGATTCATGGAAACTAATGAGAATGAAGATACAACCGTTCAAAATCTTTGGGATGCAGCAAAAGCAGTCCTAAGGGGGAAATACATCGCAATACAAGCATCCATTCAAAAACTGGAAAGAACTCAAATACAAAAGCTAACCTTACACCTAAAGGAGCTA
Source organism: Canis lupus dingo (assembly GCF_003254725.2). Classification (NCBI taxonomy): domain Eukaryota; kingdom Metazoa; phylum Chordata; class Mammalia; order Carnivora; family Canidae; genus Canis; species Canis lupus. The sequence goes on from NC_064246.1 coordinate 39,368,584, forward strand.
GAGAAAAAACATCAAATAGATCCTACACCAAGCAGAAGAAGAGAGTTAATAAAGATTCGAGCAGAACTCAATGAAATCGAGACCAGAAGAACTGTGGAACAGATCAACAAAACCAGGAGTTAGTTCTTTGAAAGAATTAATAAGATAGATAAACCATTAGCCAGCCTTATTAAAAAGAAGAGAGAAAAGACTCAAATTAATAAAATCATGAATGAGAAAGGAGAGATTATTACCAACAGCAAGGAAATACAAACGATTTTAAAAACATATATGAACAGCTATACGCCAGTAAATTAGGCAATCTAGAAGAAATGGATGTATTTCTGGAAAGCCACAAACTACCAAAACTGGAACAGGAAGAAATAGAAAACCTTAACAGGCCAATAACCTGGGAGGAAATTGAAGCAGTCATCAAAAACCTCCCAAGACACAAAAGTCCAGGGCCAGATGGCTTCCCAGGGGAATTCTATCAAACGTTTAAAGAAGAAACCATACCTATTCTACTCAAGCTGTTTGGAAAGATAGAAAGAGATGGAGTACTTCCAAATTCGTTCTATGAGGCCAGCATCACCTTAATTCCAAAACCAAAGACCCCACCAAAAAGGAGAATTATAGACCAATATCCCTGATGAACATGGATGCAAAAATTCTCAACAAGATACTAGCCAATAGGATCCAACAATACATTAAAAAAATTATTCACCATGACCAAGTAGGATTTATCCCCGGGACACAAGGCTGGTTCAACACTCGTAAAACAATCAATGTGATTCATCATATCAGCAAGAGAAAAACCAAGAACCATATGATCCTCTCATTAGATGCAGAGAAAGCATTTGACAAAATACAGCATCCATTCCTGATCAAAACTCTTCAGAGTGTAGGGATAGAGGGAACATTCCTCGACATCTTAAAATCCATCTATGAAAAGCCCACAGCAAACATAATTCTCAATGGGGAAGCACTGGGAGCCTTTCCCCTAAGATCAGGAACAAGACAGGGATGTCCACTCTCACCACTGCTGTTCAACATAGTACTGGAAGTCCTAGCCTCAGCAATCAGACAACAAAAAGACATAAAAGCATTCAAATTGGCAAAGAAGAAGTCAAACTCTCCCTCTTCGTCGATGACATGATACTCTACATAGAAAACCCAAAAGCCTCCACCCCAAGATTGCTAGAACTCATACAGCAATTTGGCAGCGTGGCAGGATACAAAATCAATGCCCAGAAATCAGTGGCATTTCTATACACTAACAATAAGACTGGAGAAAGATAAATTAAGGAGTCAATCCCATTTACAATTGCACCCAAAAGTATAAGATACCTAGGAATAAACCTAACCAAAGAGGTAAAGGATCTATACCCTAAAAACTATAGAACACTTCTGAAAGAAATTGAGGAAAACACAAAGAGATGGAAAAATATTCCATGCTCATGGATTGGCAGAATTAATATTGTGAAAAGGTCAATGTTACCCAGGGCAATTTACACGTTTAATGCAATCCCTATCAAAATACCATGGACTTTCTTCAGAGAGTTAGAACAAATTATTTTAAGATTTGTGTGGAATCAGAAAAGACCCCGAATAGCCAGGGGAATTTTATTTTATTTTATTTTATTTTATTTTATTTTATTTTATTTATTTATTTTTTTTTTTTGCCAGGGGAATTTTAAAAAAGAAAACCATATCTGGGGCATCACAATGCCAGATTTCAGGTTGTACTACAAAGCTGTGGTCATCAAGACAGTGTGGTACTGGCACAAAAACAGACACATAGATCAATGGAACAGAATAGAGAATCCAGAAGTGGACCCTCAACTTTATGGTCAACTAATATTCGATAAAGGAGGAAAGACTATCCACTGGAAGAAAGTATCTTCAATAAATGGTGCTGGGAAAATTGGTCATCCACATGCAGAAGAATGAAACTAGACCACTCTCTTTCACCATACACAAAGATAAACTCAAAATGGATGAAAGATCTAAATGTGAGACAAGATTCCATCAAAATCCTAGAGGAGAACACAGGCAACACCCTTTTTGAACTTGGCCACAGTAACTTCTTACAAGATACATCCACGAAGGCAAAAGAAACAAAAGCAAAAATGAACTATTGGGACTTCATCAAGATAAGAAGCTTTTGCACAGCAAAGGATACAGTCAACAAAACTAAAGGACAGCCTACAGAATGGGAGAAGATATTTGCAAATGACGTATCAGATAAAGGGCTAGTTTCCAAGATCTATAAAGAACTTATTAAATTCAACAGCAAAGAAACAAACAATCCAATCATGAAATGGGCAAAAGACATGAACAGAAATCTCACAGAGGAAGACAGAGACATGGCCAACATGCACATGAGAAAATACTCTGCATCACTTGCCATCAGGGAAATACACATCAAAACCACAATGAGATACCACCTCTCACTAGTGAGAATGGGGAACATTAACAAGGCAGGAAACCACAAATGTTGGAGAGGATGCGGAGAAAAGGGAACCCTCTTGCACTGTTGGTGGGAATGTGAACTGTACAGCCACTCTGGAACACTGTGTGGAGGTTCCTCAAAGAGTTAAAAATAGACCTGCCCTACGACCCAGCAATTGCACTGTTGGGGATTTACTCCAAAGATACAGATGCAGTGAAACGCCGGGACACCTGCACCTCGATGTTTCTAGCAGCAATGTCCACAATAGCCAAACTGTGGAAGGAGCCTCGGTGTCCATCGAAAGATGAATGGATAAAGAAGATGTGGTTTATGTATACAATGGAATATTCCTCAGCCATTAGAAATGACAAATACCCACCATTTGCTTCAACGTGGATAGAACTGGAGGGTATTATGTTGAGTGAAATAAGTCAATTGGAGAAGGACAAACATCATATGTTCTCATTCATTTGGGGAATATAAATAATAGTGAAAGGGAATAGAAGGGAAGGGAGAAGAAATGGGTAGGAAATATCAGAAAGGGAGACAGAACATAAAGACTCCTAACTCTGGGAAACGAACTAGAGGTGATGGAAGGGGAGGAGGGCGGGGGGGTGGGGGTGAATGGGTGACGGGCACTGAGGGAGGCACTTGACGGGATGAGCACTGGGTGTTATTCTGTATGTTGGCAAATTTAACACCAATAAAAAATAAATTTATTATTAAAAAAATCAATTGGCCATATATGTGTGCACCTACTCATGGATTCGATCCTATTCCATTGATCTGTTTGCTTGCTGTGATGCTAATACCACACTGTCTTGATTACTATAGCTTTATAACAAGTCTTGAAATCAGATAATATAAATCTTTCAACTTTGTTCATCTTTTTTCAAACATGTTCTGGTTATTTAGGTCACTTGCATTTCCATATGAATTTTAAAATCAGTTTGTCAATTTCTTCCACAAGGCCTGCAAGACTTTGATTTAAATTTTGTTGAATCAGTGGACCAGCTGGGGAAGAATAAAATAGATCCATAAACACAGCATCTCTCTCCATAATTTAGCAATCCAGCAATACTCTGAGTATAAGGTTCCTTTGTAGGAAAATTGTTAAAGAAATTAAGTTGCTTTAAGATACATAAGGTTATTCAGGTTATCTCTTTTTCTGTAGATTTGAACCATGATATGGTATTTTAGATACTCCTATGTCCCTCCAACTCAGAATTGTGACACCCCTCTATTTGCAAAAACAAGTTGCCAATAGTAAACACCAAATAATTTATACATCAAGAAGCTCTGTTGCTATTTGCTGAATTTGATGGATAAATATTTAAATGGTAATGCCAATAAGACCTAATTATTATCAGATCTTTTTGGCCATGGCCCAAAACATAAAGGTCAAGGGGAATCACTCTCCCTTCTAACATAAAGATGTCTACATTTGAAAGAAAAGTTCAGGATAACTCATCCTTTTAAAGGACTTTTCTTTATTACTTTGACAAGTGTAATTTTGTTGTAGTTGCCTGTGATCACATCCTGGGTAAAGCAGCACACCCAGTGAGAGCAATGAGGCACTGCTTAATTGAGACCCCTAAGGAGCCGTTGGTAATAGAATCAGCATGCAGAGGTGAGGTTGAGCTGCTGGAATTCTGATAGAATGATTAGTTCTGCAGATTACTGTGGTGAGAAAGACTTCAGATCTTCTGGCATATATCTCACTTCCAAAGAACTTTCCAAACTTTCCAGGTCAGCTCTCAGCCTATCTGCAAGCAAAGTGAGATAAACTGAGGCATAGAATGCCAGTGCATTGATCTAGTACTCCATCTACAAAATCCTTGGTCCCCTTTGTGATGTAGTGCTCAAAATAAGAAATGAACATTCCAGAGGTTCTTTCTTCCCTGGATGAAGAAACTGGTGTGTGAGCAATCACTGTTTAGGAGAACAGAAGTTTCACTCAATGAAGTGGACAGCAAGGCAGTGAAAGGAACAGAAGACAATTCCCCTCTTTTTTTTTTATTTTTATTTATTTATTTATTTATTTTTATGATAGTCACAGAGAGAGAGAGAGAGAGAGAGAGGCAGAGACACAGGCAGAGGGAGAAGCAGGCTCCATGCACCGGGAGCCTGACGTGGGATTCGATCCTGGGTCTCCAGGATCACGCCCTGGGCCAAAGGCAGGCGCCAAACCACTGCGCCACCCAGGGATCCCCGACAATTCCCCTCTTACATGCAAAGTTGACTGAATAGTCATTGACCTTAAGAAATAGAATGAACCTTTATCACTTCTAAAACTCAATGACAGCAAAAGGTTTCACCATAATGTCACCATAATGACTTTTGGGCAGTAAAATTGGGGCTATCAGAAAGGGAAAGAGCTTTTACTTTTAATTTTATATACTTCTACTTAAATGTTTAAACAATGATTCTGTATTCCTTTGGCTATTTAAAAACTTTATAAACTAGTTTAGCTTTTATTATTAAAGCAAGTTCTAAGATAATAAATATCTCTTTTTTATAATAAAACTACATTGGAACATTCACTGGCCTGGAACTGTGTCTTTCTCAGGTCCCTGCACAATCATTATACTTTGGAAATGTTTTCAAACTGGCAAAATGAGGTGACCTAGTGTGTCCTCTTTGCTCTTTGAAGTATTTATGAGCATCATAAACCCTAATTCTGACCATTGAGGGTGTTGTAAATCAATATGACTCCAGAGTTGAACAATAATGAGATAGCCCCAAAAATCAAAACTATCCAAGTGGAGAATTCCAGTTCTGGCCATGATGGAATAATGGGGACCAGATTTACCCTCATGCCTGAAATAACTATGAAACTAGACAAAATATATGAAACAATGGTTTTCAAGACATTGGACACCATGCAAAAAACACAATGACCCCAGCAAGGCTGGAAAAAATGAGGTAAGCCCTATGATTATCCCGAGTTACTATCGTGAGGGCATTTCCAGGCTATGGTAGGGGGAACCAAGCAGAGCCAAGTACTCTCTGAGTTTAGAAGTTAAAGCTAACGAGACCGCAGCAGCTAGTGTTTGCAGGGCACAATAGTGGAAAGAGAATCCCCAGATATCTGTAGAGGGTGTCCCTGAGTATTCAGCAGAATAGTGCTCAATGTATGTTTCTGAAAAAAACTGCATAAGGTTGGGAAAAGAACCAACCAAAAGGATGAGAGGGAACTGTACCTGGTATAGTCAGCCAGGCCAGAAATCCTCATACTTCATGGAGGTTTGGGTACTGCACTTAGAACTGTCTTACCTAAGTAGCAGAGAATGACTAGCCCTAGACAAAATGCTGCTCTGGTCCAGCCAAAAAGAAATTTAAAATCAAGATCTGAAGGGCTCAAACTATGTCCAAACAACTTAACATCATTCTAGAATAAAGTTTAAAGATATGTATAGGAGTATAAAAATACCTAGCAACCAAGAAGGTAAAATTTATAATGTCTGTCACCCAATCAATTACCAGGCTGATACTCAGAGAAATATGAAAATATGACCTACAGGGAGTAATTAATTGAAAATGACCCAGAGAAGTCACAGGTGTTAAAATTAGCAGAAGAGAACATGCCAACAGTTATTATAACTGCATTCCATATATTCAAAAGCTAAGGCAGCATGAATATGTTGAGTAGAAACATGGAAAATACATGAAAAGAAAACAAATCAAACATCTAGAGAGGGAAACGACAATGTCTGAGATGAAAAATACACTGTATGGGATTAATGACAGATTAGACCCTGAAGAAAAGATTCATGAACTTGAAAACACAGCAACAGAAAATATTCAAAGTAAAACACAGAAAAAAATGTTAAAAATGGACAGTACTTTTGAGTTATGTGACAACTTCAAACTGTCTAATATACATATAATTTGAACTCCAGAGGAGAATTAAGACGGAAAAAAAGATTTGAGCAAATAATGGTAAAACATTGTCCAAATTTGATGAAAAATAAAAATCACAACTAAATAAAAAGCTCAAAAAACTCCCAAAACAAGAAACATGAAGAAAACCACTTCAAAATATACCATAACCCAATTGCCCAAAACCAACAATAAAGACATCTTAAAAGCAGCCAAAGAAAAGCAGATCATTATATAAGGAACAAAGGTAGGAGTGACTGCACATTTCTCATCAAACTCATGCGAGCTAGAAGGTAGGGGAGCAACATCTTTAAAGCACTGAGAGAAAAAAAAACTATCAGCCTAAAATTCTGCATCTAGTGAAAAAATAAAGACTTTATACAAAAACTGAAAAAAAAATTATCACCAGAAGATCTACACTACAAGAAAAATTAAAGAACTATTTCAGATAGAAGGAAACCAGTAACAGATGGGAATCAAGATTTACACAAGGAAATAAAAAAACATTGGAAATGCTAACTGTGTGGATAAATAGGTTTTTCCTTAAAACTTAAATGTCTTTTAATTGATTGTTTAAACTGAAATAATAGCAAGGTATTGGCAGGTTTATAATATATGTACAAATGACAACAACAGCATGAAAGTTGGAAAGGAGAAATGGAAATATACTCTGGTTAGATTCCTGTACTAAAGGCAGGAAACAACAAATGTTGGAGAGGATGCGGAGAAAAGGGAACCCTCTTACACTGTTGGTGGGAATGTGAACTGGTGCAGCCACTCTGGAAAACTGTGTGGAGGTTCCTCAAACAGTTAAAAATATACCTGCCCTACGACCCAGCAATTGCACTGTTGGGGATTTACCCCAAAGATACAAATGCAATGAAACGCCGGGACACCTGCACCCCGATGTTTATAGCAGCAATGGCCACAATAGCCAAACTGTGGAAGGAGCCTCGGTGTCCAACGAAAGATGAATGGATAAAGAAGATGTGGTTTATGTATACAATGGAATATTACTCAGCTATTAGAAATGACAAATACCCACCATTTGCTTCAACGTGGATGGAACTGGAGGGTATTATGCTGAGTGAAGTAAGTCAGTCGGAGAAGGACAAACATTATATGTTCTTATTCATTTGGGGAATATAAATAATAGTGAAAGGGAAAATAAGGGAAGGGAGAAGAAATGTGTGGGAAATATCAGAAAGGGAGACAGAACGTAAAGACTGCTAACTCTGGGAAACGAACTACGGGTGGTAGAAGGGGAGGAGGGCGGGGGGTGCGAGTGAATGGGTGACGGGCACTGGGTGTTATTCTGTATGTTAGTAAATTGAACACCAATAAAAAATAAATTAAAAAAAAAAGATTCCTGTACTATACATGAAGCCATATAATATTGCTTGAAGTTAGACTGTAATAAGATACAAACAAACATTATTGATGGAACTGAAGGGTATTATGCTAAGTGAAATAAGTCAATTGGAGAAAGACTATTATATTTTTTCACTCATATGTGGAATATAAGAAATAGTGAAAGGGACTATAAGAGAAATGAGGGAAACTGAGTGGGAAAAAATGAGAGAGGAAGACAAACCAGGAGAGACTCCTACCTCTGGGAAACAAAGCGTTGCAGAAGGGGCGGGGGGTAGGAGGATGGAGGTCACTGGGTGATGGGCACTAAGGAGGGTACTTGATGGGATAAGCACTGGGTGTTATACTATATGTTGGCAAATTGAATTTATAAATATTCTTTAAAAATAAAATAAAATTTAAAAAATATACAGACAAATACCATTAAGCCTAAAGCAACCACAACAATAAGAACAAAAATAATTATAGCTAATAGTAAACAAAGGAGATAAAATGGGTAATAAAAATACTCAATCCAAAGGAAATCAGAAAAGGAGGAAATGAACAAAGAGTACATAGGAAACCAGAAAACAAACAGTAAGATGGTAGATTTACCCCTAACCATATAAATAATCATATTAAATGGAAACAATAAAAAATATTCCGCATTAAAAAGCAGAAGTTGTCATGATAAAAAAACAAAAAGCAATACAAATATATGTTGTCCAAAAAAAATTCACTTACACTATAAAAATGCAAATAGATTAAAAGTGAATGACTAGAAAACATATCATGCTAAATTTAACATTTTTAAAAAACTGCAGTGGCTATGTTAATATGGGACAAAGTAGATTTCAGAGCAAAGAATAATACCAGGGTAAATAAAGTTTGTTTCAAAATCATAATGTAGTCAATTCATTTTAAAATAACATAATCTTAAACACACAGAAGATTTACCAAGATAGACCATACTCTTGACCATGAACCAAGTCTTAATAAATTTTTAAAAATTCAAGCCATGTAAAGTATGTTCTCTGACAGCAATGGAGTTGATTAAATTAGAAATCTATATCCAAATACTTGTACACCAAATGATACACTTCTAATTAGCCCATGAGTTACATAAATCAAGGAAAATTATAAAGCATTTGAACTGAGAGACAAAAGAATATACAACAATTTGTAAGACTGCCTAAGAAGAAGATGCCTAAGAAGAAATATCTCAAATCAATAACACTAGTTTCCATTTTAAGAAGCTAACAAATAAAAAAAGAGCAAATGAAATCCAAAGTAAGCAAAATAAATAAAATAATGAAGTAGCTAAGTAAATGAAATAGAAAATGGGAAAAAACAGAATAAAATCAATGAAACTAGCAGATTTCTCTGTTCTTTGAGAAGACAAAAATAAAAATGCAAATCAAGGTAGACTCATCAGAAAAAAAAGAGAGAAAATACAAATTGCCAGTATTAGGAATGAGAGGAGGTGGTATCAGTACAGATTCTACAGATAGTAAAAAAGATTAATAAAAGAATGCTTTGAACAATATCATGTCAATACTTTCCACAATTCAGAAGAAATGAGCAAATTCACTGAAGTATATAAACTACTAAACTTATTTATAGATAGATATCCTATATCTAATAAGAAAAATTGAATTTGTATTTTAAAACTTTCATGCCAGCAAGCTCTAGCCCAGATAGTTTCATAGTGAGTTCTATCTACATTTAAGGAAGAATTCATATCAGTTCTACATAATCTCTTCTAAAAAATTAAACACGAGGAAATACTTCCCAACTCAAATAGGAGGCCACACAGATACCAAATCCAGACAGAGACATTGCAAGAAAAGAAAACTAAGAGACCAGTATCTTTCATGAGTATAAACAAACTAACCCTCAACAAAATATTAAAAAGAATCTGGTGATGAATTATTGAAAACTACATCTGAAACTAATGACCTATTATATGTTGGGTAATTGAATTAAAATTTTTAAAAGAATCCATGTAATTCACCATATTAGCAAAATAAAAATAAAATCCATATAATCACCTCAATAGATACAGAAATAGCATTTAAAAAAAGAACCCAATGGCGCAGCCCAGGTGGCTCAGCGGTTTGGCACCACCTTCGGCCCAGGGTGTGATCCTGGAGACCTGGGATCGAGTCCCACATCAGGCTCCCTGCATGGAGCCTGCTTCTCCCTCTGCCCGTGTCTCTGCCTCTCTCTTTCTCTGTGTCTCTCATGAATAAATAAAATCTTTAAAAAAAAAAAAAAAGAACCCAACCAATATCCAATCTCAGAAAAGCAAAAAGACAAAACAAAAAACAAAAATGAGATTTTTCTCAAACTCTGTAGCTAATATCAAACTGGTGAAAGACCGAATGCATTCCCCTTAAGATCAGGAATAAATCAAGAATGCTCATTCTCATGATTGCTATATAATTTTGTACTAGGGGTTCTATCCAGTGCAATAGGCAAGAAAAAGAAACAGGTGTCCATGTCAGGAAGGAAAAAACTAAACTCTTTATTTGCAAACATGATCATCTATCCAGAGAATACAATGAGATACTAGAACTTATAATTATGTTTAGCAAGGGTGCAGGATTATAAAACCAATATCCCAAAGTTAATTGTATTTGATAAACCAGCCATAAACCATCAGAAATTAAAATTTTAATAATACATTTACAATTGCATATATTATTCAATCTTTTGAGCTGAATTTGACAAGGCATACGTATATAGAAAGTTTAAGATCACTAGTGAGAGAGATATATGTTCATGAATCAGAAGATTCAACATTGTTAAGGTGCCAAATTGTTTTATAGATTCACTGAAATACTAAGTAAAATCCCAGCAATCCTAATAGATATTAACAAGCTAATTCTAATATTTTCTTGTTAATATCTACTAGGATTCCTGGTATTTTACGTAGTATTTCAGTGAATCTATGATGTCAGTGAGGGTGACAGAACATCAGAGACTCCTAACTCTGGGAAACGAACAAGGGGTAGTGGAAAGGGAGGTGGGTGGGGGGTGGGGGGTTGGGGTGACTGGGTGACAGGCACTTGACGGGATGAGCACTGGGTGATATGCTATATGTTGGCAAATTGAACTCCAATAAAATAAATAAATAAAATAAAGGACATTTGAAGAACCCTTAAAAAAAAACAAGCTAATTCTAAATCAATATTTCAATGTGAATGATCTAGAATAGCCAAAACGACTTTCAAAACGAATGTATTTGGAGAACTAATACTGCTTGATTTTAAGTGTAAGACAGTGTAGTATAGCCACAAAAATTGACAGCTTCCTAAAAAACTGAGTGGATACTATTTGTGGGCTATTGATTCATTTCTTCTTTGTAGTAAAAGCGTCCCCACAATTTACTTGAGGAAACCACCATTTCCACATGCAGTTTGGTTAGTCAATCTCACCCTCATTTCCAGCAAATCAATGAGGCCATAATAGGCTATAGTCATTAGCTAAGGAATGGTAACATGACCCAGCCTAGACAAAGACATAAAACACTCTCTGCTGGGATTCCTGGGGGAAAAATATTTTCTCACTACAAAGAAGGATGCTTCTCACAACTTGGATATAACAAGAAAGCACGTAGGCCTCAGAATTCAACTTCCAACCGACAGACAGCTTTAGTTATTGGTTAATGACTGAGGGATGAACAGAGAACTAAATAAACTGGAACACTGGTTTGAAATGCTGGATCAAAGAGTACCCGAAGTAAGACCCACCTCTGGACTGATAAGTAATGTGAACTAATATTGTTAGGCCATTTTGAGTTAAAGATTCTATCAATTGTTACTGAAATATTCACAACAAACACACACCCAAGAAAGACATTTTTCTGCTAACAACTTTATAAGTAATCCTATAAGCAATCTTTAATAGTAAGGAACAGTAAAGGCAATCAGAGTCAGGAGATTCAGTGTGGCCACTAATCCTGAGCTCAACAATGATAACAGTAACAGCCACAGCTACAGTTGACTCCTCATTAGCCATGAACCTGTTCTAGTTGCTGTACATACAGCATCGTAATCTTTACAAAGATGATGGAGATTACATATCTTATTTTACTGATGAGGAAAACTAAGGCTCATGGAGATAAAAATAACCTGCTCAAGGTCACAGTTAGTAAGCTAGTTACTTTTTCTTCACAGCACAGATGTGATAGAGTTCATTATTATCACTCTTCCCCACTGAACTGAAAGTGCCATGAAGCGTTCTAGAACTTTTGTCTTTTTCACTGCTGGATCCCCAGTACCCAGAATAGAGGCAGCTGTTATAAGCCTTCAGGAAAGAGTGGCTGAGTATAAAATGAATAAGATTCAAACCCAGGTCTAGCCCAGAGCCAACTCTTTTCCACAGCTCCAGACTGCCTCTCATTATCTCATTTTATGAGTGATCCTCTCACATGCTTAAGAACACCCCTGCCTCCTCTGATCTAGTGGAATGTCTTAAGAAACTGGTCTTGCTTCATTTGCTGTCATGGAATCCCTTGACCACGCTGGATTTCCTCTAAGATCTAAGACTCCTATGATACCTGCTGTTGGTATCATGTGCAAACAAAAGACACCTGCTTGGTGGTAGACACAGAGCCGGACTCTCTATGGACATTACCTCATTCAGTCCCACCCAGCAAGGTGGGGAGCTAAACCCCTGTCTGGCAAATTGGGGCACTGCAGCCCAGAGAGTTTATATGCTTTTAAGGTCACAAAAAGATGGGGAACTGTCTGACTCCAAAGTCTTTTACATATTTTTTTAAACCACACTATAAACAATTTAATTGTCTCATGAATATCATGTAACCTGGAGCTAGATTTGGAGGTTTAGTCAGAATATGTCAAAAACATTACAAAACAGATATATTTGGTCACTCATCATCATTTCAATATACACTTTTGAGAGCCTACTATGGGCCAGGTACCATGCTATGCAGTGGGGACAGAATGTTAAAAAAAAATCCCTGTCCCTTCTTTCATGGTTCAGTCTACTATCAGCTGAGTCTCTCCTATCTTGGGGCTGGGCCTATTGCACACTTGGTGCATTAGATATAGTAGACTACAGTATAGCAATGGACAGAATTTGCATTGCCAGGTTAGGCTAACTGCATTAGAAACAGCAGGGACTAAAATTAATAAAAACAGATTAATCTCTTATTCAAAGTCTGATGGTCATATTATTGGGTGGGTGGCTCTTCTCCAAATGTTCATCCAGGAATCCAGAGGCTCTGCCATACTTTAATACTGTGGCTCTGACATCTTGTGGCTTCAAAGTTGCCCTGTATCAGCTAGCTAGAAAATGGATGGTTCTACATGGGAGATTTTTTATGGTCTAAGCTTGGAGGTAGCATATATCCTTTTCCCCCATAGTCTACTGGACAGAACTGAGCCACAAGACCACAGTAACCGCAAGAAAGCCTGGGAAATGGAGAATAACTCATGTAACTTAATGCCCACTAAGAATCTCTTTCAAAGACTCCAAAAAGTCTGTGGGATCTTTAAAGAATTCCAAAACTCCAAACATTCCAAATTTCTAACCTGGAATATGAAGTATAATCCTTTCTGTGTAGCAATTCAAGGCGGTGAGCACTGGGTGTTATACTATATGTTGGCAAATTGAAATCCAATACAAAAAATATACCTAATTAATTAATATTTTAAAAACAAGGTGGGGATTTCAGTCAGCAACACTTGTATACCATACAGTCATTCAGGGACTCAAGCTGGTGGCAGTTCTGCCCTACTGAAAAGGCTTCAGAAGAGATTTTAAGGGCCAGACCTGCAAATTGTACCCAACACTTCCACCCATATGTCATTGGTTAGAACTCAGTCATATGACCATATATGAAGGGAAGGAAAGGAATGTAGTCTAAATGCCAGGCAAAGGGACAAATGGATTTTTCTAGATTGCTAGAGAATTCTGTTCCACTCAGATGTTTTCACTGGACCTGCCAAATACTACTTACTTCTCATGTCTTCCACTGATACTCCTCCCTGATCTGCTCCTTTGTAGCTTGACATGTGTCCATCTAGCTATGTCTCCAATGTGACATCTCACAGTTTCCTAATTCTGGCCTCTAAGTATAATCCTTCTTTTCAACAAGGAGGTGATTTGAAAAACTATTGAATGTGCCCTCAATAGGAAACCCCATGTTCTGCAATTCATTCATCTGGTGATCATGCACTTAGACTTAATGGTTTCTCCACTAGAGGACAAGGATATGTCAATGTCATTCAGTACTCTACTGCCAGTGCCTAGAACAGCATGCTCGGTACACTGCAGGTTACCCCAAAAATATTTGTTGAATAAATTATGAATTTTACTTCAGTCTTAGAATCTAAATAGGGAATTCATATTTGATGTTGAAAAAAATCTTCCCTTCCTCATTATATATGATCCTACCTCCGCAATCCCTGGGAGGGCATTCCTGACCACAAGCCACATCTTTTCACTAACTCACTCACTCAGTACTCACTTCTTTTCCACCCATAACAAACTTTGAAGAAGTCATATACATGATAAGGCCTTTTTTCCCTTCTTTTTTGTGCTGCTATGGAATAAACTCTAAGCTGAGCAGAAAAAGATGTGTCTGAATTCCTGCTAAGTCACTTAAGAGCTATGTGGTTTCTATAAATCACCTCAAGGCTCTGAGCTTCAGTTTCCTCTTTGTAAGTAGATAACAATATTCACCCTCTCAACTTCACAGGATTCTTGTAAAAACTTATTTCATTTTCATTCAAAAACTATTTATTAGTAGCCTACTAAATGCCAGAACTTGATTTAAATTCTGGAGATACATCAGTGAATAAAACAAACTTCTCGTGTCTCCATTTATGGTTGGAGGAGGCGGACTGTAAATAAATCAAAAGATGAATACATAATACAACAGGTGGTGGTGAAAGCAATGCAGAAAAATAATCCAGCATAAAAAAGATGAGGGCTCCTTTAATATCTTATATAAGACGGTCCAGAAAGGGATACTTGAGGAGTCAAAAATGACCCTAAGTTTTTGACCTAAGAAGTGATAAAATAGGGCTATTTGCTGAGAAGAGGAAAACTGAAGAAAACACAACATGGAAGCCCTCACTATGTTAAGTCCTCAATCTTGGAAACATTTTTGTGATGTCTATTAGACATCCAAATGGTGATGTATGACATTGAATATATGTATTTGGAGTTCCAGGATGAGGTCCAGGGTAGAGCTATAAATGTGGAAGTTGAAAGTCTGTATAAAGCCTTGAGAATGGATAAGATCATGTAAGGAATTGGTAGAGAAGAACTGATTTCTGAGGACTGAGCAAGAGGAACTCCAATATTTAAAAGTTTAGGAAAAGAGAAAGGCATGGCAAAGAAAAACAAAACTAAGAAGCAGTTAATGAATGAGGTAGAAAGAGGAATGAGAGGGATCCCTGGGTGGCGCAGCAGTTTGGCGCCTGCCTTTGGCCCAGGGCGCGATCCTGGAGACCCGGGATCGAATCCCACATCGGGCTCCCGGTGCATGGAGCCTGCTTCTCCCTCTGCCTGTGTCTCTGCCTCTCTCTCTCTCTCTGTAACTATCATAAATAAATAAAAAAAAAATTAAAAAAAAAAAGAGGAATGAGAGAGAAAACTAAAGAAAGAAGTTCAGGAAGGAGGGGCTAAGATAAATTTCCATTATGATACAGTAAGTAGAATATATCAATAATTAAATATAAATGAAATATTAAGTAGTTCAATTAAAAGTCTATAATTATTAAACTAAATTAAAAATAAAATCCAAAATAAGCTGCTTACTAGAGATATACCTTAAACATAAGACATAGAGTAATTAAAAATTAGAGATGATAAAAAATAAACCATGTAAACAATATCCAAAAGACAGCTAGAATAGCTACACTGAGAGCAAAGCAGATCAAGGCAAAAGCATAATTGGGATATAGATACAAATTTCATAATGATAAAAGGGTTAATTCTCCAAGAATGTATTAAATTCTCAATTTATATGTACATAAAAATTATAGCTTCAAAATATATAAAGAAAAATTGACAGAATGATAAATATAGCAAATTCATCCTCATAATGGAAAACTTTAACACACTTCTCTCAATAAAAAGGACAGAAAGGAGAAAAATCAGCAAGGATATATAAGATATAAACAACACAATTAACAAACTGGATATACTGGCATGCACAGAACATTGTGCAGAAAAGAATGAATATTTTTTCAAGTGAACATGGAACATTTAATGCTGGCCATAAAAGAAGTTTTGACAAGTTTCAAAGGATTGAAATCACTCAGAATATGTTCTCTGACCACAAAAGAATTAAGTTGGAAATAAATTTTTGAAATAAGTAAAAATTCCTCAAATTCTTGGGAATTTAACAATATATTTTTAAATAGGTCAAAGGAAGAAATTTCAATGGAAATTGGAAATCATGAAAATACAACATATCAAAACAGGGATTGTGGCTAAACCTCTGCTAAGAGAAAACTTATAGTCTTAAATGCATATATTTAAAAAGAAGAATAGAAATCAAAAATATGGTTATTTACCTCAAAAATAAGAAAAATAGCAGGGATGCCTGGGTAGCTCAGCAGTTGATCATCTGGCTTTGGCTCAGGGCATAATACCAGGGTCTGGGGAGTGAGTCCTGCATCAGACTCCCTGTGTGGAGCCTGCTTCTCCCTCTGCCTATGTCTCTGCCTCTCTCTCTCTCTCTCTCTCTCTCTCTCTCTCTGTGTGTGTGTGTGTGTCTCTCATGAATAAATAAAATATTTTTTTAAAAAAATAGCAAATTGAAAAAAAATAGCAAATTGAACCTAAAGAAACTAGAAGGGAAGAAATAATAAAAACTATGAGCAGAAATTAATGAAATATAAAACAAACATTCCAGAGAGAAAATCGGCATGCCTAAAAGTTGACATTTGTAAAAGGATAATAAAAATGTTAGGTTTCTAAGAAGTCTGATAGGAAAATAATAAAGAAGGTACAAGTTGCCAGTTGAATTAAGATCAGGACATCAGTTAATATTCTACAGATACTTAAAATATAATTACAATATATTATTAATAATTTAATATTAATAAATTTTAGCTAAAATGGAAAATTCCTAGAAAAACAAAACAAAAACTGACATAAGAGGAAATAAAAAAATTAAAATAGTCCTATACCTATTAGTGTTGAAGCTATAGTTAAAAATATCTATGCAAAGAAATCTCCAGGCATAAATGGTTTTTCTCTAAGTAAATTCCTCCAAATATTTATGGAAGAAACGACACCAATCATATATAAACAGTTGAATAGACTAGAAAAAAAGAAAATGCTTCTTATTTGTTTAATGAGGCCATTATATCTTGATACCAAAAACTGACCAGAACATGGAAAAAATTTTATCAATGACATATATATGTGTACATGTGCATATGTATACATACACAATGGAACATTATTCAGCGATTAAAGAAGAAAATCATGCCATTTGTGCAAACACAGATGGACCTAGAGGGTATTATGCTAAGTGAAATAAGTCAGACAAAGACAAATACTGCATGATCTCACTTGTACATGGGACCTAAAAATTAAAAAAAAAAAGAATTCATAGAATGATAAAGAAAACAACTTGGTGGTTGCCAGAGATGGGGAGTGGTGATGGACAAAATGGGTGAAAGTGGTCAAAAGGTAGAAACTTCCAGTTATAAATAAGTCCTGGGAATGTAATATAAAGAAAGCATGGAGATTATAGTTAGTAATATTCTATATTTGAAAATTGCTAAAAGAGTAAATCTTAAACGTTCTCATTATAAGAAAAAAAGACAGTATGTTATTAGATCAAGGATATAAAAATAAACTCATGAAATACAAGAGGCCAGAAAAAGACCCACATTATACAGTCACATAACTTATGATGAAGGTGACACTGGAACACAGTGTACTAATAAATGGTACTTATGGTACTTGGTCAATTAGAAAAATGAATTTTGATCACTACTGTACACTACACAATTCCATACAAAGTAAAATGATAAATCTTCTAAAAGAAAATATAGAAGATCTTCACAACCTTGGAGTGCTCAAAGATTACTCAAATGAGAAAAAAAAGAAAATCAACAAAAAGTATTTGCCACACATGAAATGATTAATAAATTTTATCTTTTAAAATTAATAGACCTATTAATTTGATCAAAAATACCATTCAGGGACGCCTGGGTAGCTCACTGGTTGAGTGTCTGCCTTCAGTTCAGGGTGTGATCTGGGGTTTCGAGATCAAGTCCCACATCGGGCTCCCTGCAGGGAGCCTGCTTCTCCCTCTGCCTGTGTCTCTGCTTCTCTTTCTGTATCTCTCATGAATAAATAAATAAAATCTTAGAAAAAAATACCATTCAGAGACTGAAAATTCAAACCACAGACTAAGAAAAGATATTTGTAATACATATTAGCTGAAGGACTCACATATAGAATATATAATAATTCCCCAAAGGTGAATAAGAAAAATCCCAATGAACCAATAAAAAAATTAACAAAAGACTTGAATAAGTACTTATTAAAAGAGAATATCCAAATGGCCAACATGAAAAGGTGCTCTATCTCATTGGTTATCACAGGGATGCAAATTAAAACCACAGCAAAAATACCGGCACCAATACACACTCATCAGAGTGGCTATAATAAAAAATCATGAAAATACCTAGTAATGGGGATATGGTGTAACTGGAACTGCAGTGGGCATATTACTGACACAACCACTGTTGATAACCAATAAAGCTAAACATATACATAGATATATATATATATAGAGAGAGAGAGAGAGAGATACATAGATACATAGATATATGTTGTGATATACTCAAATTTTTCAATAATATAAAGGAATAAGAATGTACACATCACAGCTTCACACATCATCATCAGTGGATTTCACTAACTAATGTTGAGCCAAAAATATCAGACACAGAAGTGCACATATTATATGTCCTATTTATATAAAGTTCAAAAACAGAACTAATTTTTGGTGGTAAAATTCAGGGGAGTGCTAGCTCTTATGAGGGTAGTGACTGGGAATCCAGAGCATAAGGGGTGTTAGGGGTATCCTAATGTTCTTTGATCTGACTTTCAGTTATGGGGTGAACTTAAGTGTGTGAAAATTCACTGAAGCATATCTGGAAGCATAGCATGCATATATATACTAGCATAAAAAGTTTACTAAAAACCAAAAGAGAGACAGATTAACTATGTTTTGTGCTGATGCTCATGACCTTAGTATCCTAAGGCCTTTGGTTTTGAACCTAAGTAACTGCTCACTCATTCATTCATTTGGTCAACCTGCAGGGGTGAACCAGTCAGGAACACCCCTAACCTTGTAGAGCTTCTATTATAGTGGAAGGAGGTTGACAGTGGACCACGATAGACAATGTCAACAGGCTCCCTTGTCCTTCAGAAGCTGGAGGACTTGGACAATGGAAGAACTAGCAGAAGAGCCAGAATTAGGGAAAAAAGGGATGTCAGCATATTCACTCCCCAGCTCCTTCCCTATGAGGGTGCCACAGGCCGACTGTACCCTGAACAAAGGCTGTGGGCTCCTGCCAGGCAGCCCTCTCTGTGTACTGTTGACTGCCCCTCCACTGGGTGGTGTCAGCTCCCAGCTGAGGCCAGCACCGGGATCCTACAGCATCCCTACTGTTTCCCAAAATTCTGCCCCCACCTTTAAAAATTGCCCCTTATTAAAATTCCTCAGGTGACCCATTTTGACTGCTTCCTATGTCCTGTCAGGACCCAGATGGATGCACAAGATGAGTTTCAGCCAAGCAGAAGGGAGATGAAGGAAAATAAAGCAAAGTGATATGATGAGAAGCAGCTGGTGGGAGGGAGTTACTTCAGATAGGGTGGTCAGGGAAGGCTTTGCTGGGAATACAGTCATTTCTGTGGGGAGTGGAAGGATAAAGAGGAGCGAGTCACAAGAAGAGCCAATTAAATATCTTTATCTGTTCTTTGAGGTCTTGATCATACCCCAGAGTCAAGCAGTTTCCTTCTCAGAGGCTTGAATGTACATGCCCTATAATCCTTCAGGAAGGGATAATTAAGTAGCAATTCCTAAACTACTTTGACCCAGAACCTTTTTCTCTAGAGCAGTGCTGTCCAATCGAAACCTGATGCCAGCCACACGTGTAATTGTAAAACTTTAAGACACATTAAAAAAAAATAAAAACAAGTGAAATTAATTTTGAAAATACATCTTATTTAATACAGTACACCGAAGTATTATCAATTCAACACATAATCCATATAAAATTATCAATGAGATAGTTTTCCATTCTTTTTTTGAAGACTAATACTAAGGCTTTAAAATCTGGTGAGTTTTGTCTGCCACATGTCAGGTGCTCGATAGCCACATATAACTACCATATTGGACAGTGTAGCCCTAGTGACTTGTGTGGGTCTTCTGTTCTGCAGGGCACTCTTCAGGAAACCCTGCCCTAGAAAGAGACCCATGGCTAAAATCTTACCACCAGGGTCAAGCGATAAAATATAGTGAGAGTCTCTATAACAAATTATAAAAGCTAACACCCCAGAAAATTGGTGAGGCACTTTGGAAAACATTTATGGAGTGAATTCCATAATAATTCTATGGAAGAATTATTAAAAAGTAAAGGGACATGGGGTCAAATCTTTCTTTTTGTACAGTGCTGTTAGGGTTATCTTTTGCTATGTAACAAATCATCCACAAACTTGGTTGCTTAAGTCACCAACATTTCTTTGCTTGGGCAGGGTTTGGTGGGGACAGTTCACCTCAGCTACGTGTGGCTGGGGCCAAAAGATGCATCTTCCAGGTGATTCACCCAAATGGCTGGCAAGACAGTGCTGGATGTTGGCCAGGAGCTCAGTGAGGCTACAAACAAGTAGAGACGGAGTGTGGGCCTCTCCAAGTGGGTCCATGGGCTGCCTCCCAGCATGGTGGCAGGGTACCAGCAGGGAGAAAGCAGAAACCACCCAGCTTGTCAAGGCTAGGCTTTGCACTGGCACAGCATCATTTCTGCCCTCATTTGAGGAGATGAAGAAATAGATCCCACCCTTGGGTGTGGGGAGAAACAAAGCACTCGTGACTATCTGATCCACCATAGATGCTGTAGTACTTTCAAATCTGTATTTGCTCTTCCCAGTAACGTTTTTTCAGTTTTAATCATTTGTTTTTTAAATAAGCTTGAAATAGGGGCACCTGAGTGGCACAGGTCAGTCTGGTAAGCATCTGCCTTGGGATCAGGTCGTGATCTCAGAGTCCTGGGATGGAGCCCCACATCCAGTCGGGCTTCCTATTCAGCTTCCTGATCTGCTTCTCCTTCACCCTCTGCCACTCTCTCTGCTTGTGCTCACTTTCTCTCTCTCTCTCTCTCTCAAATAAAGTCTTTAGAATTAAATAAATAAATGTGACAAAATCTTAACAATTTACATGTGTGGAACACAAATGTTTGTAATATCTCTGTATGTTTTCTATTTTAATTTTTTAAAATTAATAGGCTTCAGTTTTTAGAATGGTTTTAGATTTACTGAAAAATTACAAAGATATTATAATTTATATTCCATATAGTCCTCCTCCCCACACACAGTTCCCCCATTATTAGCATCTTGCATTGATATTGTATCTTGTCAAATTAATGTTTTTTTTAAAAGATTTTATTTATTTTTATTTTTGAGAGGGAGAGAGAGCCCACACCAGCAGAGGAGAGGGAGAAGCAAACACCCCCCTCCCCTACTGAGCAGAGCCCAAGGCAGGGCTCAACCTGAGCCGAAGGCAAATGTTTAACTGACTGAGCTACCCAAGTGCCCCTATTTGTCACAATTAATGAACCAATATTGATACTTAATTACTTAAATAATTTATTCAGATTTCCTTGGGTTTTTTGTTTTTTAGAGAGAGGTAGGGGGGCAGAAGGAGATAGAGAGGATCTTAAACACCCCCCAATGTAGGGCTCCATCTCAAGACTCTGAGATCGTGACCTGAGCCAAAAATCAAGAATCTGATGCTTAACCAACTGAGTCACCCAGGTGCCCCAGTTTCCTTGGTTTTAAACTAAAGCCCTTCCACTCCAGGATCCCATCTGGAATGTCACATTAGCAGTCACATCTCCTCTTGGCTGTGACAGCTTCTCAGACTTTCCTTGCTCTTTATGGCCTTGACAGTTTTGAAGAGCACCAATCAAGGTACCATGCAGGATGTCCAACTATTGGTATCTGTCTAGTGTTGTTCTCATGATTACATTGAGGTTACAGGTCTGGGAGAGAAAGATCACAGAGGTGAAGTGCTATTTTCATTTCAACATATCAAGGGTACATGCTATCAAAATGATTTATGATTGTTGATGTTGAACTTGCTCTCTTGGCAAAGGAGATGTTTTTCAGGTCTCTCCACTGGGAAGTTCCTCTTTTTTCTCCTTTGGCTCAGTGTCTTCTTTGGAAGGAAATGCTACATAGATCCCATACTTGAGGAGTGGGGAGTTATGCTCGCCTCCTTTAAGATGAAGGATATATATGTTATCTGGAATTTATCTGCACAGGTGAGTTGTTTCTTCTACCTCATTTATCAGCTTATCAATCATTTATTTATATTGGTATAGACTCATGAATATACTTATTTTATACTTTGGGTAATAAAGCAACACTCTTTCTTGCTCAATTTGTTCCAGCTTTGGCCACTAGGGATGCTTTTATTTACTTAGCAACATTTTGCTTGGATACTATCACTGCCATGAGAAAGATAAGAAAAAGGCAGTCCATTCAAATGATCGACAAGCCCAGGATGTGACAGCCGACCTCTGACTTCCGAACCTCCACTGCACACACTAACCCCACCTTGGGCCCTTTGCTGCTGCCCAAGACAGGCTGAGATCACAAGGCAGCTCCTTCAAGAAAGTCAAAGATGTCACCGCTGGTGGTAGGAGGTCCTTATATGTGTGGCTGCTCCATATTCTGAAATTTCATAGTCAAGGAAAGAAAGGGTAATTATATATCTCAGTGGAGAAACAAGAAATATGTGACCAGCACTGGGTCATCATGAAGTGGTTTCAAGTCTATAAATAGTGTTACCCTAGTCCTCAACCATCTCAGAAGCAAATTAAAGCTTGTCTCGGTGCTGGGCATGAACTCACTGCCCTCACTCACTCCACCCCTGGTGTTCCATGGGGCCTCAGTGAAACTTCCATGGATGACCGACAGATCAAGATCAAGGCACACTCATCCTCCCTCATGTACAGGAGGTGAGTGTGCAGTTTTCCTCTCATGACACACAGTTGTTCTGGAATCTGGAATCTCACAAACAACCTTCACAATGGCTACAGACTCCAAAGAACCTGTGTCCTGGCCATGGGCTGCCCAGATACTTCTCTTTTAATTCAGCAGGTAACAATCTTGAGAAATACACTGGCTCTACAGTGCAAAAAGTAAGTACAAAAAAAATCACTCCAAAGAAGGTTCTCTTTTTTTTTTTATTTATAAATTCACTTTTTATTGGTGTTCAATTTGCCAACATATAGAATAACACCCAGTGCTACCCA
Organism: Canis lupus dingo; assembly: GCF_003254725.2. Lineage (NCBI taxonomy): Eukaryota > Metazoa > Chordata > Mammalia > Carnivora > Canidae > Canis > Canis lupus. Next base: position 39,391,795 of record NC_064246.1, read on the forward strand.
TCAAGTGCCCCCATCAGTGTCCATCACCCAGTCACCACCCACCCACCACCCACCTCCCTTTCTACCACCCCTAGTTCGTTTCCCAGAGTTATGAGTCTCTCATGATCGGTCTCCCTTTCTGATATTTCCCACTCATTTTTTCTCCTTTCCCCTTTATTTCCTTTCACAATTTTTTATATTCCCCAAGTGAATGAGACCACATAATGTTTGTCAAGAAGGTTCTCTTTTAAGAAACTTTTATACATGAGCAAATCCTTCAATATTGTGTCCATGACATGTGGCTTTGTTTGGTGGGGCAGGGTAGGTATGGGGTGGGGGAAGCTACTTTGCCCTTGATCTCAAAACATGCTCAGGAAGTCATTACAACATGAGGCTCATTTCAATACTCCAGTTCCCACTGACAGAGGGCAAATTCTGTGTGAACTGTAACAACTGAAGCCTCGCTTAACACACCAAATTCTTTCATTTTATTTTTAAGTCCAAAAACTCTCTTTGCAAGTATTTTTAAAACAAAGTTTCATGATAAGGTATTTCAAACATTTAAGCAAGTCTTAAAGATATTAGCGCATATTGTAACCTCTAATTTTGTCAAGTCTTAACATGATGCCATATTTACCACACATCTTCAAAAAAAAAAAAAAAGAGAAAGAAAATATTGTAGAAGCCCTGGTAGCCTCTGTGCATGTGCTCACCCCTTGTCCCACTGCCCCCTCACCTTTTCCTAGCTAACAGGTATTCTTGGCTCATACCTCTGCCCTACCTTCCACTCAGCTGTGCTGGAGGGCAGCGGGAGACCCACGTCTCAGAGCTGCCCGGCCAGAGAACAGGCCTGCTGAGCACAGCTGTTAGGAAGAGGAGTGGGGTGTGGAGGAGAGAAAGGATGAAAAAATATGGTGTAGGGCTTGAAATGCATTTCAACCTTTCAAAGACAAAATATGCTGCAACAGATAACATCAACTGTTTTGTCCAAACTCTCTTTTGTTGTTGTTAAGTCCCTGTGCTCAGGATGAAACCTCCAACATTAAAGAAATCCCATGTTGTTCGTTCTTTTAAGGAACTGGGGGGGACAGGAAGCAGGAGGCCTCAGGGCTGGAGAAACAGATGGGCACAGCACTGGGAAAAGGTGGGTGAGGCCAATACTGATTTGGCTGCAGGGCATTGTTAAGGTCCAATGATATAGTAAGTGTTATCGGACTTGTAAAAAATATTTGATAAGCTAGGGAATATTTTGGCAGGCTAGTGGGTTCTAAAAATCTATTTCTACAAGATTTCTGCTGATTGAATTATGCTATTTGGACGGGTTCTTTCAGGGACATCACCGAATCAAGCCATAAACAAACAAACATTAAGACAGTGGAGAGGACCCAAAAGCACATTCATTTGCTAAATTTCCAAACTAAATTTTTTATTAAACCCAATCAGGGGATCCCTGGGTGGCTCAGTGGTTTGGCATCTGCCTTTGGCCCAGGGCGCCATCCTGGAATCCCAGGATCGAGTCCGCTTCGGGCTCCCAACATGGAGCCTGCTTCTCCCTCCTCCTGTGTCTCTGCCCTCTCTCTCTCTCTCTCTCTCTCTCTCTGTGTCTATCATAAATAAATAAGTCTTTAAAAATAAATAAATAAATAAATAAATAAATAAATAAACAAACAAACAAATAAATAAACCCAATCAAAGCATTTTCAAAATATCACTTGCCAGACTGGTTCAAACTGGAAGCACATATCTGTTTCCAACTCTACAGGTCCAGACTCAAGTCCAGTCTCAAGTGCACTCACTTAAACGGGAAGGAAACTCTCAAGGGCATGCTTTGGGCTACAGGCATTATCATGGATCTTTCCCTTTCTATGACTTATTTCATCCTCACAAAACCCTCTGAAGGATGACATTAATCCCATCTGATACAAGAGGACGTCGGAACTCAGAGAGGTTAAGGAACCTGCACAGGGTAATACAGCTATCAAGCAATTTATATGGACAAGCCTTGGATTAAACATAGCCACATGTGAGCTCCTATTTTTCCATGGTGGTCTCACTTTTATAAGTGTGTCAGTTGGGCTGTTTCAGATTGCAGAGGGCAGAGAAATGCTCACGTTCTCTCTGGACTTGGGAAAGAATTGTAAGAATCCAGAGGAAGTGAAGACGTCCAGAAAGCAAATGCAACACAGTAACCAGACTCCAGCTTCTTGTGGATTGTAACAATGACCTGTCCTTTCAGAGGGGGCAGTGTGGCTCCTGACTCTAATGATACTGCCCCTCTCAACACAGCCTTCCTCTTTCTCTCCTTCTCTCTCCCTCTGTCTCCTGCTCTACTTGCCTCTGCTTTCCACCTCATGGTTCCATCTCTCTATTGCCACCATGGCCCTACATGGTTGGTATACGTGTTTCATTTTTTCAAAGGACAGGTTGGTAGAAGGCCTTCCAATCTAATCTAGGGTAGCCAGGAACCACATGAGAGGCCACTGTCATGTGTCCGGCCAATCCTTGGTCCAATCATGTGTGACCAGGGTAGTGAAGTCACATGACACAGACATGGTTAATTACACAGATGATACCATTTTCTTCAGAAAGGAGGAGTGGCTGTGGCAGGCCTTTGGTGTCTCCAAGGCTTCCATATTAGCATCCTGTGGCTGCCATTGCAAAGGATCACAAATTGGATGGCTTCAATACAACAGACATTTATTCTCCCACGCAATACAGGGGAGGCTGGGAGTCTGAGATAAAGGTGTCATCAGGACTGTGCTTCCCACAAAGACACCAGAGGAGATTCCTTTCTTGCCTTTTCCAGCTTCTGATGGCCCCAGGCATCCCTCCCACCTCTTCCTCTGTCTTCACATGGTCTTCTTCTCCCCATGTTTCTCTATGTCCTTTCCTCTTATTATAAGGACACCAGTCATTGGATTCAAGGCCCACCCTAAATCTGGGATAATTTCATCTCAAGATCCTCAACTAATTACATCTGCAAAGACCTAATTTCCTGATAAAGTCACCTTCTGGATTTCCAGGCAGATATAATTTTGGGGGGTACACTATTTAAACCATTACAGCTTCTCTTCAGTACATTGTAGTATCACACAACACCCCTAAAGTGTACCATGGGCTCTGAGATAGCAGGTCATGCCTTTGTTACTTCTTTTGGATGTGCCCTAGCATGTGCCATGTACTAACTGACGGCCTACTGACTTACCCAGAATATACTTGAAAAAAATTCTGAAAAATCAACATTTTACTCAAGTCCCTCCCTGTTGCATGTTGCTGTGCACATCTGTGGCATCCTGCATTCATCGTGGCTGCCTTGTGGCACATTTCTGAGCCACCTATACCACAGGGCACCATTCACAGCAATGTGGATCTGCAACTTTGCCTGTCTTCTGAGTAGAGATCTGACGCCCTAGCTTCTCCACCCTGGAGTAGACCTAGTCCAATCTCTGCAGATCTAGCCCTGCCTTTTAGTGTGTTGTGGCCCAAGAGCCAACAGGGTCCAAAGTCCATGCCGAGGCTCTCTTCGTGTTCCTTCTCAGTCGCATGAGGATGAAGATGAGTCCTGTTCCAGTTTGGCCTTGTTCACTAAATGTTCTCTGGTGGGAAAACAAACCAAACCAAACCCCAGAACTCTGGTTTGGTTCTTAGTGATATAAAAACTATTTGGATTTGGTTCGAGGTTGAGCAAACTGGTGCAGTTTGTTCTGGTTTTTGGTTCATAGTTCAAGCCAAGTCGCTGATCCAGACAAAAAGAATGTCCCTGGAATGCCTCTTTCAACTAGAGCTCAACAGCTGAAAGGGCTGGGTGTCCAGACAGAGGCCGCCTGCTCAGCAGACACTCAGGGACTTCCCTGCTCCAAACACGGGCCTCTGAGGTCCTGGGGACGGGGCCTGACAGCACATCTGGCCCAGGTCTCCAGGGCCCAGCCTGGAAGGTCACACTACCTTCCACAGGCTGGGAGCAGAATGCCATCACCCCAAGGCCCAGGCAGCTGAGCGTGCTTTCAACCAGAAGGACTGGGGACAGAGCAGGGGCAGCCTGGTGGTGGGGGTCGCTCTGTAAATCTGTTATGGTTTCCACATAAGCACAGCTCTGGTGATCTCAGTCAAGGAGGGGAGGGGAGCATCAGAGAACCCAAATATGGCTCTGGGGGGGGCGGAGAGGGAGTGGTAGCTACTGGAGAAGCCAACCAGAGGCACTCAAATTTGAGCTGTTTTTAGCCTGGTACTCCTTATCTGAGGCCTGCAGGTCTGAGAGGCTCACAAAGGAATAGGGCTGCCTGCCTTTGGCAGGCGGAATTCAGAGCACAGTTTCAAGGGGGCTACCCTGCAGTTTCCATCTCCAGCCAGGAAGCTGAGCAGAGCCAAGGGCAAGGCATGAGGAGTGCTCATCCTCGGGGAGCAACTGCATGGGACAGAGCAGCTGGGGGCACTGGGGACACCTGGCAGTGAATCATCGATCAAGAATTTTGAAAGGAAAGCACATATTTCCAACTCTAGTCTCCCTCCCACGCTGACCACACATCAAAGGGGTCCTCGGATGCAAGGAACTAGTCAGCTGGGTTGATCGGCCCTGCATGCGAAGCCCAAGGGCTGGGACCAAGAGGCACGTCCCTGAGGGACTGCCCCAATTCTGCAATGTGGAAGAGACACACCTCTGGCCACCGCGCAGGGAGTTGACAGACACTGTCAAGGGAAACAGAAGGAAAGTTCTGAGAAGATCTCTAGTTCCAAACGCCTCAGTTTCTCAGGATTATTTTTCCTATCCTTACCCTTTAAACAATCAACCAAAGGGCAACCTTATCAAAAGCCCGTCGGGTGTTCCCCGACTTAGCTCGAAACCATTTTCACTCTTTCCTGGCTACATGGACAGAAAACGCCGCCTGAGACACAATCCAGAAATATTTCCTAGTGCTGGCTGCCCTGACAGGATTAGACCACTAGCACATGTGATTTCAGCTGGGTGTGCTTTGTGTTAAACTATGCTTGCTGCGTGCTGGATTCAATTATAGGTTTCCCTACACTTACATCTTCATTAGTTCTACATTGTCGAGTAGACGGAATGTGCTGTCAGCTTTAAAAAAAAAAAAAGTGTTATTTTTTTTTTCAGGGATTCAACACTGTCCGGTCCTATTAAAAAAAGAAAGGAAAAGAAAATCTTGGCTCAAGCATACATTGCTAATGGGCATGGAATTGATTCACGAGTCTCCAACTATAGTTGTATAAAAGTAATTACTGCAACCTCGAGTAATTGCTTCCATATTCAATATTCACAGAAGGCTGCACATGTTTTACATATATATATACACATATATATGTGTGTGTATATATATATATATATATTGAATTGGGAAAAAATAAAATATAAATTAAAAAAAAAGATCAGAGAACATTTAAACCACTCACATACATGCCCCTAAAAAAAAATCTTTAGCTGCGATAAAATTCCTGACAGAAACAAACAAAGCAGAGCCAGCAGAGCAGAGCCCTGAAGACCCCAGCCCCCCAAAGCTGGAGAGCAGGTAGTCTGGGCATGGGGAGTCATGAGGGGCAAGGTCTATGGAAGCCTTGAAGGCCCATTCCACAGCCAGCAACCATCAGCATCCAGCGGCCGCCTCCTGCTTAGCCACACAGCCTACCCCAAAGCCCTGGTGAGGCCTTTGCCTGCCCCCACCCCGCATCCTAGTCTATGGAGCTTTATGTCCTACATGTGGCTCTGGGAACCACAATCCCCACTATGGCCCCCAAGTGGGTCCCACAGAGCTGGATTGGTATTGGCATAACAGAGCACCACCTGGGGTAGGACAGAGCATTCCTATACAGCTCCAGAAACCACTTCAGGGAGGAAAAGGATCCATGAGCAAAGTCTGCAGACCTGAAGGAACCTTTCTGAGCAAAGAGAGAAACATTCACAGATGGAACCTCAGGAAGGGAGTTAAAGGCAGGCCTTCCTGGTGATGTGGGGATGATGCAATTGATTTCGTGGATCTAAACAGAAGACTTGACATTGCTCTCTGTTACATTTCATGCTTGGTTGGAGATTTCTTAGAGCTTTCTTTCTGTCATCTATAGAATTGCCTTTCTATCCTGGCTTTGTTTCAGCTGCAAATGTGATAAACCAACCTCACTCACACATCTCTGTTGAGACCACTAAGGACAATGCTGGACACAGAAAGACCTCTTGCCCATTTATCAAGAAGGTTGTTCAACCAGGTGCATGCAAATCTATCTGCTCTGCCTTCTATTACACAGTTCCCTATCTTATGTATAAGGATAATACCCAATTTGGGGGTTGAGAGGAAGTAACACCTTGGCAATCAGTTGCTAATGGTGTCTTCTTGTCTGGGTTCATAAAGAGCTAGGAACGGTGGTGTGGTGAAGTGACCTGGTGGAGCATGCATGCAATGCTGTGGGTCCTGGCCCAGGCTACTGTTGTAGATCCCACATCACAACTGGAGAGACTCCTGGCTTCCCTTCAGTGTTATCTCTGGCCAGCCTCTGTGGATCCTCAGCCTGGCAAGAGAGGCCCATTTAAAAAATCCTGGCAACTAAGTGGGACCTGTCACACACCGCCTTTGATTTTGGGGTCTTGATTGAAGTTCAGACCACAAAATTTTTTGTTGGGCTCTGTTTGTCCTCCTTCTCACCTTGGACTTGGTTCATCAAAGTCTGCCTTCCAGAAGGGTGTCAGGGCCCAACAGTCCTCAGAGGCATTTTGTTGATATACAAATCGATAAGGAGTAGCAGGAGAAGCAGGAGAATCTCCTCCATCAGGAGGTTCAGCCCAAGGACAGGAGACATTTTTAAATAAGAGAGTGAAAAAATTAACTGTTTGAAACAAATAGCTGGAAATCCAGTTAACACACAAACAAGGTGCATTTGGTCACTTGAAAAACAAAAACAAAAACAAAAACAAAAAACAGTGTAAGCTTTGGGATGCTCTGGAGGCATAAAAGGCTTAAAATCAGAAAAGTAGAATCCCACTCCCCGTGGAGTGATCAAGCTACCCCATGTTCCCATTTTACAAACTAACTGCAGTTATGATCAGAAAAGGGTTTTGCTGCCAATTTGAAAATATATAGACCAGCAGAACTATAAGAATGAATTTCAGCTCCCTATCCTGCTGGCTGAGGGCCAGCTGCCCATTTGGAATATAAACAGAAGGTATGACAAGAGAAATATCTGCCATCAGTGCTCTATAGGAGGGTGAAAGGACTGTCCAAAGATAAATTCTTCCAGAGTTCTGGCCTTGGTTTCCTTTTCTGTAAAATGCTAGAGGCCTTGAGCTGTTTTGTGGATTTGGCAAAATAATAATGGAGGTGGGAGCACTGTCAGCAGAGGGAAGAGGAGAGAAAGAAGAGATAGAAGATGTTGCCTCTTCACCCACATACCAACCCATGGAAAAAGGCAGAGTCAGAATAATTTTCTTCATTCAACAAATATTTACTGTTCTGAACAGTGTTCTAAGTGCCTAGGTTATTACATCAGTGAATAAAGCAGGTGAAAAATGCCTGATCAAACTATGTCCACAGCTTTATAGTCCCTAGACATTTGAGCTACCCAAGCCAATAAATTCCTGTAGCATTTCAGCCGGTTTGAGCTGAGATTTTTGTTGCTTTCAAAGCAAAGTTTCCTAATTGCTACTGTCATCCTCTAGACGTGGTGACACCTGACCAAACCCTGAGTCTGGTCACATTTCACTCCACATTCAAATTAAAGAAGGACACTAAAACAAAATGCTCATGTCTCTGTCTGAAAAATCAGCCACCTCTGGGTGGCACACAGCTCTTATAAATAACCAGGAAGCAGATTCAGGCTGGAAAAGGAATTTTAACAATTTCAAAAAATATATATATAAAAGGGAAGAATTCCACAGGAAATTGAAGGGGAATTTGGGAGATAGAATGTAGCAAGCTTTATTGTACTATGGCCAGAACAAGCTTCTCCTTATTAAAGGGGAAAGCCTGAGTGTCCCGGAGTATTAAGACCTTCCCAGAGTCTCTCACTGGTGGTACATTTAAAGAGTGGCATTTCTGGGTACAGTTTATATATGTCAATAAGCATTTTTTGTTCACTTTGTGTCCCCTGAAGCTAGCTCACTTGGTAAAGACAACGCTCCGAACTTCCAGGGTCTCCAAGTGTGTCTTTGTTTTGTTTTGTTTTTTGCTTTTTTACAAAGCCAGCATTTTGTTCTCTACTTTGTAAACTTCATTAAATAAACCCTAGTGGTCTTGAAGTCTAATAGGATATGCTTCCCCAACTGAGGATCAGGGCTAAGGATGGTGACACAAATATTCTCTGAAAGATTTGTAAAAGCAACACACATACTCCTTTCCTTGTCCTAGAAAGTAATTGAGCAGCCTTTCAATAAGCCCTTCCTGGGCTGTAAATTGCCATGGACATTCTGCTATTTCTGCCTCACCAGCACATGCTCCTCTATCTTCTGTTAACACCAACCAATCTTCCTTGGGGAGCCAACTTTCCTTCACTCTCAAGCCTGGTGGTTCAGTTAGGTCTAATCCCTGTCATGGCTGTGGGGCAGGAGAATGGGTGACCCAGACCCACAATCAGAGCATCACACCCTCCTGGTCATTTGTTAATTGGCTTAAGGATGGTCATATGGCTCAAACCAGGCCAATGGGAATCAGCCCAACTACTTATGTCAAAATTTTGGGGAAAAACACTGTTCCTTCCCACTGAAGCTGCTTGGCTGATAGAACTGCTGCTTGGCAAGTCCAGAAGAACTCAGTGTTAATGGGAAGATAGCAGAACTGAGAGATAGGGAAAGATCGAGTCTTGATGACACACTTGGAACCCTAGATCCAACTATGCCTGAAGGTAACATCTATCTATGGGATCTTTAAGAAATTTGAGTCAAAAATTTTCCTTTTTTTTTCCCTTTTGTTTAAACCAGTTACATTTCTGTCATATTCAACCAATTCTGGCTAATTTGTAAGTAAAGGCTGCCTATATTCCCTACCTAATCTATCCCTGGACATAGCACATTCAACCATGACAGTTTAGAAAAAAAAAAAGCTTAGGCCCTACCGTGGACTCTTTCCAAATGTCACTTATCTTTAAAAAGATGCAATGTTCACAATGCTGCCCCCCCCTTCCATTCTCTCCACTCACTATGAACTCCAGCTGTTCTCAGAGCTGTGACTACAGATCCCATCCACCTCCATTAACCCCATGGACCTTTAAATCTGGTGTAATCACTGTGGCCCAAGATTTTTTTTTACAGGAACCCAAACTCCAGTTGCTATGCATAATGCTCTTGTGATGGCAGATGAGAAAGCAAGAACTGAGTCCTGATAACATGAACTTACCTGAGACTTTAGATTAATGTTCAGCTTGGCTTCAGATTACTTACGAAGTGCTCAGAAAAAGAAACAGCTCTAGCCCCATGGAAAGACAAGCAACGGGCGTCTGTCACAAGTGTTTTCGAACTCTTCCCAGACAGCTCCCTGGATCCTACTGTACTTCCTGAATGCTTTTCACAAAACCTCATGATCACACTTCTATATTCTTTTCTGGAAAGGCCATTGAAGACCACATTACCCAGCACCAGGTAAGGGCATGACAAAGGTCAAGTGGTGGGTGGCTACATGAGGCCCTCAAACCATGTGGTGCTCACATGCACACAGAAAAAGGCTGGCCTCAACTCTGAAACTATCCATCACGTTCCAGAGAGAGAGCTGTGAGCCAGGCTTCTACTGAAGCTCAAAGTGGATCAGCAACCTTCTGCTCTGAGAGGGTTAGCAGTAGGTTGAAAATGGCCCTAAGTATCTAGGTCCAAAGATGTCCCTGTCCTAATTCCTAGAACCTGCAATTGTGACCTTAGAACAAGGGGCCCTGCATATGTGATGAAGTTCAAGACCTTGAGATAGGGAGGTGACCCTGTATTATCCCAGTGGGCCCAGTATAGTCACAAGGCTCCTTACAAGACAGGTAAAAAGGGAGTCAGAGACTAAGAAGCAGGCCATGTGATGACAGACCAGAGGCTGGGGTGATGTGCTTTGAAGTTGGAGCGAGTGCCCAGCAGCCAAGGAATGTAGGTGGCTTCTAAGGACTCCAGAAGGCCCATACCTTGACTGATTTCTGACTTCCCATCTCCAGAACTATAAAAATCAATCAATCAATCAATCTGTGCTGTTCTAAGCCACTACCTGTGTGGTACCAGGAACCTAATTCAGGTTAGCTGTGTCCACATGCCAGCAGCAGCTCCCTGCACTTCGCCCAAGCTGGGCTCTGGTTCTCATGGCTGGGAAGCTGCTGTAAGTACATGACAGTGCTTCCATCTCACAGCTCCCAAGACATCTTGACCCTTCCCCTCTTCCAGATGGGACCCCTGAGCTCAGGCTCAGAGCTCTGCTGATCAGAGAAAGACGACTGGAGCCTCTGAGGAGCAGGGGGGTTAATATTCCTCCACCAGTCACCAACTCAGCTCTAACTGGATGGGATGTGGCATCTCCAACTGGCACTTCCTCCACAGAAGCACTGTATAGAGAAAAGATGGCTGATACTTCACAGATGTACAGCAAAGATGTGTTGACCGAATGAAGGAAAGCTATATATACTACTTTCCTGGGGCCAATGGAACAAATTACCACAAACTTAGTATCTTAAAAAAAAAAAAAAAAAAAGGAATTCATTCTCTTACAATTCCAAAAGGCCAAGAGCCTAAAAACTATCTCACTGGCTAAAGACAAGATGTCGGCAGGGCTGGGTCCTTTTGGAACTACTGAGGGGAGCATAAAACACAAAAACTAGAGTATGTGGTTATTGCAAAATCAATGACAATAACTGCAAGTTGCATAAAATCCAACAAAGAGAAGAATTCGTTTTCAATGGGGAGTTCTCGCTGGGAGAAGCCAAGCTAGTTTCTTGGGGCCTGTCTGTCCTGTTTTAATACTACATTGGTGAGAATTCAAGTAATCTCCATTCAAGGTAATACACTCATGTGTCTCCTTTCCTCTACTGGATCCTTAACTGGGACTTACTAAGTTCTAACTGTGCATTCCTGCATGGGAGCCAGGTAGGAGCACTGTAGGCAGTCCTCACTGGCTTTTACCCAACCTAGAAAGTAGCCAAGTGCCCAGAGCTGCCCTCTCCTCCCACTGTCTGGCCTTATGACCAAAAGAAAAGAATGTTCCCTGTCCCCACAGACCAAACAAAGGCTCAGGAAAATGGTGGCCCTGGGGCATGGCCGGTAATATGCCAGCAGACTGCTCTCTGTCAAGACGGTCTCATGGGCATAAACTCCAACATAAAACCTCAAGATACAATTCCTCTTTCTCTCTAAATTAACATCAGCACTGGAAGAAAGATCCTGGTTTGTCATCATCCTCACAGAGCCAACCATTTATGGAACACTTATACGTGCCACTCTGTAGTGAGGTGAAGAAATTTAGCCAAGTTCATTTACTCAATTCAATCCTTACATTCTTTCCAACAACTGTTGTTCATACATATAGTTGCCACCTCCACTGATGATGGGATATTTCCTCAAAACTACTAACTGGTAAGGGATTTTTTTTTTGTTGGTTTTGTTTTTTCCCTGCTATTTCACATTACCCCAGGATAATTACCCCATTCATGCAGCAGCCAGGTTGTTCTGTATCCTGTATCCCAAGGAAGAGATGATACACAACGGGAAATCTTTTCCTGCCTTGAGTTTCAAAAGTATAGTGCTTTCACAGACTGTAAAATGCCTATTTGCAAAGGGAACATGATATATTTAGCAGAAGTTGTGATTAGGAACGATCATACCCAGGTCAAGTTTCCCCAGACTCGGGGGAGCAATGGAGGTGAAGCAAGGGATGAGAAGGGATCCTGTCTCCTGCCCCTGAATGTGGCCCAAAGACAGGGAAAGAATGACAGAAGCCCCACAAAGTTTGTCCCAAACCTCAGGCATTGATGTGTCAAACACCATGTGCTTTTGCTGTCACCTTTCACCTATAGCAGCAGTTACTTGCTTTTTCTCCATAAAGCAACTTTTAAAATAACGCTTCAGTTAAGCATTGGACTCCTGATCTCATGTCAGGTCTTGATCTCAGGGTTGTGAGTTCAAGTAGGGTCCATGTTGTATGGAGCCTACTTAAAAAAAAATAATAATAAAGTAACTTTTTAAAACCTAGCTTCCTCCTAAGCAATAATATTTTTAAAATCAGAGACTTGTGCTAGTTACATTTTTCTAGTACTCATGAAAAAAATGCATAACAATTAACATTTAAAGAAAATGCTTGTGTAAAACTTAAATGCTTGCCCCACTTAGGGAAATGCTGTATTACTGTCACTGCTCCCAGGCTGAAGTCCTAGGGAATAGGACATATAATCAGGAGGGAGCAGGCTTGCAATGCCCTGGGCAGTGACCTGGAAATTACAGGCCAGGGTGGGATAAGTGCTGAAAATGCCATGAAGACCAAAACTGACAACCTTAGATACAGCCACAGCATTCACCCAAAGCTTTATAAAACTACCAGTGTGTGACTAGCTGGGAAGTAAATGCCTTCTGAATATTCCTTGGTATCTACATGTGTTTACTGCCATGAGAACACCCTGACCTTTGATTCTCATAGATAGCAAATGACCTGAATTGCAGCTCCCTTCTGGAAAATAATAAGGACGTGCCCCATGAGCTATTTAGTCTTTGCTCTGTCTACAAACCCACATGCCCACAGGGGCCAGGCAGACAGTGAGTCAAGTGGGCCTGTGTCAGCAAAACCACAATGCAAGCAGGATGAGAAATGGCCACTGCTGCTTGGGCTCAGGAAGTTGGAGACAAGAGGGAATGGTGGGGACTGTGGAGGATTAGGAAGCAAGCATCAGAGGCCTCAGAGCCCGCCAGCTGCTTCATGTCTACCCAGAGACCTGCTCCAACCAGATGTTCAGATTGTGTAAGGTAAGCTAGAAAAACATGTTGTTATGTACATTCTCTCAATTTTAAATGTTGAAAATCCAAGTTAAAAGAATGAAACTCTTAGCAAATACCATGTGGACCAAATTTGGCCCAGGAGAATCCAGTTGTAGCCTCTGTGTTTGAATTACATGATCAGCAAATTATGTCATTATGTCTGTAATCCCCGCACAAGTTTAACACTGTACCCAAATCAAACTTTCCAGCAAGTTACGATGACACATATTTAGCAATACACATGGCCACTATTTCACAGCCTGGGAATTCAGGCTAGCATGGTAACTGATGTCTACAATTATTTATCTATCTCGGGGCTACAGAGTCAGCATCCCTGGGTTTGGCTGGACAAGGCCAGGCTGCAGCAGAGGGGCCCAGGACATGGCTCCAGGAGTCCTTGACCCAGGGTGGCAGGGGAGAGGGAGGAGGATAGAGGAGGGGTCTGCATCCTTTGCTGGATGTCAAGAGATCACACTGGATGGGAATTGGATGGGACAATGATTATTTCTCCTTGCTGAAGAAGGAGCCTAGGCCTCCAGCTTCCAAATGGGGAAAACAGAACAGTCATTCGGCCACTGTTAATTAATTAACTGTTCAGTGAAGAAGTGTGGGAATACACGACTAAAATAGAAATGACATTTTCAGAGATTAATGTCTACAAACAGTACACTTAAGATGTGTGCATTTTATTGTGTGTTCAGAAAAAAAACTATAAGCAAAGAGTGAACTCTAATAATACATACATGCTGAAGTATACTGTGGGTGTGTATTAATGGCTGCAACTTACTTTGAAATGCACCCCCAAATTTACAGACAGATGTAGAGGGGGAGGGCTGGATGGAGAGAAACATGATAAAACCATGCACAGCAAAATACTAATGCATGTAATATTTTTAACTTTAAAAAATTAAAATAAAAAATAAAAATTATTAATTTAATAAATAAAAATGAATTTTAAAAAATATTAATGCATGTAGACTCTGAATGGCAGGTATGTGAGCACTCCCTTTAAAATTTCTTCAATTTTTCTGCATTGTTTGAAAGCTTTTTATAAGAAAATGTTAGAAAAGTAGATGCCTTTAAAACAATTTTAATGACAATATAGTTATGATATTAAGCAAAAAAAAAACTCTATGATTTCAATTATATAAAGGCTCCTTTGCTACCATGATGAGATGGAAGGCATTTTAGAAAAGACTCCCTTTTGAAAAAAAAAGAAAAAGAAAAAACCCAAATCTCTGCTGAAATATCATCATTGGAGACTTTTTCGTCTGCACCTTGAAGGCTTCTAGCTTTCCAGAATCCTCTTTTATGTGCAGATGTCTTGAAAGAAAATAACCCTCAAGTTATTATCAACATGCATCTGAGAGGGAGAGAAACTGGCAACCAGCTGAGAGTAAAATAGAATCGAGAAGTAACAAGAGATGAAAAGCGACCACTAAGGAGATGGGAGGAAACGGGGTTGGGTGAGGACAGAGCCCTCTGCAGAGCATGATCTCCTATTGGCTGCACCAGAACATTTGCCGTATTATGCCATATGAGAAGGGAAACTGAGGCAGAAAGGTGGAAAGAGACCTGCCTCAGGCCACAGAATGCTCCACAAAAGTTAGGAGCAGTATTTTCACCATCTCTACCCAGGTTCTGCTTTACCCAATGCACCCACACGGGGGAACAGGCGGTCAGAAGCCAGGAGCAGGTGTGCACAGCTGGATGAGCAAACACCCCAAGAACTCCAGGTGTGGGCTTCCTCAAGGGCATTCATTTCACCCCCACTGCTTCCAGGTGGGCACACAGCTCTGTCCATGATCTCGAGGGAAGGCGTTTCTGCCCCCAAGTGTGAGGGAAGGAAAGACCAAGGTGGTGCATATCTCATCGTTGTCCCCCCACCACCAGTCCTAAGGCAAATCACATTCACCTGTCATGCTCCTGATGTAGAAACCCCATGGGTGGGGCGGACAACCATTTTCTGATCAGGTGCAACCATTCAGTGAGACAACTAGGGCCCCTCCATGTGACCCACTGAAGCTGCTCCGACAACAAGGCATCCTAGAGGCTGCAAATTATGAAAATGAATATTAAAATATTCATCAAATGGTTTCTTAACTTGGACTGTCACCCAAGCGTAGAATTACTCAGAATCTCTTTGCCCATTAAACTGCCCTTTTTTTCTTTATAAAATCTGACTGTTCTTCCCAAAATGTTTTGACTGGAAATTTTTGAAATGTGAATATATTTACGTGCAGTTCTTTGAAACAAGGGGGATTTGCCCTGTTCAACACTGCAAGGTGTAGCGCAGGTCCAGAGTCCAATACCCAGAAGCCATCAAGCTAGAATCACAGTAACGGCTATCCTGAGACCAGAGACACAAAGCAAGTGTGTCACTCACCTCTGACCAATGCAAGTGGCTTCCCGAGATTGGGCCCAACCCAAGAAAAGAAAACACTGAGGAGAAGTGAAATGAACTGCATCTTAGGACAACAAGGAGATACCAGATGAACGTTCAGTTATTCCATTGATAAATGCTTCCTGAGCATCTACTAAGGACAGAGATGCAACCAGAGAGCCACAGAAGGTGTGTGGAGCCACAGCCATGCTGTGTGGTAGAGACCATGACCAAATGGGGGCTGGAAAGCTCAGGCATGTGGCAGAAGGTCAACTCGGGCTGCCATTATCGACCAGGACAGACACCCTTTGCAGTCCAGTTCATAAGCCTTCCTTCCCAGGTTTTGGGACTCCACAGTGGCTACATGGCAGTTCCTGGAAAAGGGGGAATTCAGGACACTGATGACACAAGAAGCTGGGTGGGGAGTGGGGGAGCAGCAGATACAGGGTTCTTGGGCCTTCTCTATTGCTCACCGGAGGTTATCACCTTCCCTGAGAAACTCTCTGCCCTATAACCACTCCAAGACACTCAGCAAACACCACTTTTGGTTCTTCCCAAGAACCCTGCCATTTTGCCAGCTGCATGGATGCTCTTATAAAACATGTCCCCCCCCAAAAAAAATAAATAGATAAAATAAAATAAAACATGTCCCCAAATTTCTTGATTATGAAATCAAAAAAGATTGGCCCCTCTTCTCCATAGAGCAGGGAGGAGGTCAGGTTGCAAGAGGTGGTTCCACTCAGCCCTGCCTGTCTTCTACCTAAGACATGAGCTGTGATTCTCCAGAGTCCAGAAAGGATGTATCTGGACTTCTTGGAACAGAGCAAGTTCCCTGGCTTCTTGAACTTAATGAGGAGTGAGACACTTAGCTTTGATCTCTGCCCCAAGCCATGGACGAACAAAATACTCTGGATTTGTACTTACGTAGGTAGCTCCATTTTTAGGCAAAATTGCACACAGCAACTAAACCAGTGTTGGCACCTCCCAGGTGTAGCATCGTCAGCTGCCCACACCCAGCCTCCTAAGTCTGTGCCTTGGCTCGTCAGCCCCAAAGCAGGACATTAAAGACTTACTGAGCTACATCTTTAATAATATTTTAAAAAATGTTTAAGAACCACCATAAAAATCCATTGGATGGCATTTTTTTCCACTTTGGCAAAACTAGAGTCATAGTCTATGTTATTACAAACTCAACCACAGGAGAAGAAAGTCAGCCAGTCACAATTTAGAAAATCACATTCCAATAGCACTAGAAGGGTATATTAGCTGAGCAGAGATGTGTCCAGTCACATCTGTCTTTTTCCACAGACGCTGCTCCCCCAGGCCACTATTGAGCAACCTGTCCCCTTTCCAAGTAGCCTCTGTATGCTGAATACTGACCTGAAGTGATTCTGTTGTCTCAAACCTACAGGCAGAGAGGCCTTGGATTTTATATAATTTGAGAAGCTCCAGAGACAGACCCCTTGATCTTCCACCCCTCTGCCAATTTAGAGATTCATAGGAGGTAATATTAACTCTAAAGGTCTTTCATAAATGTAAGCTGCTCCTGGGAGAGGTAATGCATTAAACCATTCACATTTTAGTATGAAGTAGACTGATAAGAGCTACCATTTATTAAGCATCTACTCTGGGCCTCACACTGAAGCATGCACAGTCACTGAATCAGACTTTGAAGGAATTAAACATTACAAAATTTTGATGTGGGGAAAGTTTAGACAGGTCTGATTAGCAAGGGATTGGGATGAAGATGGAGGGTATATGAAAAAGACTGATACTACAAAGAGAGAAGGAAGGCCAAGAGGGGCAGTAATAAACCCTCATGAGGAACTCAAGATAGTCTTCACAGATATGACATTTCCATGAATTTTTGAAGGACGTGGAGTAGTTCAACAAGCAGCCAAGGTGAAGAAGGGAATTCTTAGAAGAGGAAACAACATGGGAAAGATCCCAGTGTATAAAATGACACCATGTATATATCGGTCTAAGTGCCAGAAGGAATACTCAACATGAAGGGTTTAGTAAACAGATTACTGACAAAGGTGTGGCAAGATATAGGGAATCCACAAGAGATAGTATAGGACTCCAAGGACTGTAGTATCCCAGGACTCAAAAGGATGAAGGCAGGCAGCAGTTACCTGAACACAGAAAGAGAAAATTATATACAGCAGGTCACCTTGAGAGGATCTAAGACTTCTAAGGCACATAGCCAGCCTCAAATGACCCCACAGAACAGGAGTCAAGGAAATCAATACCTCTACTTCTCTCCCTTCCTCTTCAGATCTCCTATGGGGCGCCCCATCCACCGAGGCCAACGGGAAGCCAGAGGGCAAGGCAGGGGAGCCTAGGTGATGTACCAATTACAGGGGCTTAGAGCTGGGCAGAGCAGAGTGGAGAAAGGATCTGAGGTGGGGGCAACTGGAAAGTATCCAACAGTGTGAGAAATGTGGCTGGAACAGGGAGTATGGGTGGAGGTGAGGAGGGACAGAGGGATAGGGAGCAGGGATGTGACACAAAGGAGCCCATTGGTTAGGCTAAGGGTGAGTGGTAACCATTGCTCTGCAGTGGTCATACAGACACTGGCCTAAGCTGGCCTTCGCAGAGGGCCCTGGGAACAGGTGTCCATCAAATGACACCGGACAGCCAATAACTCGTGAGCTATGCCTTCCCAAGCCTCCCAAGCTGTGCTCTGGAAGCCCACCCCAAACTGTGCTCTGGAAACTGGTGCTGTTTCCTGGAGCTCCTACTGCTGCGGACAAGAGCCTGGGAAAGCAGAGGGGTGGTGTCTGCCAGTGGCTACTGAAGGGCACACAACCTGGAGCATCTTGAACCAATTAAAACCTGTCTATCTCTTTTATTTATATTCCAGTCCACCTTTCCCCCCTTCCTCACGTGGAAAGAGAGTCCTGTGATGAAGAGCTCTGCCGGAACAGGTTTCCCAGCAAAATGAAAAGTGTCTGTCTGTCTACCCCCAGGGACAGCTCCAGGCGGCCAGCCAGGAAGCCAAGTCAGTCCTGCCCTGTAAGGCCTCAGAAAAAAAAAAAAAAAGACAAGCGCCAGTCCCCTCTCATCTGGGAAACATTAAAAGCAATCTCTGAAGTGATTCATTAAAAGTCCTTCAGTGGCAGAAGACCATCACCCAGATGTGAAAATAAACACAGAGGGACTTTCCAGCATCAGAACCATTTCAAGTCTTTAAACAAATGCACAGCTATTTCAGAGAAAGGAAGAGTCTTTTGACTGTCTTTCCAAGCCCACAAAATCCAAGTCAGCCTCTCTCCATCCAGCAGGCCAGGCAAATTCCCATGATGCCAAACTCTAAAAACTGAAAGCACTCACTTGACTCTCTGGGGCCCTTCCCACTTGAACTTCTCAGCAGCTTCCAAGCCACGGCCAGTCACCCACACTTACCAAGCTTCTGACGATGCAGCCTTCAACTCAGCCTTAGGAAAGGACCAGAAATTGAAGTAGAAGCAACTCTGGAGGGAAAAAAAAATAAAATAAAATAAAATAAATGGAGTGAGAATCAATATTAAGCAAAACAGAATATACGCTGACAAAAACAGAGTAAAAATGGAAGAAGATGTGAGCAGATTTGGGTACAGATCACATATTCTCATGTCCAGTGTCTGGCAGAGTGGATGGCACATGGTAGGCATTTGATAAACATGGAAGGAAGGAAGGAAGGAAGGAAGGAAGGAAGGAAGGAAGGAAGGAAGGAAGGAAGGAAGGGAGGGAGGGAGGGAGGGAGGGAGGGAGGGGAAAGGAGAGGAGAGGAGAGGAGAGGAGAGGAGAGGAGAGGAGAGGAGAGGAGAGGAGAGGAGAGGAGAGGAGAGGAGAGGAGAGAGGGAGATTTTCTATCCATGAGAAACTTGTCCAGGAATCCAGGAGTTACTGAAGCACCTGCTTTACTTGGAGAAACCCAACAGAAACACACCTTACCCTTACTTCCTACCCATTAACTGGTAAGGACAGAAAGAGGTAAGTTCCTTGAAGTGAAATTCAAAATCCTTCCCATCAGACAATATCAAACTGCAGCAACACACCTAGGATTTCTCTTTTTGTTATTATTGTGGTAAAATACACATAACCATAATTATTTTTAAGTGTATGTATGGTTCAGTGGCATTAAGCACACTGTTGTGCCACCATCACCACCATCTGTCTCTGTAACTCTTTTCATCTTGAAAAACTGAGACTCTATACCTATTAATCAATAGTTCCCCCATTTCCTCCCCGTTGGGCCCTGGAAACCATCATTCCACTTTCTATCTCTGTGAATTTGACATGTAAGTAGAATCACACAGTATTTGTCCTTTTGTCTTTTTCACTCAGCATTATGTCCTCTGGATCTACCCATGCTGTAGCAGGTGTCAGAATGTCCTTTCTTGCTAAGGATGAATAACATTCCACTGTATGTAAGTACTAAATTTTCCTTATGCATTCATGATGTTACAGTCATAATAAGCACAATAAAGACATACAGACATGTCATGATGGACACTTGCATTGCTTCCACCTTTTGGCTATTGTGAAAAATGTTGCTATGAACATAGGTTTCCAAATAGCTCTTGGGAGTCCATGCTTTCTATTCTTTTGGGTATATACCACTGGGATTTCTTTCAAGCAATGAAATTTCCCCTGAAAGGTGGAGGTGGGTAGAGGAAAACCCAGCATTCTCTGAGATTGAGCAAATGAGAGAACTGTCAAATGATTAGAAAATATGGCAATTATGAACTCACATACATTTAGCCTTCTAACAAGACACTCTGTACAGATAGTTTTGAACCTTGGGGAGCCCTCTCTCCAACACAACCAACTGCACTTTCCCAGTATAAAGGTCAGGGTTTGGAAGCCTAAGAGACCCAGGTTCAAATTTCAGGAGAAGCCCTTATTAGTGAAGACTATTGAGAAAATACACAAGGTGCTGGCATATTGTAAACACTCAAAACACTGTGTTTCCTCCTTTCTAAGATCCCAATACCTTTTTCTCGATTTCACATTTCTAAATTCAGGGTGTACATTATCAGACACCAGCTTCATCATTACCTGTGAATTGAACGAACTCAGGCAAACTGCCCTGAAGAGATCATAGAATTTTTCCAAGAAGAGGGTGGGGTAAAGAATCCCAACTTGAGAATGCCTAGCACTCAGAGCTGGCATATTCACCTGCCAAAGATCCCCATTTACCTCAGATGAAAGAAGGATTTCCAAAGAGTAAGTCCTTAACTCAGCACTATGTAGCAAAACTGTTAATAATATGGCTGAGGAACAGACCCAACAGTGAATCAAAAGGTTGAGGGTGAAGGTTCTGGAATTAGTAGTCCTGGGTGTGGCTTTCAGAAAGTCAGTTCACTTCAAGCCTCAGCTTCCTCACCTGTAAGATGGAAGCTGTACTACTCCTGCCCCCCAGGATGGCTGTGAGGAGATGAGACGGATAGTGCTGTGCTGTGCTGGGCAAAGAGCCCACACCCAGTCAGCTGCAGGACCAGCCCAGGTCCCCTCTCACCTCCATCCTCAGGCATGTCTTCAGGAAAGGGGATTCAATGGAAAGCTTGCACCTTGCTCTGCCTCTTCTCCAAACTATACAATCAGGACCCTCCACATTTTCCTTCATCTCCTTCTCAGCCTTGATCATAAAGTTTAGGAGAAATAAAATGAAGCTCATCCACCCACTTATCCATCTATCCATCCAGCCACGCACTCATCCAACATTTATTGAAGGCCTGCCCTCTGCTGAGCCTGACATAGGTGTTGGGAACCAAAGGATGAAAGGAACAGACCTCTTCCCCACAGGAAGTCACAGTGGCATTGAGGAGCAAGAGAAGTAATGGGCAGAATGGCAGACACTTACATAGGGCAATGTGGTAGCCATGGCTGCAGGTCCCCTGGCATAATCCATTCCATTCTCCTCACACCCCAGGAAATAGTACTGCTCTGATCCTGTTTTACAGGTATGGAAATAGCACAGGACAGTAATGTGCCCAAGGTCACAAAGCTGTTAAGTTTACCTCCAAACTGTTGGAACCTAACCCTTATGGGAGTCCTGGGGCAGAGGTCAGGGGTCAGACTCAAGGGCATGAAGGAGAGTGTCCAACAGCTCCCCCAAATCCGTAGGCCACCAACTGCTAGAGAGCTTCCACACCCTGAAGGTTGACAAGCATAGATCATACTCTAGGGTGCAGTCCCTCACAGTTACCAGGTGCTGTTCTCACATGTCAGTTCCCTTAACCTTCAAGAGAGCCCTGTAGAGGCACCTGGGTGGCTCGGTGGCTGAGTGTCTGCCTTTGGCTCAGTTCGTGATCCCAGGGTCCTGGGATTGACTCCCACATCAGGCTCCCTGCAGGGAGTCTGCTTCTCCCTCTGCCTGTGTCTCTGCCTCTTTCTCTCTCTCTCTCTCTCTCTCTCTCTGTCTCTCATGAATAAATATATAAAATCTTTAAAAAGAGAGAGAGAGAGCCCTGTGAAAGGGATCAAAGATGTCCTCACTTAGCAAAGGAGCAACCTGAGGCTTGGTGGGAAATGCTGTAGCCAACTCAAAGCCAACGACATCCAGCACACCCACCTGTCAAAGTTTCACTCAGATGAAAGAATTATTTCCAAAAGGAACATATTTCTCTCAATCCTACATGCTTGCCATGAGCAAGGGAGCCAGACTTGCATCCAATCTCTTTGTCGCCCACCAATGACCAGCCCCACATAGCAGGGTCCCTTCCTTTATTCTCTGCCCTGGTGTCCACGCCACAACGTAGCCACACTGACCACCCTATCTAAAACAGCATCCCATGGCTCACCACTGGTCTTCCCTGCTCCTTTCTCTTCAAGACACTCATGGTTATCTGGTATCATAATAGATTTATTTGTTTAGTATCTGTTTCTCCACAACTAGACCATAAGCTCCATGAGGACAGGAAACTTGTCCATTTCGTTTTTCTTTTTTCTTTTTTTTTTTTTAAGATTTTATTTATTTATTCATGAGAGACAGACAAAGAGAAAGGCAGAGGCAGAGACACAGGCAGAGGGAGAAGCAGGCTCCATGCAGGGAGCCCGACATGGGACTCGATCCCATGTCTCCAGAATTATTTAGTTTTTCACCATACCCAGACAACTGGGTTCTGGTGCATTATAAGGGGTCAGTTTGGTTTAAGTCAATGAATGAATGAACAAATGAATGGAAATGGGTTAGTGGTTTAGGTCAATGAATGAATTAACAAATGAATGGAAGTAGGTTAGGGAATTACTTCATCTAAGAAGCCAGAAACAAAGATCAGGTCTATTTTTAACTCTTTGAGGAACCTCCACACAGATTTCCAGAGTGGCTGCACCAGTTCACATTCCCACCAACAGTGCAAGAGGGTTCCCTTTTCTCCTCATCCTCTCCAACATTTGTGGTTTCCTGCCTTGTTAATGTTCCCCATTCTCACTGGTGTGAGGTGGTATCTCATTGTGGTTTTGATTTGTATTTCCCTGATGGCAAGTGATGCAGAGCATTTTCTCATGTGCATGTTGGCCATGTCTATGTCTTCCTCTGTGAGATTTCTCTCCATGTCTTTTGCCCATTTCATGATTGGATTGTTTGTTTCTTTGCTGTTGAGTTTAATAAGTTCTTTACAGATCTTGGAAATTAGCCCTTTATCTGATACATCATTTGCAAATATCTTCTCCCATTCTGTAGGTTGTCTTTTAGTTTTGTTGACTGTTTCTTTTGCTGTGCAAAAGCTTCTTATCTTGATGAAGTCCCAATAGTTCATTTTTGCTTTTGTTTCTTTTGCCTTCGTGGATGAATTAACAAATGAATGGAAGTAGGTTAGGGAATTACTTCATCTAAGAAGCCAGAAACAAAGATCAGGTCTATTTTTAACTCTTTGAGGAACCTCCACACAGATTTCCAGAGTGGCTGCACCAGTTCACATTCCCACCAACAGTGCAAGAGGGTTCCCTTTTCTCCTCATCCTCTCCAACATTTGTGGTTTCCTGCCTTGTTAATGTTCCCCATTCTCACTGGTGTGAGGTGGTATCTCATTGTGGTTTTGATTTGTATTTCCCTGATGGCAAGTGATGCAGAGCATTTTCTCATGTGCATGTTGGCCATGTCTATGTCTTCCTCTGTGAGATTTCTCTCCATGTCTTTTGCCCATTTCATGATTGGATTGTTTGTTTCTTTGCTGTTGAGTTTAATAAGTTCTTTACAGATCTTGGAAATTAGCCCTTTATCTGATACATCATTTGCAAATATCTTCTCCCATTCTGTAGGTTGTCTTTTAGTTTTGTTGACTGTTTCTTTTGCTGTGCAAAAGCTTCTTATCTTGATGAAGTCCCAATAGTTCATTTTTGCTTTTGTTTCTTTTGCCTTCGTGGATGTATCTTGTAAGAAGTTACTGTGGCCGAGTTCAAAAAGGGTGTTGCCTGTGTTCTCCTCTAGGATTTTGATGGAATCTTGTCTCACATTTAGATCTTTCATCCATTTTGAGTTTATCTTTGTGTATGGTGAAAGAGAGTGGTCTAGTTTCATTCTTCTGCATGTGGATGTCCAATTTTCCCAGCACCATTTATTGAAAAGACTTTCTTCCAGTGGATAGTCTTTCCTCCTTTATCGAATATTAGTTGACCATAAAGTTGAGGGTCCATTTCTGGATTCTCTATTCTGTTCCATTGATCTATGTGTCTGTTTTTGTGCCAGTAATAGATCTGCCCTACGACCCAGCAATTGCACTGCTGGGGATTTACCCCAAAGATACAGATGCAATGAAACGCCAGGACACCTGCACCCCGATGTTTCTAGCAGCAATGTCCACAATAGCCAAACTGTGGAAGGAGCCTCGGTGTCCATCGACAGATGAATGGATAAAGAAGATGTGCTCTATGTATACAATGGAATATTACTCAGCCATTAGAAATGACAAATACCCACCATTTGCTTCAACATGGATGGAACTGGAGGGTATTATGCTGAGTGAAATAAGTCAATTGGAGAAGGACAAACATTATATGTTCTCATTCATTTGGAGAATATAAATAATAGTGAAAGGGAATAGAAGGGAAGGGAAAAGAAATGAGTAGGAAATATCAGAAAGGGAGACAGAACATAAAGACTCCTAACTCTGGGAAACGAACTAGAGGTGATGGAAGGGGAGGAGGGCGGGGGGTGGGGGTGACTAGGTGACGGGCACTGAGGGGGGCACTTGACGGGATGAGCACTGGGTGTTATTCTGTATGTTGGCAAATTGAACACCAATAAAAACTAAATTTATTTAAAAAAAAAACAAAGACCAGAAACTCACCTGGGACACCTCCCCCACACCCCTCCCCAGGTATAATGTCCCCCAGGCTTGGCTTCTGGCTAATAGGAACATTTGACCTCTTACCCTCTCCTTCCCAGCCCTCTTCTCTAACAAGGACACTGTCCTGGGTGTCATGCCCATAAGGAGCCCCTCAGTTCAGAGACCTGCTTGGATAGTAGCCCACAGCCTCATTCCAGATCATTCTTACTCACCTCTTGCCTCACAGTTATACTGCCCCCCTTCCACTCCAAAATTGTACCTAGACCAGTCCATTTCCTCAGATACCTTGTAATGCTGCAAACTCGCTCATGCTAAGGTACTGAGGAATAAGAACAGATCACTGATGGGACTTTTAAAGGGCTCCTTCTACTGACAATAGAGTAACACCTTAGAATGTTTAACTGCAGGAGTTTCAGATCTCCTGGAAACTGAATATGTCTCACCAGACACAGAGTATTACCTGTGGATGCTGTTCATTCGTGTCTTCATTTGGCACTTGAGCACTTACTGAGTGCCTTCTGCCTGCCAGGAAGTGTCCTTTGTGCTGAGGATATGAGAGTGAGCAAGACAGCCAAGGTCCCTGCTCTCAGAAAGCCCACTGTCTAGTTAAAGAGATAGAGCAATCAGCAAAGTCATTGCTAAGGAACTTTAACTCTCAGTCTTAGTACTACCAGAGAAAGTATAAACCCATGAGGGGACCAGAGGCAGTTACCCAAAATGGCAGGTGAAGAAAGCCTGCTGGAGAAACTATAGTCGCCACTGGCTGCTGGCAGTTGGCCAGGCCAGGAGTTCACGGGGGAACCAAGGGGATGTGGGCATTCCAGTACCTGCAATGGTGCAAAGGTCTGAAATGGTACAAGCAAGGCTGGCCCTCGGCCCCTTATAAGTGGCTGATGCTCAGCACAGCCAAGGCATGTGTGCCATGCAGTGGGAAAAAGCAACAGGGCAGGTGTCCTTGGAACTGAGTAGATGCCAGCCATTCTTTCCTCCCTTTGGAATGTTAGAAATCAAGTCTGTGTTCCTGGGGTTCTCTGTTGTCTATGAAATTGTCCAGGTTCACCATCATAACAACACAAGATGCAAATCAGCTGTCTCTGCACACAGTCTGTGGTGCCTCCTTGACCCTGGCATGTCCAAGGAGCTGTTTCAATATTCTGCTGTCCCTTCCTCTGCCTGTCAAGAGAAAGCAAGACCTCAGTATTAACCACAACAATTACAGGTCACCTGAAAGTTTTCTTCAACCTGTTAACTAAGGTAAGTGCCTTTCTGAAGATACCCAACACTTCACTTTTAATTCATATTGAACCCAACTTTCCTTCCTGGGCACTACCCCCAACATGTTCAGTTGCCCGGTGGAAAGCATTATAGCACTTTCCTTTTCTGGCTTTCTGTGATACAACAAGCTTCCAGCAACCATCAGAAAAGAAGGCAAGTAACTATCCATGGTGGAGACAAGCCTATGAAATTAGTTCAAGCATACAGCAAGGCACTGTACACACTACAGAGAGACACATGCTGTTCCATGGACAAGGGCCCATTTGTGATTCATCAAACATAATGAGACATTGTTGAAAGTGTTGGGAACATGAGAATTTCCTCACTGCCCAATTTGGGTAATGTTGGAACTACATTTGCCTCCAGAAATGAAGTCAGACAGACTCAACCTAACCTCCAATTGCCTGGCTCAAAGACCATGGGACCACCATGTTTTTATGCTGACTTTTGTTAATGGGAGTCACTTCCCAAGTTGTGTTTAACGGTGGCCTTTTCATCTGCATGTGCAAGAGAGATGAGTGCTTTGACAAAGGACATGCCCAGAACTCTGACTGGAAGCCCCTACATCACATGAGAGGCTTTTTTAAAGACCCTCACACCAGGTGTGCCTATCAAACAGATTGGTGGGAAGAGGAAAAAGCTGCCCATGATGTGGTGTGAGGAAGGGATATGGCAGGCATATGTAACAACTATCTGTCTAGAATAATACATAAGAGCTTTCATTTCTTGAGTATGTACAGGAGGCTAGACAATGTTCAGTGCTTTACATGCATGATTTCATTTCCTTTCCACATCTATAAAATAACAGGCAGGTGGGCAGCCCTGGTGGTTCAGCAGTTTAGTGCCACCTTCAGCCCAGGACCTGATCCTGAAGACCCGGGATCCAGACCCATGTCGCGCTCCCTGCGTGGAGCCTGCTTCTCCCTCTGTCTCTGCCTCTCTCTCTCTTTCTCTCTCTCTCTCTCATAAATAAATAAATAAATAAATAAATAAACAAACAAACAAACAAACAGGCAGGTCATGTAAACCTCATCTTACAGAAGGAAGCTAGTGTCTGAGAGGAGACAGAGCATGCCTGTATCAGAGAGCTAGTGATGTGCACACCCAATTTGAACTTACATCGGAGGGACCCCAGAGGTAGTGCTCTCTCTCAGCTGACATACTATGCCACGTGACAGGACTGTGGGGCAAGAAATGGGGTGGCTGAGTGTTATTTATTGCGAGGAGAGTGGTATTGCCTTAGCCCTGGATAAGAGCAGCACAAGAACCCAGATGGACAGTCCTAAACCCTGAGCTCCTCTCTCCCATGATCTTTTTTTCCTGTCTGTACCACAGCTCTTGTCACATAACTCAGCACTGAGATGGCTTGTCGGAATACTGTCTCCCCCACCAAACCCTGAGTCTACCAGAACAGGCCCTCCATTGTATTCTTTGCATCTGCCACAACACCTGGAGCTGTGCTTGCACTCCAAACATTTTCGTGGGACCACATGAATCAGACGGATAGATGGCTGCCAAGATGCATAAATAACTCAGACGATTTGGTTCAAGTCCAGGCTCAGCCACTGGCTAGCTGTGTGACCTTGAGCAAATAACTTCATACCACTGGTCCTCTGTTTCCTCACTTGCACCATTAAGAGATTCACTCAACAACTGTATCTGCCAAAGGTGAGACAGATTCCACAGGTGGAATGCAAATGAACACCTTAATTTTATTTCATTCAAATTGATACAGATTTCTTTTTTTGCCTATAAAAATGTAACTAGCTCATCAAGCCCTTGAAGTTTTCCTTTAAAATGAGATTAAATTTTCTTAAAAGTTCATTTTAAGAATCTATTTGAGAGAGGGAGATGGGTGAAATAGGTGAAGGGGATTAAAAGCACACTTATGATGAGCACTGAGTAATGGACAGAATTGTTGAATCACTCTTTGCAACACTTGAAACTAATATAACACTGCATGTTAACTATACTGGAATTAAAATTTAAAACAAAAAAAAAGGAATTCACTCTTTCCAAAACTGAAAAAAAAATCTATTTGATACTGTCTATTAGTACTTAAATATTACAAATAACTGGTAAAGTGACACATGGGTGAGTGAGGTTCAGATATCAGGTTAGCTCATTTTTTAACACTGATGCCTCCGTTGGGAGGGCCACGGAGGAGCTACAAAACACAAAGGTTCATAAGAAGAAAGGAAGTAAAGATAAAGGAGACATTCGAAATGACCTTTGGCCTCCACATTCGGCACTCAGCACCTACCAGATGCCTACTACCTGCATGGCATTGGGCTACATGCCCAGGAGACATTCATTAGGTGTGAACACAGCCACAAAATGATGATGGATGGGGCAGGGGAGTCTGGCAGGAAAACCAGAAGTTGGCTTTTTCTCTTTATTTTTTTAAGATTTTATTTATTTATTCCTGAGAGACACACAGAGGGAGAGAGAGGCAGAGACATAGGCAGAGAGAGAAGCAGGCTCCCTGCGGGGAGCCCGATATGGGACTCATTTCCAGGATGGCCAGCTCCTCAGGACGGCCAGGGGTGGTGCGGTAATCACTGAGAAGGGCTGAGGGCAGAGATGCAGCAACACAGCTCCATCAGCTTCCATTTCCCAGAAATGGGCTCAGCAAAGGGCAGTGGGATGGATGAGGGCAAATCCCACCCCCATCACAAGACAAACAGCTCTCCTGATCCCTGGTTTATCCACAGACAGAAGCCAGATGCAACCCTGTTGTGCACAAAGGAACCAAACATAGGTTTCCAATATTTGCCAGGAAAACTACTCAAAAGAATACAGCTTCCCATGAAAGGCAAACCAAAAGCAAATTAAGATGGAGAAATGGCATCCCAACATTTCCTTTATGCCTACTGTATAATTTTTCTCTAGATGAACATCCACTAAGATTTTCCCACTTTCTTTCAGATGTGGAGACTAGAAAGTGTTTTCACTGCTACTTGGGGACATTGCATGAAAACATATAAAATAAAGCAGCAGTGGGTAAGATTTGCCAGTGGAACAAGAATAATAAATACCATTTGTTAAGTCTTACATATGTGGCTAGGCACTGTCTATTGATGATCTCACCAAGTCCTGCTTGGGGCTTCCTCAGGTAGGTGTTAACAGCTTTCATTTTACAAATGAAGAAACTGAGGCTTGGGTGAGGGTAGGACATGTGATTCACCAAAAATCCCATAACTAATAAGTAGCAGAGCTAGGATTCAAGCCTAGGTCTGTCTGATTCCCCACCCGAACTTCTTCCTGACCTCATCACACCCCCCATCCCAAATGATACACGACCTGCCATCTACCTTAACCCAGCTTCTGGAGGTTTCTCTCAGTCTGTATCCTTGGATGCCAAGCCATTCCCCTCTCTCAGCTCTTGTCCTCAGCCTGGCGTGTGCTCCTTTCTCACACCTCCTCCAGGTGAATTTGTCTCAGTCATTCTAGAACCAGGCTCTTTCTCTTCTTTCTCTAAGAAGTCTTCCCAGCCTTCATCCACATGACCATCCGTTTCTGATCTCATAAGACCTGAATGGTAATGATGTTCAATTTGTCCCTTGAATATTGGAAGAGACAATGGGTTTCAATGCTGTTCCTACCCAAGTTCTAGAGCACAGCCACCATCTCTCTGTGTATCAAGACCCCCTGGCCTCTATATCCAGGGGCTACAGCTACGATGGACCTTGAAAAAATGGGGGTGTCCACACAGGGCTGTTTGGACAGGACTTGGCAAAGTCTCCAGGCTCAGAAGAGTGTTGTTCTGATGAATGATCCACAGGTGTTCAGAAGGCCAGAGGCTGGAGTGACTAGATAAAGAACTTTCAGGACTCCCCTGTGGGCATCAGATCAGCTCCCAGGCTGCCCCTGACTGTCTCTCACTGACCTTCCCCTCTCTGCCTGGACCTCAGGCAGGTCCCCCTGTCTTGTGTTCAGCCCACACCCACTCTTTCCCAGGACTCCCTCCAACCTGGGGATATCCCTGTGGTTCAGGATGGGGAGAGGCCCATGAGACTGTTCCTTGATCCTCATTCTAATTGTAAGGTTACAGAAGGAATAAATCCACTTGAGCTCGAATCACACCACATTCTAGCTGTGTAACTTGGTCAAGTTTATTAACCTCTCTGTGCTGAAGTCCCTTCCTCCATAACACAGCTGTTGTGTGAGCTGTTGTGTTCCTCCACACACAGCTCCGAGAACAGGGTTTGGCACCTGGTAAGCACTCCATAAATGTTTGCTTCTGGAGGGCAGGATATTACTTCTTGTGCTTTTCATTCCCACAGTTAAAACCAGCTTCTCTTTATGTGTGGCAGCCTGTGTCTGCCCCAAGGAGATACAATCACACAGGGAGAAGTAGGAAGAAAGTAAACCAGAGAGGTGGCATCTGAAAGTTACAATCTCCTGACAGCTGGCATCCAGCTGGACATCCAAGCAGCATGCCAGGCTGTGCAGAGCCTGGAGCAGGAAGAGGGAGAAGTCCAGTGGCTTGACCCAGGTCTCCCCGACTCTCACAGCCATGGAAGCCAGTCAAGGAAGTTCAGTGAGATCTCCATGTCACACGGGCCCCAGATGACATGTCATGACCGCCTTGAATATCATTTCCTCGTGTGTAAGATCATGGTTCTGACGAGAGCCCCCTCCAGGAGTGGCTGTGCAAGTGAGCTGGCTGAGCGCACGTGAAGGGCTCTGAAGAGTGCCCACACACAGCACCTCCTAGGGCTAGAGCCCATCATGATCTCGCGAATTCTCATTTCCTTCTTGGTGCATTTCTGCCTTTTCCACTTCCTGTGATAGATAGGTGCTGATTCTACAACTAGGGAAATATGGAGAAGTGGCATGTTTTAAAGAAAAAATGATAAAGATAGACCATCAGTGCTAAGGACACGAAGAAGGACTCCCGGTTGGGGATAATCAGGGCTCACCTCATGGAGGCGGCAGTATCTGAGATAAGCTTTCAAGCATGGGTAGAACCTTGCTACATGGCAAGAGGATTCCTTGGTTCACCATCGTGAGTCAAGGAACAGAGGAATCGCTACTGATGAAAAAGACGTGAGGAGAGAAAACCAAGCAAAGCCAGCAGGAGAGGCAGGAAGGAGGTCTTCTAGGAGGGTCCTCTATGTTTTCCAGAATGCCCATTTTCTGGCCAAAAAGACGCCAGGGATAGAAAGCAAATACAGCCTTTCAGAGAGACCTCTCTTTGTTACTGATGTAGGCTTAGAATTGGTGCCGGAAAACACAAACCAATCACTTACAAGAGAAGAAATGAAAATGGCCATTACAGTCATGGGGGAAATGGCGATCAAGTAAGACAGGCCAATATACGCAAGGGTATTGGGGGGGCGGTGTGGAGGAGACAGAAACGGAAGCCCATCAAAGTTTATTCTCACACCCAGAGAAGCAACAGAATTAAATTCACCCCTCCCCAAGACCATGTAGAGAGCCCTAGACTCCTCAGTCTCAGCCCCAGGGTTCTTGAGTAAATGAGGGTCAATAACCCTCTGGGTAATGTGCCACCTTCCTGGGCCCTGGAAACCCACTGCTCCCTGCCCTGCCAACGGAGACTTTATGGGGCAGAGAACAAAGCATGTGTCTTGCCTTTACAAAAGCCTCATAACCTGCAGAAATGAAAAGCCTAGTCAGCTGTGAAAGGCAAGGAACTTAGAACAAACACATTCCTACTTCTAATCATTTTTCAAGTGCCCCTCAAATTTTGTATAAGCAAATCAGCAGACAAGGACAATTCAGCATTGGAAATCCTACTTCCGCCACCCTGAAGCAGTGTAATGCCAAGTGAGGTGCCTCCCTCCCTGGAGCAGGAGCTTCTTCATCCATCCAGTGGAGGAATGACACAAACCCTGTAAGCTGGTTGGGAGCTTTAGAAAGAGTGAATGCATGATCAAAGTCAGCCCGTGATAAGGACTAGCAATCTGTGCTATCAAAAAGCCAGAGAGAAAGACAAGTGTGCACAAAAATGCACACAGAGTAGCTCCTCTTGGCTGGAGAGCAAAAGTTGGAACTGAGGTATGCTGCTGAAGTCCTTAATTCCTCTAGATCTCTGCTAGCAAGTGCCCTTGGCCAGCGATGGGCTTTCGGGTTACAAACAGTCTCATTTTCCTACATTGTATAACAGGAACGGGAGGTTCAATGTGGAGCTGGGCACGCAGAGCATTTGGGCTGATGGGCCACACACTGGGTCTAGCCCCTTGGGCAACCCTTAAGCAGTTTGTGTGGCCTCTCTCTGGCACTGGGCAAGAAGAGAAAATCTCAGACAAACATCTGCAGCTTTGGACTAAGAAAAGGGTGCAACATGCCTGCTTATGCTTCAGGGCAGCCAGCAAGAGATTCAGGGGACTTGGAGCTCAAAAAATTAATTCTATATGAAGCAGAGATAATTTAAGAAAATGATGTCTATTGTTTCAGGTATTTGAGAACCTGTCTGATTCTTCCTGCCCTGTGCCCATCTTGCAGGTCACAAAATAAGCACAAGAGCCTGACAATTAAGGAACAGCCATTCTACCTGGGAACTAAAAAGCTGCTTTTGTGAATTCAAATAAGAATCCCCACTGTCTACCCTGAGTCCTTCTTCACTCAGTACCGACACAGAACATACTGCTTGCTACAGGGCCCTCCTTTCACCCATCCTCCTGCATAAAGCCACATGCTGGGCAAGGCAGTCAGGATCCAAGTTCTCCCTCATTTCACCATGTAAAAGGCTGCCAAAGTAGCACCAATACATTCTGTGGCCTCTGCTTAAGTCTGTCTTCATTTAGCAGAATCCACTGATACTGTTAATTTGCTTTGCAACCCAGTAGAGGAGAGTAAATAAGCCACTTATATAAAACAAAGTTAAGGTGGCATTAGGTGAGAATGACAAAGGCCACTGCTACTTGTCATGTCCTGAGAGAGTAATCCAAAGTGGGGAATGCTAAAGATACTGGCATCTCAGGACACACAAGTTTAGGATAAATAAAAGAAATCAAGGCTTCTCATAGCAAGCGGGTAGTACACACTGGAAACAGTCAATGCTTTTTAAATGTTCAAATAAATTCATAGATGAGAGGCCCAGAAGGGATTGTGAAAGGAACCTAGAACAGGCAATGTGTTTATAAATCAGCACAATGACTAAAATGGATGGGCCTTCCTTTTCCCCATGAAAACAACATTGCTGTAGCAACGCTACAAAGTGTTCCTAACTCTGGACTTCACAATAACTAAATCATAAATATGACTCAGTATGTCAGGACAGCAAAGATACCACAACCAATAAACCTTTACAATAGTTTGCCATGATAAGAATTTACATGGCATGCCTAATAGAATGAACATTGCATGATTAGTCACATTAATTGTACAAAAAATCCCATTTTACTTTAAAGCATACAACAAACTAAGATATACAATGCGACTGCACCACCAACTTTACAGCCAACATATTAGCTATAATACACTTCACATGAGCACCACTTTGAGTCACGTTCTTAATATGTGGGGGTCTGGGGAAAATAATTTTTAAAATTCTGGTCTCTTTTGGAGATGATGCAGGAAAAACTACATGGGTGCCCTCAGTTCTCCTTGAGAAGTTGTCCTGCAGCAGGGAGAGGCATTCAGCATCCACCCCCTGCCTCAGAGTCCTGCTCCCACTCCAGGAGTCCCCACCTTGATGGTGGTGAACATACCAGCAGCCATGTCTCTCCTCCCTCTTAGAAATCTCTTGAAGATTCCCCAGCCTGAGTTTGGATGCTTCAAATGCTACAGCACTCACTAGAAGGCAGCTCCTTGTGTGGAGACAGATACCTAGCTCCCCAGACTAGGGAATTAGTTAGAACTCCCAGAGTTCTAATCTGCTTTCCTGGGAACAAAGACATCAGGCTGATTTATCTTCCTTTTGTAGCCCAGGATAGGTCAGTTAAAATGCTGTAGCATCAAGAAGTAAACGCTGCTCATTGAGGATAAAACAATAAGGAGATTTATGGACTTGCCTGAGAGGCAGCCCTGAGTTGGTAGGAGCTTGTGCAGGGGAGGGGGATTGATCTAGTGGCTCTGCCATCTCCCAGGACTGGATACCCTTGTGGTTACAGGGTGGCTGCCAACAGCCAGCAAAGCTACCTGCTTTCTTGCCTGCTGTTGAGGGTGGGGGTAGACAGAGAGATGGCCCTTTCCTGAACCTCCCTCATCAAAGCACAGACTTACTTTCCTAGAAGCCCCTACCAAACCCCAGCTTGCATCTCATTGGCCTGAAATGTCCTGAAATGTGACTGTCTGAGCCAGTCACAGAGGCAAGGTGGATGGGACTTCCCTGGTTGGCTTAGCTATAGACCAAATCAGGGTCCATCCAAGCTGTGGGCCAATCTACCGAACCCCCTCTCCCTCCCACCACTACTGGTGCTACACAATGGGAGAAGGGTGTGGTGAATGTCAGAGAAACAACAACCATGTCCATTATGGTTCTTCTCCATTTTTGGTTAAAAACTCCAGTCCCTCCTCCTATTTGGACATCTTGTGATCTGACTGCCCTCTCTAACACTCAGCCCCTGGGGAGCCACTCTGCTTGTGTCAGTACTCTGGGCATCTAGAAACACTGGCTAAACCTGAATTGTGACATTTACAATCATGCCATGCTGGGGGATGAATCACTATGAGCTTCAGTGGGGTCTGGGTTTGGATTCCTGCTCTACCACTTACTAGATATACAACCCTGAGCAGGTTATTTCCCCATGTTTATCCTTGGTTTTCTCAAATTATAAAATGGGAATCATAATAGTACCTACTCTATTGGGTTATCTTCAAGAGATAAAGCATGTATAGTCTAAACCCACTCTGTGCTGGACATAAGTTCCTCATAGATCTTGGTATTGTTATTAATAATAATAAATTACTTCTCTCCCATCTGGTACCAGTATCAACCTCCAAATGCACACAAAAGTAGAGGCCTTCTGCTCCTCCTCTGCTCACACCAGATCCGGAAATGTGATCCTTGCCATCTGTGGATGCCCAGCTGTGCAGAAGGCCCCACATTCTCTGCAGGAGAATCTCACTCTCTGCCCTCCAAGAGCCCTCTCCTCCCTCTCTCCACCTGCTCTGCCTCTGCTCCCTGCCCCCCAGACTCCCGATATGTAACAGAACTAAGTAGAACTGCTCCATCACAATAGAAATACCCATTTACAGTGACTGTGCCTTTTTTCTGCAATTGCAGCTGCTACTCTGTGCCTCCATTATTCAAATGTAACAGACCAACTTCAGCAACACTAAAGTTAATTATAAGGAAAAAATACTCAGAGTTCTGGAAAGATAATTTCAATAGTAACCATTCAGTTTGTAAAACATTCAGCCTTCTCTAGGAGCTAAAAAAAAAAAGAAAAATAACTACCACACTATTTCTTTGCAAGTGTTTCTATGGTATATGAGCTCCTTACAATGATTATGGATTTTGATATTTTTAAGCAGTTTAAAGAAATTGGCCAAGGCAGGAATCAGAAGAGAAATCAACTGCCCAGTGATTGTTTCCTCCTTGGGATGAAAAAGTAGGTCATGTCTCAAGTCTTAAAACTTCCTTCCCTTCCAGGCTGAGAACTCCTGTTGTTTGACAACTTTCTTGAGCCCCACCCCCAATCTATCCAGCACCCTCTTGCTTTGACCTGTCCCCTAGGCTCCGTGCAATTGCCCTGAAACAATCTCATTCTGCCTACCCCTCCAGACAGGCATCTTAGCCAGACTGGCCTCCTGGCTGTTGATTTGGGTCTCCCAGCTCACCTTTGGCCTCATGCTCTGCAGCTCTCTGGTCAGACCCTTCACAGCCCTATATTCAGCTGACCCTTACCCTGATCACCTACCTATCCAGCAGGGGGCTCTGAACAGGTAAGAGTGAAGACCATCCCGTTACACACTAAGTGAAGCAATACCTGAGAAGACTTAGGGTACCCATCTCAACTCTGATTTTGGCCTCAAGGAGGAAACTCAAACTCTTGCAAAACCACTCTTTATCTCCATCACTCAGGGACAGAAAGGACTAGATGGGCCATGAAGCTAATTCTGGGCAGGATGCCTGACACAGGTGAATTCTCACGAAAGAAACATGTGAAAGGTTGAACAATTATTCCTATTTCTTCTCCCCTCCCTCTGCCACGTGGCCTTGCCAAGCAGGGGGACAAGCACATCCCCACCACATTGACACTGAGCTTGTCTA
Organism: Canis lupus dingo; assembly: GCF_003254725.2. Classification (NCBI taxonomy): domain Eukaryota; kingdom Metazoa; phylum Chordata; class Mammalia; order Carnivora; family Canidae; genus Canis; species Canis lupus. Next base: position 39,427,812 of record NC_064246.1, read on the forward strand.
TATGCTTTGCTTTGGCCAAAGGAATATCAGTAGATTTGACACAAGAGGAACTCTCCCAGGATTTGCAGTTTGGTTTGGCCCTTTACGCTTTCATGATCTGCCACAAGAAAGGCATGCCCCAAATAGCCACTAGTCCAAAGAGACTTGCCTTCAACAGCAGCCTGGAACCAAGCTGTCAAACCCAACCAAGACTCAGTCATCCCCAGACTCGTAAGCAAGAAAATAAATGTTTGCTGTTGTCTGTATGCTGCAAAACCCAAAACAGAACAGCCATCATCCAAAAACATCATTACTGGCACCCTTGACCACAAGGTTCCTTATCGCCCCAAAACAAGAGGTGACTACAACTGAAAGGCAACATAGGGAATTGGAGAAAATATTTGCAAACCACATATCTGATAAGGAGTTAATATCATAGAAAAGAAATCATAGAATTCAATAGTTATTAATAACCCAATTTAAAAATGGTCAAAGGGGGCACCTGGAGTGGCTCGGTAGATTAAGAATCTGCCTTTGGCTCAGGTCATGATCTCAGAGTCCTAGGATCCAGCCCCAAGTCAGGCTTCCTGCTCAGTGGGGAACCTGTTTCTCCCTCTCCCTCTGCCCTCCCCCCACACGTGTTCCCCCTCTCTCTCCACCTCTCTTTCACTCTCTCTTTCTCATATAAATAAATAAAATCTTTTTTTAAAATGGTAAAAGAACCTGAATAGAAATTTTTCCAAAGAAGATATTCAAATGGCCAACTGGTACATGGAAAGGTACTCAACAGCACTGATCATCAGGAAAATCCAAATCAAAACCACAATGAGTTATCACCTGACACCTGTTAGGATCGCCATTATAAAAACAAACAAACAAAAATAAAACAAGAGATAACAAGGGTTTTCGAGGATGCGGAGAAAAGGGACCCCTCATAACACTGTTGGTGGAAATGCAAACTGGTGCAGCCACTATAGAAAAGTTATGAAGATTCCTCAAAAATGTAAAAACACAATTATCATATGACCCAGAAATCCTACTTCTGGGTATATATATATATACAAAGGAAGTGAAATCAGTATCTTGAAGATCTCTGTACCCCCATGTTCACTGCAGCATTATTCCCAGTAGCCAAAATCTGGAAACAACCTAAGTCCCATTGACAGATGAATAGATAAAGAAAATGTAGTGTGTGTGGGGGTGGGTGGGGGTGTCTGTAATGACATATTCAGCCAAAAAAAAAAGAAGGAAATCTTGTCATTTGAGACAACATGAATGAATCTGGAAGGCATTATGCTAAGTGAAATAAGTCAGACCGAGAAAGACAAGTACTATATGGTCTCACTTGTATGTGGAATCTAAAAGAACAAACCTCAAAGAAACAGGAAAAAAAAAAGAAAAAGAAACAGAAAACAGACTGGTGGTAATTGGAGGTGGTAGATGGCAGTGGGGGAAATGGGCAAGGTGGTCAAAAGACACAGACTTCCAGTTATAAGATGAATAAGTTCTGGGGAATGTGATATAGAGCATGGGGACTATAGTTAACAATACTGTACCATATACTTGAAAGTTGCTAAGAGAGTAGATTTTTAAACTTCTTACCACATGCACACAAAAAGGTAACTATGTGAGGTGATGGATGTGTTAACTAACCTGATGGCGGTAATCATTTCACAATGTATCAGTATAGCAAATCATTATACTATACACCTAAGACTTACACAATGTTGTATGTCAATTATATCTCAATAAAGCTGGGAGGAAAAGGATGATAAATATCTTATTTTAAAAAAATAGACTGCCATGCTGGCAGGATAGAAGAGAGAAGAGCAGCCACTCCATCAATAACCTCACAGCACTTGGCAATGACGATGCACCAGGGAAATAACTCCGAATCCTGGATGGGCCTGGCTTCTGCCTCACATGTCCCACGTGGTGAACAACTGTGCTTGCCTGCACTAGCCATCTTCCCTGTAGGGAGCCACTGTACCCTCCCTCCCCATCAGCCCTGTGGCTTAAGGAGGGGTCCCCCTGCTCTCTGGCTCTAGGCATGGGCTCATACTATCCAGCATATTCTATCACCCCAGCCACAGTGGGTCAGGGATGGACATATGACCCAAGCCAGACCCAAAAGAGCCAACCAGGGGACTCTTGTAGGAACCACTTGGGAGGAGAAGCTCCCTCTGGTAAGATGTGGGCTCAGAGATGCTGAAGCCACCACAAACAGACTGCCCTCAAATGAAACAAACACAAAAGAAAGCTAGGGCTAAAAGATGGAAAGAAACAGATGCCTAAAGCCTTTGTGTGAACACCTGGATCCAGCTGTGCCTTAAGTTAATAGTATCCTGAACACCTCAGATGTATGAACCCATAAATTTCTTTTTATTTAGCCAGTGAAGTTGGGTTCTTTCCCTCCCCCCGACTGAAGACACCCTCTTTGTCAGCCACCCCGTGCAACAGCTCCTCTCCATCCTTGCATCTTTGAAGTCCATTTAATGTTAAGAAAGGGCATGGAATTTTCATGCTCCTCCACTGGAATTTCTGCTGCTGGCCTGTGCCATTTTGTTGGGCTGGTGGTTCCAAATCCTTGAGAATGCAAAGTCCATCGTCGTTGGTCAGGAATATTGCATAGCATCTGTTTATTTATGCATGCAATTACTATTTTCTCCATAAGTGGTTAACCTTTCATTTTTCTTGGGAGAAAAACAGGCTGAGCATGTCATCACCTCATTCCCCTGCCTCCCTCAGCATTCAGTAATATGACAAAGTTGAATTGGTATTCCTGAACTTTAGAGAGTTTAAAGCAAATCAAACCAGCCCCCTTCAAAACGAAAGAAAACTATCTGGTCACAGAGGGTCCTCTCCCCTGAAATGCATTCCAAAGCAATGCCACAAATGCATGCAGCAGGCCAAATGCCATCGGCTGCTGATTGAGGACCATCTGAAGAACGTCCTCCCCTTCCGGCCATCCCCCCACCCAGCTGTCAGGGCTCTCCACTTGGAGTCCTCAAGTTTCTGAAATGATACGGGCAGTGCAGATGTCACAGGGCTCACAGAAGGCATGAGAGCAGCCTCGGCCCTTGAGGGCTCCTCTGCTCAGCTGTCACAGGTGATTGGGCCACCAGCCCAACCAAGGGCTCCGTCAGAGAGCCCCCAAGACACGACTCACCTCCCCACCCCCACCCAGAGTCAAGCTCCTGATGCTCCAGTGACGCCCTTGCGGCTCTCTGTACTGACAGCATCCACCCCTCTGAGGTCAGAGTCATTATCGTCATTCTTTTTTTTAAACAGTAATAAAATACACGTATCATAGTTTACCATCTTAACTGTTTTTAAGTGTACAGTTCATTAGTGTTAATACTGAATCTCCAAACATTTTCCTCTTGCAAAACTGGGATTCTGCACCTATTTTAACTAACTTCTCTCCCTCAGGCTCTGGCAATCACCACCATTTTACTTTCTGTCTCTTAAATTTGACTACTCCAGGTACTTCATATAAGTGGAATCATGCAGTATTTATTTGTCTTTAGTTTCTGGCTTATTTCATTTAAGCATAATGTCCACAAGGCTCATCAATGTTGTAGCAGGTGTCAGAAAGTCCATCTTTTTAAAGGTGGAACAATATTCCATTTATGTATGTCCCACATTTTCTTTATCTAGCCATCTACTGAAGGACATTTAGGTTGTTTCCACATCTTGGCTATCTGAATAGTGCTGCCATGAACATGAGAGTGCTGGTATCTGTTCATCAGTTCTGTTGGCTACATACTCAGAGGTGTAATTGCCAGACCATACAGTAGTTCTATGTTTAATTTTTTTGAGAAACCGCTGTACTGTTTTTCATAGTGGCTGCACTATTTTACACTCCCACCAGTAGTGTTCAGGAGTTCCACTCTCCATGTCCTCGTCCACACTTATTTCCTGGTGGTGTTGGTGGTAGTTTATAGTAGCCATCCTGATGCACGTGTGAGATGGTCTCTCATTGTGGTTTTGATTTTAACTGCTATTCTTGTTGTAGTGGTCAATGCTGTAATTTTCTCCGGCCTGGTTATTTTATTTTATTTTTTATTTTATGTTATTTATTCATGAGAGACACAGAGAGAGAGAGAGAGAGAGAGAGAGGCAGAGACAGGCAGAGGGAGAAGCAGGCTCCATGCAGGGAGCCTGACGCGGGACTTGATCCCAGGACTCCAGGATCACGCCCTGGGCTGAAGGCAGGCGCCAAACCACTGAGCCACCCAGGGATCCTCCCGGTCTGGTTCTTAATGTTTCAAAGGTGGGCATATTTTACTTTGAAGATACATGATCCTTGGTGTCTAACCAAGGCTACAAATGGTCCAACCTCTTCTAAGAGAAATCTCCTGTTTCAAAACAAAACCATATGGCCCCAAAACCAAATGACTGGTACCATCTTCTCCATTTCAGAGGAGAAAACAGAGGTCCCCAAAGGGACTCTTCAGTGGTTCAGAAACGCGAGATGGGCAAATCTGAGGTGAAAACCTGACTCTTAATAAGCCATCAGAAAGGATGAATACCCACCATTTACATTGACGAGGATGGAACTGGAGGGTATTATGCTGAACAAAATAAGTCAATTGGAGAAAGACAATTAATGTAGGGTTTCACTCATATGTGGAAAATAAGAACTAGTGAAAGGTACCATAATAAGGTAAGGGGGGAACTGAGTGGGGAAAAATTACAGAGGGAGACAAACCATGGGAGACTACTAACTCTAAGAAACAAAGGGTTGCAGAAGGGGAGGTGGGTAGGAGGATAGGGTAACTGGGTGATGGACATTAAGGAGGGCACATGATGAGATGAGCACTGGATATTATATGTCGGCAAATTGAATTTAAAATTTTTAGAAAATAGATAAATAAATAAATAAATAAATAAATAAATAAATAAATACCACCACCACCACCACCACACACACACACACACAAAAGAAAAGAAAACCTGACCCTGCCACTCATCAGCTGTATGACTGTGGGGGTGTCTCTTGGCCTCTCTGAGCCTTGTCCTTGTTTTTATTTTTGTTTGTTTGTTTGTTTCTCTGCAAAACAGAGGTAGGAACAGTGTCTGTCTCAGGGCTACTGTGAGAGTTAAGCTGGATAATACATACCAAATGCAATGCCTGGCACACAGTAAGTGCTCAATAAATGCTATCAGCTACTGTGGATAGTTTTCTTATTCTTATCAAACACCTTGCCCAAGTCCCATGACTAGTGACCACATTTCCTGATTCCCAGTTTATGTTCTTGCTGTGATAACTTTTTTTTAAGATTTTATTTCTTTTAGAGAGAAAGACAGTATGCTCAAGAAGGGGGAGGAGTGTGGGGATGGGGGAGATGGAGAGAATCTCCAGCAGACTCTGTGCTGAGCACAGAGCATGACACAGGGCTTGGTCTCATGACCCTGAAATCATGACCTGAGCCAAAATCAAGAGTCAGATGCTTAACCAACTGAGCTACCAAGGTGCCCCCTGCCTTGGTAAGTCTTGACCCCACCTTCCTCAGTAGATGTGCTGCTCACTTAGCCTTCTAGATGTCTCTAGGTCCAAAAAGTTTAACCAACTGCCTTGCTTCTAAAATGTACACTGAATTCAAACTTTCAATGGTACATCCAATCAGTGCCGTGCAGGAGGACAGGAGATAGCTGTGGGAAGCCGCTGCTGGTTGCTACTGCAAATTCCAAACAGTCCAAGGTAGAAAAAGGCAAGGGTCAAAGGAAAGACAGAGTACCAGGAGGGTGCTCATTGGACTGGGGCCTTGCAAGACCTTGACCTCAAGGAAATTCACATGATCTGATGTGATGCCTCTCCTAGGTCATTGGGGAACTGCTTTACTTTTGCATTGATTCTATCCTGAATTTGGTAACCCACCCTTGACAAAGATTCTTTCACTTAAGTGTGGTTTCTCCACACTGCAAAATACGATGCAGCTGCTAAAAGGAATTAAATGCAGTCACACGTGTCTACCTAAATGATTACCACAATAAACTGGAAAGTGAAGAGATCCATATACAGACAAGTGTTATTAAATGATCCATTTGTGTAAGAATAAAATAACATACACAGGTATATGCAGATTATTTTTTTTGGAAGGACACACAAAAAATTACTTGTGTTAGTTTTCTAGGGATGTCATACCAAAAGTACCACAAATTGAATGGCTTCAACAGCATAAATGTATTGTTTCATGGTGCGAAGGCTAGAAGTCTGAGAATAAGGTATTAGCAGGGTTGGCTCCCCATGAGGACCATGAGGGAAGGATCCATTTCAAGCCTCTCTCCTTAGCTTGTCCATGGCTCTCTTCTCTCTCTGTCTCTTCACATAGGCTTCCCTCTCTGTGTCGCTGTGTCCTAATTTTCCCTTGTTATAAGGATACCAGTCATAACAGATTAGCACCCACCCCAATGACCTCACTTTAACTTCATTACCTCTATAAACACCCCATCTCCAAATATGATCATATTCTGAGCTATCAGGGGTTAGGACTTCAAGATACAGATTGGGGAGGGAGGCAAATCTAAACCCATAGCACCGTTGGAAGAGAAACAGAGACTTATCTCTCATTCCATACTTTCTCTATAGACTTTGCAATTTTATCATGTGTATGAATTTCTACAACAAAAATATTTTGGTAGAAAAGTCAATTGGAAATTTACCCCCCCCCCCCAATAAACTGCTAAACGAAAGCATGGGGATTGTATTTTGTAAGTCAAAATCATTTCTCTCCATCTCTGAAATGTCCTAGATCACAGGTCTCCAAGATAGAGAGTACACATCCAAGGGAGAGAGGAACTTAATCATTACTGGTCTGGCACATGTCTAGTTATTTTCATTTTAATTTCTGTTTTGTTTTATGGTGTGTGTGTGTGTGTGTATGTGTGTGTGTGTGTGTACTGGTACACACTTAGTCTTATAGCAGACTAAGACAATGGTTTTGGAAGTAGTTCTCAGCACATGCTAGAAGGCTCCTTCACAGGGAAGCTTCCTAACCCATGCAAGGATTGATAAAGATGCCTCCTGGAAAGATAGGCACCTTCCTACTGGTCAGACAGAACAAGAGTGTCTCCCTGAACCTGACTTCTATAATAAAGGGTTAATATTACTTCACCATGGATCCAGTCATCAAAATGTACTCAAAAACAAGAACTATAGCCAACGCCCTAAGAATGATGTATTGCAAAGAAAGTCTGGGTTCCCTGATGACCCTGGTTAGCCCTTGGACTAGCCTTGGACTCCTCAGCTCCAAATTTCTTGCTATTTAAAGTAATTAAAAGTCTTTCTTGCTTGATCCCTTGTAAATCAGATTTGCTGTCACTTGCAGCCGAAAGCATCCCTAACTGACACAACTATCATTTTTACCCATGTTACTTTTTGCATGAGATAGTTAAGAAAACAGATACTGGGAGAAGCAAACTGATGTATCCAAAGTCACATAGCCAGTAGGGCTGGAAATGGAACTCGGGGCTTCTCAGAATCCACATACACTTGAGTAAAAGACACTACAGTGAACACAAGCCGTTTCTCCCCAAGGAGTCTTTACCACATGTTGTCACCTCACAGAGCTGTTTTTAGCCTCCAAATGCTGTGAGGCACTGGCTCACCAGCTGCTGCCTCCTCGCTCAGTGCCACTGACATGATGTGTCAGCACAGTGGCCTTTGCTGTCTTCATTGGTGTGCAGAGGTCCCGCAGGCATTCTGCATCTGTGCCTTGACAGTTTGTCCTGCTCCCTCCCTTCTTTGGACATTCTTGTCTACCAGCTCCTCTAGAGCTTTGATTATGTCACTGCATATACAGTCTTGCAATATTTAAAATAGTGGTTATGAGAATTATGTAATAACATCAGGACATTGTATGTTAAGTGGAAAAGCAGAATGCAAACTGCATGCACAGAGATAGGAGAAAACACATGTGCACATAAAAAATGAAAGCAAAAACACAAGACTGCTGGCTGGGATTGTGTTAAAACTGGGCGATTTTTCTTCTCTTTGATGTTCCAAATTTCCTGTTGTGTACTTATAAAAAAATAGGTTAAAATGTTTTTAAAATGTGTCATTGTTTATCTGGCCCCTCTCCCGGGAGGCAGCAAAGCAGTGTATGCTAGTTAAAAGTATGAGCTCTGAAGCTTCACTGTCTGGGTTCAAATCCTAGCCCTACCACCTAGTAGTGGCATGGTCCTCCATGAGTTCTGTAAGTATTCTATATTTGTTTCCCCAGTTTCTGTCATTTGGGGCTAATAAGAACACCTGTTTCATAGGGTGCTCCTGAGGATTAAGTAAGTTAACGTTTGTAAAGCACTTACTGCCTCCTACACAGTAAGTGCTATGCAAGCATGTGTTAAACACAAGCCGTTTAACTGCCTTTCCACTGCTGGGGGTAGGGGACATCTTGGAAAGGAATGTAATGTAGAAGCCAGACAAACCTCATTGTTGAGGGCACCTAACTGGTGGAAGTTGCAAGAGATGGATTTGTGCTCAAAATAATAAAGACTGTAACTCTAGAGCTGTCTCCTATCAAGCAGGCTGGAGGTGTGCTCCTCAGCAAGTCAGCACCGGATGGCTCTGTCATAAATACCCTCTGATGCTTTATATCTTATGAAGCATCCCCCCATAAGGCCGCTGGCAGAATTAAGTGAAGGAAAGGTGAGCAATCCTCCCCCAGGGCAGAAAGGCACCTAGCACGGCTTTCTCTGCTTAAATAGGATGAAGTCCTCTAGTGGCCAGGAGGTGACACTACAGCTTTTTTAATGTGAGTCCCAACACAAGGTGCCCAACGGTTGCTGGCGACCTTTATTTAGCTGGGTTTGGTTTTGCCAAGAGTGTCAGGAGAGAATGTAGGTCTCCTTCTCTTCCCTTGCTGTGGCCAAATGAGCTAAAACACATTTCCTATGACCCAGTACCTGCATGCTTGTGGTCTGGCCCACTTTATGAACTAAATCTCTAAAAAGGAGGTCCTTCCCCTGAGTGCATTTGATTGTGTATGCCACTTGTGTACACATTACATTTGCTTAGAGACAGAGGGTTTCTTCAAAAAAAATCTTAGGATATGTTAGAGATGGGTACACCCTAATCTAGATTCCCTAATTTCAATCCCTTTGCTTTACAGATTGGGGAAATCCCAAGATTTAGAATAGTGCCTGGTACATAGGAGGTACATCATAAACAGTTTATGAGAATTAGGTGTTATTTTTTATCCTTATCATTACTTTAAGAGTAGACTTCATTAGGGCATCTGGGTGGCTCATTCGGTTAAGCATCTGACTCTTGGTTTCTGCTCAGGTCATGATCTCATGGGTTGTGGGATCAGGCCGCTCGCTCAGTGGGAAGAGGGAGTCTGCTTCTCTTGGCCCCTTCTCTCTCTCTCTCTCTCTCTCTCTCTCTCTCTCTCTTTCAAATACATTTTTTAAATATTTTTTTAAAAAAATAGTCTTCATCAAAAAGCTCACCAGATGATACATTGACTGTTTTTTGTTTCTCAAATTGACCTTGGTAAAATGCCCATGAAAACGGGATGCTACATTAGGAATAATGTTCCCTTACTTTTATATTTTATAGATTATTGTATGACTGGAGGAAGAAAAAAGCAGGAAGGAAGAGGAAGAAGAGACAGAAAAAAAAAACTGTCTAGCATGGAGCTCAAGAAACTTTCTGCCAAGGGCCAGAAGGTAAATATTTTAGGCTTTGTGAGTCATGCAGTCTCTGCCATGACTACTCACTCCTGCCACCACAGCAGGAAAGAAGCCACAAACAATACATACGTGAATGGGCATGATTGGACTCCAATCAAACTTTATTTACAAAACAATCAGTGGGCAAGATCTGGCCTGCCAACCCTTCCTCTAATAAAGAATGATGACATAAATGGCAGAAGTGGTTAACTGATCATGGTGTTAATTTACCGACCAAGTCCAAAACCAGTTCCAGGGCCTGACTAAATGGTACAACTTCAAGAAATCTGCAAATCTCTCCAACCTCCAGGATTTTCATCTTTAAAATGGAGAGAGTAAATACTATGTACCTTGAGGGATTGTTGTGAGAATCAAAACCATGTTGGCAAATGCTTAGTACAGCCACTGGTACTTATAAGTACACCATAAACATCAGCTGCCTTCATTATGACCTTCACCATCATCATCATCTGCATCAATTGACTGATAGAATCATGAGCACTGCGTGAGATAATGGATATGAATGTCCCTTGCAAAGAGAAAGCATCTTTCACTGAAGTGCTCAAATGCATAATAATATCCCATCCATTCACTCCCCATTGTCAAAATGCCAGGGGAAGCTGGATAGATTCTTGGGCTAGTGGAATAGTCAGGAAAACGGTGGCTCCAGAAAACTTAGGAGAATCATTACAGATGACAACTTACTGACTTGATGAGAGGGCCCCATAAAGAGCCAGGTTTTCATATTCCTTGCCCTTTTCTGCCTCCTTTCAGCAACTTTGGGTCCCTACTGGGGCCTGTTTATTCAGAGATTTCTGAATATCTCTAAGAAAGAGATCCTGAAATTGCTTTCAAGTCTGCCCCTCTACCCTCCGTTCTCTTCTCCCTTCCACCTGTTGATTTCTGGCCTTTGCTATCTGCTGCCTGGTCCATGGCAACAGCAGTCCCTATGGTCCCATGACACAGATGGATTTCCTTCTCCATCCTCATTCTGGATGATGTTTATAAAGCAAAGATTTGACTCTCAAGCTACAGGTCTGCATTGTGAAAAATGCACAAGGGGGCCTTTCACAATATGGGTCCCCATCAGTTCACCAGGCCCATCTCTCTATGTATCCCCAGGGACACTTGACTCCAGTTTCAGCTCCCTACAGGAGGTCTCAACATTGCCATCGGTGTTCCAGAGCAGAGACCACCCCCCACCCTGCCAGCGCTCTTGGTAAGGCAGATCCCCTGCCACCACCACACACATATCCCAGAACTCTATCTCAATGCCACAGTCTAAGAAATCCTCAAGACCCATTCCATCATGCCTCAGTCCCAGCCCGGAGCCCACAGCTTCCAGCCATCACCCCATATAGCCTGCTTGCCCATCCCCAGCTCACTGTCCCTCCCCAGTGTCTCAGCCTTCTAATAGGTCCTGCACCTTTCACTGTCCATTCTCAGCACAATTCTCTATTCTCAACCTCTTCTCTGGAGCTCCCCTTCACCTTGCCCTTACCTGGAAACCCAGTTCTCTCCTAAAAATTCTGCTTCCTCTTCCACCTGCTCAAGGGTAGCCCTTCTCTTTCTCAAACTCCTTGTGCCACTGACCCAGAGATGGAAGAGATATCCTCCTCTTCACATTCAGGACTCTCTCTCTTCTGCTTCCCTGAAAAAGCTCATGGACCTAGAAGCTCACATCCCTAGACTAGGCCACCCAGCCCCTTCCTGTCCCAACCCTGTTGTGCTTTTCATTTATTAATGCATTTAAACCTCACAAAACCCTTATGAGGTAGGTATGATGAAGAATCTGAGACACAAAGAGGTTAAGCAGTTGGCCAAGGATCACACAGAGAAGACTCACATTCAGGGAAGCTGCATTAGAGTCTGGCCTCTTAACCACTTCACTCTCCACTCACTCCCAGATAGGGCAACACCCTCTGTTCACTCCCCTTCCTTGAAGATTTTAGCACCTGCCTCACTGATTCTTTCTAAAATCACTCCTGTCATAATGCTTAGTGATTTAAATTCCATGAAGACAATCCTCCCAGCACCCTTCCCACTTAGTTCTGTGGCCTCCTTGCCTCCAGTTATCCTGCTCTTCATCCTACAATCCTATAACCTTAGTCAAATGCTTAGATCAGGGATCCCTGGGTGGCGCAGCGGTTTGGCGCCTACCTTTGGCCCAGGGCGCGATCCTGGAGACCTGGGATCGAATCCCACATCGGGCTCCCTGCATGGAGCCTGCTTCTCCCTCCGCCTGTGTCTCTGCCTCTCTCTCTCTCTCTCTGTGTGACTATCATAAATAAATAAAATCTTTAAAAAAAAACGCTTAGATCAGGTCATTGGCAAAAATTATATGGACTGAATGCTAATGCCCCCCTCCAAAATCTCTAACATTCAATATGATGGTATTTGGAGATGGGGCCATTGGGAGATAATTAGCATTGGATGAGGCCATGAGAGCAGAGCCCCATGAATGGGATTGGTGCCCCATGAGAAGAGACATCAGAGAGCTCATTTGAGAGTTCTCTCATTCCCCCTCTCCCCTCTCCAGTCCCTCTCCTTTTCTCTCCTCGCTCTCTCTCCTCCTTCACATGCACAAAGAGGTCATGTGAGTACACAATGTGATGGAGATCTACAAAGAAAAAATGGAGGCCTCAGAATGAAACCTGCCCTGCCAGCACTTTGACCCTGGACTTCCAGGCTCCGGAGTTGTGAGATATAAATGTCTACTGTGTAAGCCACCCAGCCTATGGTATTTTCTAATGACAGGCTTAAGAGACTAATCCCCTTCACTTTCTCTATAATCCCAAATTCAAACACCCCAGCCACAAACCACAATCTCCAGTCTTTCTGGTTTACACCCTCCATGAATCCAACTCCAATCATCTTAAAAATCCATCAAGACCTCCATCATTGACCCAACCATCAGGAGAATCTGCCCACCTTGCCTGGCTAGATTCCAGGGTCTATATCCTCTTTCATATATCCTGTTATATGCCTGTAATTCCTTCCTCCTTGTTGCCTAGCAAAATGCAACTTTGGTTAAGCCCATCTGCCTACCCACTCCATGTCTGCTCCTAGCAGCTGAACATTGTGGAGACACACACCCAGCTATGCTGACAGGCCTCCCTGAAACATCCCTTGGCCATGCCCAGCATTGGAATGCCTGCATTTCCTTAGTCAGTCCCTTCACCTGGGGACTATTCTCTGGACCTTCTCCTCAAACTTCCAATGTTTATTCTACAGAGAGCCTCTTCATGCACCCCACATTGATTATTCACTCACCTGCACCTATCCCATCTTCCTGCCTTCCCCTGTCACTTCCTCTCTGCAAAGGCCAGCCACTCCCTGGGGCTGTGGATGCTATCACCTCTCACCTCCTTGAGGACATTATTCCAGCAATTAAACCCCTGGCTCCTACATATTTGGATTTTCCCTCTCTGCTGAATCTTCTCCATCATCCTATATACATGCTGTTCTTCCATCTATGCTATAAAAAAAATACTTTTTACCTACTCAGACTCCTGTATCCCCTCTAGCTACTGCCATATTTCTTTCTTCTCCTTCACAGAGTAAATTTTCTAAAATGTTCACTGAACTCAAACTTCTAGCTTTCTCCCCTCTCATTCTGAAATCCACTCGAATCAGCTCTCAGCCTTGCCATCCCCCTTGAATGACTCTTTCCAAGGCCACCAAAGGCCCCCATGGTGCTCAGCCCAGCAGTCAATGCCCAGCCCCCATCACCTTGACCAACCATTAACATTGACACAGATGACCATGCCCTCCTCTGAAAACACAGTGTGATCCAAAAAGAATCAGACACTTTGAAAAATGAATTACTTAGTAATGAGATTATGTGTAAACAGGTAGTCAACACCTATTCTTCAAGGAATTATCATAGTTACTGCTATCATCTTAGAAACACTCAATATGTGCCCTTCATGTCCCATGACACATGTCAATCCTAGACCAGGCCTGTGGAGCATATTACAATTAAATGATTGAAATGGCAGCCATGATACATCTCTTCATGTTCTCAAGGTTAGAAGAAGTAGCATAAACCAAGATTCTTGAGTCCTAAAATTTTTATTTTGATTACTGAATAATAAAATTCTGTTACATTCCACTTGTCTGGAATGAGCCGGTACTTTCTCCACCTGTGTCAAGGACACCGTGCTCACCAGGTTTTCCTCCTACCCCTCCAGCTGTTCCTTCTCAGTGCCCCTCACTAGTTCCTTCTTGCCTCCCTGGCCTTGTGTGTCCAAGAACTCCATTCATTTCTCCTCCTCCCATCTACTCTCAGTCCTTGGTGTGCTCATCCATGCTCTCAGCTTTAAGAACCAGAAAGCTCAGGCAACAAGCTCATATAACAAGTACCCACTCAGCATTGCCACCTGAGCGACATCTGAGAGGCATCTCAAGCTCCTGATGATCTTCCCACATACATAAACCAGATTCAGTCAATGCCCATTCAGAAGGCATATTATTCATCTAATATCTCAGCATCTAATCTCTGAGCAAAACCACAACATGACAATCTCTTGCCCCTTCACTGGTTCCAGCCTGGACCAAGGAAGTTCCATTTTTCACCTGTATTATGGCAGCAGCCTTCTCCCCAATTCCCTGCTCCGTTCTTGCCTCTCACGTTAGTTTCCTGTGGCTGCCACACCAAATGTCCTCAACCTGGGTGGCTTAGAACAATAGGAATTTATTCTCCCACAGTTCTGGAAGGCAAAAGTACAAAATCAAGGTGTCAGCAGAATCATGCTTCTTCCAAAAGCTTCAGGAGAAAATGCCTCCTCACCTATTCTGGCTTCTGATGGCTGCTGGCATCCCTTGGCTTATGGCTGAAGGACTCCAATCTCTTCATGTGGCCTTCTCCTCCATGTCTGTGTCTTTTCTTCTTCTGTCTCTTTTCTTAAGAACACTTGTCATTGGACTGGAATAGGTCCCACCCAGATAATCCAGGATGAGCTCATCTCAAGATTCATAACTTAATTACATCTGCAAAGACGTAATTAACCTTTCTCCAAATAAGGTTACATTCACAGGTTCTGGAGGTAAGGTTGAGGATATCTTTGGGGGAGCCACCATCCAACACATTAAACCTCTCCAGAGTCTGTTCTCCATACAGGACCCTGTATATATTTACAGTCAAGGGCCTTTAAAACCATACATCATATTATGTCATGCCTTTAAACCCTCTGGAAGCTCTCATCTCATCAGTAAAATCAGAGGTCTTCACCATGGCCAAGAAGACCCTCGGACATGGTCCCCACTAACTCTCTGACCTTATCACCTGCCCCTTTGCCCCTCCCTCCCTCTGCTGTAGCCCCCTGTCCACCCCACATGCCTACTTCACCCCAGCTCTGGGCTTTTGTCCTTACTATTCTTTCTGCTTCCTTCATGGTTCACTTCTTCTCTTTTCTCCACTATTACTTCCTAATGCTCCTACCACTCCCAAATCTCCCTTACTTTGCCTTCTTTTTCTTCATAGCATTTTAAAACTCTTCCATCATCAATTGTATATTGCTTATTTCTTTATTGCCTACCTCCTTTAACAGAATGTAAGACCCATGAGGACACGGGTTTTATTTTGCTCACTGCATGCTCTAGACTGAATGTTCCTGTCCCCCTAGATTCATATGTTGAAGCCCTAATCCCCAATGTGATGATGTTTAGAGATGAGCCTTTGGTAGTCAATTTAGATGAGGACATGAGGGTAGGGTCCTCATGATGAGTTTCATATCCTTACAAGAAGAGACCAGACAGCCTGCGCTTTCTCTCTTTCCACCATGTGAGGACACAGCAAGAAGGCAGACATCGGCAAGCCAGTGCTCACAGAGAACAAAATGGGCCAGCACCTTGATCTCAGACTTCCCAACCTTCAAAACTTTGAGAATTAAGTGTTTGTTGTTAAGCCATCTAAATCAATGGTGTTTTGTTACCACTGTCATATCTCCACTACCTAGAACAGTGCTTGGGGACTGAGGGATATTCCATAAATAATGTTAGTGAGACTTTCCCATACTCCTCCAGGAAGAGATTATATTCCACTTTGGAGTCACTTCGCTTCTTTTATAGAAATAATGGGTGGCAGCATGAGACTAGATTATGCTCTGGAGTCATTACTCACCCTATGCACACATGTCCATGCTCCATCTTAGTGCTCATATACCACCTTGTCATGACATGATACATCTGCCTTTTCCACCAGACTAGGAACCCTTTTGGGGATGAGTGGGAATTCCAGGGTAATGCTTTAAAGTGCTTCATGAGGTCTTTTGGGTAGCATGATATGTCCCAGAGCTGGGATTTTATATGTTTCCAGTACTGGAGCAGACCATCAAAGGACAACATTTGGGGGGGGGGGTTGCATTTAACTGTGCAAGTTATTTTAGTTCCAAGTAACAGAAAACCCAACCAAGGCTCAACCTTTAAAAGAACTAAAGATTTTGGTGACAGAACAGGCTTCAGGTATGGTCTGATCCAGTAGCTAAACAATGTCACTCAGCATCCATTTCATCTCTCTGTGGACTTACCCCAGCATCAGCTCTATCCTAAGGCTGACTCCTCTTACAGTCATAAGAGAGCTACAACAGGGTTCATCTTTCTCATTCACATTTCAAAGGGAAGTGATTTTCTCTTCCACCCAACCTTCGGAACTCTTGAGCTTCCTCTTCTTGGAGCCACCCACATCTCATTCCCAGTCCTGAACAAATTCAAAGTAGCAATAATTAAGCTAACTGCTTTTGACTGATAAAGATACACTGCTGGACCTGGGGATGGGGCCAGCCAAACCACATGATGGGAAATTTGGAGTCCTTTTAGGAAGAAGAAAAGGAAATGGATGCTAGGAAGATGACCAGTAATTCTCAGCAAAGTGGGTCTTCCAGAACTTCAAACCCTCCCAGGTGACTTGTTAGTCCCTTTCACACAGGGTAAGTTCTGGGTGTCCACAGTCAAGCTATAGCTTTTATGAGATAAGAGCAAACCTAACCAAAGCTATGGAATGTCTCTTTTAGAAACTAGTGGTGATCAGGCCAAGCATACAATTAAGTACTGAATTTTTCAATAAACACACAAACACAGATGCACACAGAATGGGGCAGGGTATTAAGTCCTATACGCAGATCCCTTTCCCACCAGCCTGAATTGTGCCAAAAGACCTCTGGTTAGAGAATGTGCCAAATGATGGACGAAATGTTCCATCATAATTAAGGCAGATTCTCGGCAGGCAGCAGCTTTGCCCTCTGCATAGCATGGAATGCCTTTATGTAAGTGCATACGTATGTATGTGGACCCACAGCTTCAATCTTGAGGCTTCTTGCTCTCTTTATTCTCCACCTCACTCTCTCTCTCTCTGCAAGATTACCACGGACTAAATGCTAAGGAAATCCTCACTCTGTTGAAAGGGTTCCAAGCAAGTAAATAAAATTCGCATTTGAAAATAATTTAAGGATCCCAAGAAGCTTTCTTATCTCCTACTCCCTCTCCCATGAGTCTGCCTGGAGTCTGAAATTCTCACATCAGTCAAGCCTTTGGATTTAGAGTCTGGTATATGCAAGAAAATGATCTCTTAAATCATTACTAGCCATTGATTCCTGGGTTGTTAGAGACTTTGCAGAGATGAACCCACACTTTAATGAGAGGAAAAGGGGGCTTTGTACAAATACCAGACTAAGGAGCACTCTAAGATACCAGCAAGTAGGCAGAGCAAAGAACCTAAGTTTGAGATGCAAGGACAACAGCATCCAACATTTCTTGCATCTCAATTGGGAGGCACTTTGTTTCTTGTATCAAAATAATGGAAGGCATTATGGGCTGTGATTAAGCTCCAGAGTCTGACATTCTGGGTCCAGACTCCATCTCTGCCTCTAACTGTGTGACCCTGTGCAAATCTTTTCAAACTTACCTGCAGAATAACAGGAACTTGCGAGATAATGTTACATAAAATATATACACTATACTATTAATACTATAGTATAATATATATTTCTATATATAATATACTGTGGTGTACTATATAGTATACAATATTGTACATACAATATATTATACTATACAGTATACATTATAGTATACTATAATAAATAGTATAATATACTACACATATACTATATACTATTAAACTATATTATGTAGTATAATATAAAATATGTAAATGTATATTATACATAATATTAATGTATATGTATATATGATACATTATACTATGCTATACATACTATATATACTATATATTGTA
This sequence comes from Canis lupus dingo, assembly GCF_003254725.2. Taxonomy (NCBI): domain Eukaryota; kingdom Metazoa; phylum Chordata; class Mammalia; order Carnivora; family Canidae; genus Canis; species Canis lupus. The sequence continues at coordinate 39,445,705 of NC_064246.1, forward strand.
GCATATATTATACATAACATATATCAACTATGTATTATGCTATATTATACATATATATGTGTTATGCAATGTTATACTATACATATTATACTATATATAAGTTTATATATATGCATATATGATATATAATACAGTATAATAAAATATAATAATAAAATAATAATATAGTATATAGTATAATATATAATAATATAATAGTAATACAATAATCTGATAGGGTTATTGGTGAGTTAAATTTCATACTTGACAGACTGCGATACTGACCACATTTCTCCATGCCTCTGTTATACATTCAACCTTTGCCATGGCTTCAGGGGGTATGGAGGAACCTTCCCTGCTCTTGACTTTGGACTTGACCATGTCCTTGCTTTGGCCAAAGAGATGCCAGCAATGGCTTGAAATGTGCCTGCGTAACTGGCATTGCCTTCCTTTGGTCCTGCCTTGGCCCACAGAAACCAGCTGGTGTAAGGGGGATGAGCATCACATGGAACAGACCTGGAACCAAACTACAGCCTGAGCCCAACACAGCCACCCCCCATGTAGATTAGGCAAATCCCAGCTGGCCTGAAGGTGTGTGAGCTGAACACCTGAGATCCTGTGTTTGTTTATTACACAGCCAAAACTGGGTGCATAGTAAACACTCAATAAACATGTGTGATTCCTATTTTGACTACTGGAATGAAAGACTGCACATGGCTCATATACCCAGGGTATTCATTTGGAATATCAGGTTTGTGAGACTGACTCTCATACTAAAAAGTTGCACTGCAAGCTTTCAAGGGCTGTTTGGTATCTGAGCCCGCAGGCATCCCATGGTGTGGTTGACCAACAGAACTATTAACATACACCCCTCCCTCTGATCTGCACCAGTGCTTGTCACAAGTTCTCCACTGCATCACCATATTCTCCATTCAACAGTTGGACAATGTTTATTGAGTACCTTCAACATCTGCTAGGCAAGAGGACAGACCGCAATCAATAGGGTAGATAAGGTTGCGCCTTCAAGGGGCTGCATTCAAGTAGAGGACACAGGTAACAAACATATAGAGAAACAAGAAAATGGAGACTGATGAAAGCCAGGAGGGCAATACACAGGTGAAAAGCCAGTGAGTAACTGGGGAGTCCACTTTATCTTATGGAGGAGGGAAGGGCAAGTGCAATGTATGTGCAAAGTGTCCAAGAAACCAAAAGGAGCCATGTGGCTCTAGAGGTGAATGGGAACAGAGAAGGTTGAGAGGGAGCAGGGACCCAAGGAGGACAGTGTTAATGAATAAAGACATCACTAATAACATAATTCCACCTAACATGATACATATATCCTGCATACAACCAAAAATGCACTAACCTCTTCCCCAAAAGAAGAGGTGAAGTCCTCTTCTCAAACGTCCTCAAAGTGACTTTATTCTTGATATCCCATAACTCAAAACTATGATGTAAAATTAATGATACTCAAGGACTAAAATATAAGGTTAATACATCTTATGTTTTATGACAATGGAATAAGAGAAAAAAGAAAACAAAGATATCTGAGATACGTATCAGATAGATGCACACATTTATAATAAAATAAAGAGAAAATACTCATGACAGTCTTAGCCCTTGTTTCTGTAACTAGTAATGTGGTCATAGCTGATATTTATAACTATCTTCTTCTACCCATTCTGTGTTCCCTTTGCCTTCAACTGGCTGTGGTGCTTTACCTGGTGGGGTGACCCAAACCTTTATTCTTAAAGGGTCTGGGCCATTAGTAGGCCTATGTGGATTGGGCTGCAGTTTTCCACAGGCCTTAATCACAGGGCACGGTAAGGGATCTCTTGTACTCCAGACATACTCTTCCTTCCCTGCACTGTGGAAGAGTAGTACAATTTTCCCCTTGGTAGTCATAATCAATCACCCTAGCCAACACCATAACTCTCTTCTTGACTCAGAAGTATGAGGAGCCCAAAGTGACCAGGTAGAAGTCTTAACTTGCAATTCAACAGAATCATTGTTGTGTCTTCTGGTGGAAATATTCTTCCCTCTGTAACAAAGACCTCTAGGCCAGTAGAGCATAAAGTTGTAGGAACAAGAAGCAAAAATATTGCTAGTGGGTCCCTAGGAGTTATAGTGATCAGTGTCATTCCCATTTCCACTCCTTGATTCCTGTACCTGTGAATCCAGGCTATTGGAGAAAGAGCAGCACATACTGGATGCTGATTCAGAGCATATCCAGCCCCTGAAGAGCCCTGCCCTAAAGGAATTGCCACCTGGCTGTCCCTGTAACTGAGACTTCCAAAGGCCATTCTATCAAGACAGTTGCAGGGGCACCTGGGAGAATCAGTCAGGTGAGTGTCTGGCTCTTGATTTCGGCTCAGGTCATGATGCCAGGGTCATGAAATTGAGCCCTTTGCCAGGCTCTCTGCTGGGCATGGATCCTGCTTGGGATTCTCTCTCCCTTTCCCTCTGCCCCTCCCCCATGCTCACTCTCCCTCTCAAATAAATAAATAAACTTTTTCTTTAAAAAAGTTGCTTCAGAATAGTGCGGAACATGATAATACCAGTGAGTTCCATGATCATGGGACCATTACCGCACTTCTTTCGCTGTGAAGTGAATACCTTGATCAGAAGCAATGGTGTACAGAATACCATGATGGTGAATAAAGCATTTTGTAAAGTCCATGGATAGTAGTTTTGGCAGATGCATTGTATGAGGGAAGGCAAATCCATATCTAGAGTGTCCAATCCAGTATGGACAAAATACTGCCCCTTCCACGAAGTGGTCAAATGCAATCAAATTGCCACCAGGTAGCTGACGTACCAACCACCCTGGGGAATGGCGCCATACTGGGGAATAGGTGTTGGTCTCTGTTGCTGGAAAACTGGGCATCCAGTAGTGACCACAGCCTTGGTGAGTTTAAGACCATGTTGCTGAGCCGATGCATATCTCCACTCCTGCCATCATGGCCACTTTGTTCATGAGCCCATTGGGCATAGACAGAGGTGGCTGGAGAAAAATGCTGACTGGTATCCACAGAACAGATCATCCTAGCCGCTTGATTATCAAAATCCTCCCTGCTAAAGTCACCCAATGATAAGCATTTACATGGAACACAAATATGATTTTTGCCCATTCTGAGAAATCTATCCATATAAGTCTTCCCCAAATTTCTTTGTCACCAATTTTCTAATCATGTTCCTTCCAAGTCCCTGACCATCCAGGAAAACTATTAGCCAGAGCCCATAAATCAATATATAATTGTACATCTGACCACTCTTCTTTCAAAGCAAAGTGAATAACCAGGTGCACTGTTCAAAGCTCTACCCACTGGGAGGATTTCCCTTCACCACTTTCCTCCTTCAGGGATATCCCAGAAAAGGGCTTTAGTGCTGTAGCTAATCACTTTTGGGTTTTGCCTGCATTTTGTGCAGCATCATCTGTAAAATGGGACCAAGCCTTCTCTTCTGTCAACTGATCATAGAGAGCTCCCCATGAGGCCACAAGTAAACACTGGAGACAGAGGCAATGTAACAGAAGTGACAGTTGAGGGCATTTGGGCCACTTCCTCATGTAACTGACCGGTGCCTTTAGACCTGCTTGGGTCCAATCATGTATATGCCACTTCCATCCCAATGATGATGTATTGCTGTGCATGTCCAACTTTATGGCTTAGTGGATCAAATAAGAGCCAGTTTATGATGGGCATCTCAGGTCCTACAGTAACTTAATGGCCTATGGTTAAGTATTCAGTCTCTACTAAGTCCCAGTAGCAGGCTAAGAGCTGTTCCTCAAAAGAAGAGTAGTTATCTGCAGAAGATGACAGGGCCTTGCTCCAAATTCCTAAAGACCTGTGCTGTGATTTACTAAAGGGCCCTGCCACAGGCTCCCAACAGCACCCGTCTGCCACTGCCACTTCAGGCACCACAGAATCCCCTAGATCATCTGCCCAAGTAGCAGGACAGCTTGCACAGCAGCCTGAACCTACTGCAAAGCCTTCTCTTGTTCTTGTTCTGGGCCCCACTCAAACTAAGCAATTTTTTGGGTCACTTCGTAAATGAGCCCTAGCAACACACCCAAATAAGGAATGTGCTGCTTCCAAAATCCAAAGAAGCTCACTAGACATTCTGCCTCTTTCTTGGTTGTAGGTCAGGCCAGAGGCAACAATTTGTCCTTCCCCTTTGAAAAGATATCTTGACATGCTGCACACCACTGGACCCCTAGAAACTTCACTGAGGTAGAAAACCCCTGAATTTTAATTAGATTTATTGCCCACCCCCAACAGGCAAAAGTCTTCCCATATACCTAGAGTAGTTGCTACATCTCACTCACTAGGTGCCATCAGCACCATGTCATCCATGTACTGGCCCAGGGTGAGGTCTCGTGAAATGGAAAGGCAATCAAGACCCCTCTGCACAATAAATAATGACATGGGGAAGGAGAGCTAATAGGCCCCTGAGGCAGAACAGTGAATGTGCCCTGCCAGCCTCGCCAGCTGAAAGCCAACTGCTTCTGTGAGGCCTGATAGACAAGGAAGGAGAAAAAGGCATTGGCCACATGGATGGCCACACACCAGGTACCAGGGGACGTGTTAATGTGCTCAAGCAATGAAACCTCATCTGGCTCTTGAACTGCAAGTGGAGTCCCCACCTGGGTAAGCTTCTGATGATCCACGGTCATTCTCCAGGATGGACTTGTCTTCTGCACAGGCCAAAGAGATGGGTGGGACAGGGTGCGGATTAATGTGTCAGGCAAGGTGATGCATAATATTAACCACTACAGGCGCGTGGGTTAAGAATCCACAGGGAGCCTCATGGGCAGAAATGTGGGCATCAGGGAGAAACCAGTGGAAGCAATCAGTGCTAACATGGAGGATGCTTCAATGAAGACAAGCCTGACAAAGGGGGCAAAGCTCCCGCCAGGTTTACCACTCCATATGGAATAGGGTTAATGTGTCAGTGAGGGGAAGGATAGGTTTTCCTCATGGGAAAGGGGGCTGTGTAGTCACTGGGAGAAAAGTGACAGTCATGGTGTGATTTTCTGTGGCCCACATGAAGCGGAGGGGTGTCTGCCCTTAGAAAATTCAGAAGAAACTAACCGCAGGTCCTAAGGAGAGGGCGAATTGTGGTTGAAATCACCCCAAGTGATGACAACTTTGTACCATGGCAATTTAGCCCAGCTGAAACAACCTTTCCCAGAATGCTCTTCCATGTGTGTCTGATTCTGGGACACAAGAGAAGCTCACGCAAGACTTGGAAGGCAGCTGTGAAGCTGCAGTCACGTTCAGGCTCCTCAGCTCACACTGGACCTCCTCCTTTGGTTTCTCTGAGTCCTGGGCCAGGCCTGTCACTCCATGGCCAGGGGCACCAGCTTCTCCTGCGAGGCATCCACATCTCACAGGTGGGATGGTTGCAGGTGGATGAGAGTGGTGCAGTCCCAGCTTGTCCTGGGAGGCACCATCCCATCCTTCGGGGTCCTAACCAGCCCTCCAAGTCCAGTCCATCCTTGCAGGTCTCAGCTTGCCCTGGATCTCCCCACTTCACATCCCCCTTCTCTTGGACTGCCAGACCTGCTGGCTTCATGCCTAGCACCAAATGCAGAAGCAATGGCCTCACAGAGCATTCGTGGCATCAGCTCCCACAACTGTCAGGTCAGATCTCTAAAATTATCCCTCACTCCAGAGCACAGAGGTTCTGCTCCTCTGAGGGACTTTCTCTGGTTTAAGTCCTCCTTCCCAGAAAAGCCCTCTCCCTGGTCTCTCCAGAAAATGCTGAACTATGCAGCTGAAGATGGGAGGAGAACCTGGCTTGTACCACAGGGCTGAGTGCAACCCTGATGGGCAACAGTAAGAAGTCAGAGCTCACTGACACCCCGTGGAGGGGCTGCCCTGGAAGCAGGGGCTCCACCCCTCCGACATCAGACACAGAATGTGTCTGTACCTGGTGCATCAGGGAATCATTCCTCTCTAGTCCATTTTACCAAAAATAAGACAAAATATACATGTGTTTCTCCATTGGAGTCTTCTTTCAAGTGGATTTCCAAAGCCTCTTTCAATTCCTGCTCCCAACACAGGAAGAAATTCCACTTACTGCTGCCATGGCCCAGCTTCTGCCGTAGTTCTGCAACTGTCTCAGGCCGATGGGGCAGGAGGAGGAAAGGGAAACCAGGGCCCACGCACCTTGAGGAATCATCAGAACCTGCATTTCCTGCCTGGGGACTGGGGTACAAACCGCAGGAGATTTGGTGACAAGTCCACACCCCCACCTCCACGTAGCATCACCTCCTGTCACTGCTCACGGCCTTCTGCCAATGCGCTGATTCTGTAGCTCCCGACTACAGATTCACGACTCCCCTTATCTGCCTATCTGTCCCTGGCAAGTCAGTCACATTCACCTCCCCTGGAAGCCTGCCATCACCCTCAAAACTAAAGCCCACCCCGGCCCCTGATTAGTTTACATGTTCTTCATGCCTCCAAGTGAGCATGACTTGGCTTAAGATAACCTGACTGCACAACACTGTCCCCACTGACTTACCCCTCTGGGGTCAGGAAGCATCTTTCCATCCATGTACCAACACCTCACATGCTGCTTGGCCCAGAGGGGACAACACATGCAAACATGCTCACAGGAGGGAGGGAACTCCCTGTCCTCAGTGAGTGAGATAGAATGTTCTGACACATTTTAGCCTTCAAAAGATAAAGACGAGGGTTCCAAAGGGTTCCCAATCAAAGGACAGAATGAAAGCCCACCCATCCCTCACATGTGTCCTGTCCTACCATCCAAACACACAAGGCCTCTCCCAGGAGATGAAGGAGATGGAGAAGCAATGAAAGAAAGGCCTTCAGATGCACTGAAGAATCAATTTCTAGGATCCCATGCTACAGGTGACATTTTACAGGTGTAGCCAATGTATGCCTGGCTAGTACACTAGTACACTCATGTAAAATGGTGCAGCTCTTTGGAGAAATAAAACATCAGGTTTCTGTTCCTGTCACAGAGGGGGTGAGGGGGGTGAGAGGATTCCCACAGCTCCAGGCTGGCCTTACAGTACAATGTGACTGCCCCACACACATCCACAAGGAGAAGTCCCCCCTCCCTCCCCACCAGGTCAGCTCAAAGTTCCCTCCTCCCAGAAGCCTGCTCAGACACCCCCCACCTACCCCCAGCTGGGAATGAACTTGGTTTCCTCAGTGCTTGGGGAACTGGGAGAGGCAGAGTTCAGCTATGCTTACAGAGTGGACTTTGGAGCCTGTGTGCTGGGCTTCTAATTCCTGCTTCCAACTTACCCTGCGCCAGTGAACGAGTCATCTGCCTCTCAATTCAGCTTCCTCACCTAGGAAACATGGGAAGTAACAAAACCTCCCTTTCAGGGGTGCTCTAACCATGAGTTAGTATATGCAGAACAGGAGGGGCAGAGCCAGACATGAAGGACACTCTATGCTGGCAGTTGCTATTAATATTGTTATTATTATCACTATTATTATTTCTCATAAGATAAAGATCGCATCTTTTCTTACAGGATCACTACTGTTACATTCTAGACCGGAGGTGTCTCAAGAAATCATTGACCCAAATCTTTGTTTGGCTTCTGGCACTGTGTGCCTCACACAGAGTAAGTATAGTTTGATAAATATTTCCTCAATGAACACGCAGGTGCATTATGGAGAAGACACTCCCTGCCCCACCGCCCACATAAGAAAAACAAAATCTTGACACTAACAATATTTAACAACTCTTTTCCCCCACAGAACTGGGGATGAGACAGCCTCCATGGTCAATGGCAGCAGGTCCAGGCTGGCTCCCCAGACTCCAATCCTCCTTACTTGTTTTTTTGTTTTGTTTTTTTTTTAACACTTCTGTCCCCTACCACTTCTCTCCCCACAAACAAAGGAGACAGGTCATGTGGAAGCTAGAGAGCAGAAATGAGTAATTTTCAGTCAGCTGAATGAAGAAGAAGGGTACAGCAGTACATGAGGGCCTGTATCCAGATGCCGGCGGCTCTGCTACCTTACTGGCTCTGTGGCCCTGGGCTAGTCACACTCCAAGCCTCTGGGCCTCAGTTTTCCATATCTAGCAGGTAGGACTAAGATACCAACCTCCAGTTATGCGGAGGAATAAGTGAGCTTGCCAACGGAGTGCATGGCATGGGGCCTGGCACACAGCAGATGCTCCCGGCCCTGAGCTCTAAGGCCTGGGGGACCTTCCTGTGTCTGAATCCCGTGTCTGGGCACAACTGCAAAGCCCCCAAGGGCAGAGGGAGCAGCCTGTTTAGATTCACCTTGGTTTACTTTTCCCAACAGCCTGGTACACTGCCGTGGGCAAACCATCGGCACTCCACAAATACCTTAGAAAATTTGGTGAACCTCTTGCCTCTTCAGGGACAAGGAAGCTTAAATGATTCAACAGTGGATTCAGAACTAGAATTCAGGTTTCCTGACTACAGGTTTGGAGTTGGATACACAAGATGTGGGTCTCACAGCCAGTGGCCCTAACAAAGGGCAAGAAATGTCTGACTGTGCCAGGATCCCAATCTGGTTGGGCATGAATGACTGGGTTTTCAAGATGGAAACCCTCCAGCTTTCCCCAGGAGCCTGGGAGAGGCATGAGGATGGATGTGGGAACAAAGTCCCACCAGGATTGCTCCCTAAGGACAGAGAATGCAGACTAACCCGTCTCCACTGAGTACACTATATAGCCTGGAACAGGCATGGACCCCGTTCTCTTGCCCTTCCCCAGCTTCCCACTGCCCAAGGACAACCTAACATGAATGGACATTGAAGGCATTATGCTAAGTAAAACCAGTCAGACAAAGACAAATACTGCACAGCATCACTTATATGTGAAATCTTAAAAAGCCCAACTCATAAAAACAGAGCAGAATGGTGGTTAGCAGGGGCTGAGGATGGTGGAATTTAGGAGATGCTGTTCAAGGTACAAGCTCCAACTACTAGATAAATAAATTCTATAGATTTAATGCACAGCATGGTGATTACAGTCAACAATACTATATTATAAACTTCAAAATTACAAATATATTAGGTCTTTATTGTGCTCACCACAAAGAAGAAATAATTATGGGAAGAGGTATTAGTTAATACTATGAGGGTAATCACACGGCCACACATAAATGTATCACACCAATAGGTTATACACCTTAAACTTACACAATTTTACCTGTCAGTTCTACCTCAATAAAATAGATAAATATATAACAACCATACTGGAATAACTATAGAATAACAAGTATAGGATAGCTATCCTGGGAGTGATGGACTCCATTCACAGAGGACTCACTGAGATCCATAGGAATCCAGAGGCAGGATAGCTTCCATAGACAAATGAGAAGACAGAAATAATGAAAACAATCTTGCCTCCCTTCTATTTGATCTTAGATCCCTCCATTCCCTTTTTTCTCCATTCACCCCACTCCACCTCCAACCACCACCAACACCCACCATCATCATCAGCTCAGGCTGTGTGCTGGACTAGTCATGTCACATGAACACCCTGGCCTCAGCGACCTCCACCATGAGGTGGGAATGGTACCCTGAAGGTGAGAGGCCAGGCACAGTCAACAGGATGCCTGCCCAGGCCACCCCATCCCTGAGGCCTGCTTGCAGGCCCCTGCACCACCCTGGAGTGGGGAAAGGGCCCTGACCAGGGGCAGCGCATCTCAGGCTGAGTAGCAACCTCTGGCTCAGCTGGACACAACACAAGAAGACAGGTGACATATGTCCCCTCCAATTGGAATCTGAACCCTAACAGCCTGAGATGATATGGCAGCAACTGATGGGGGTGGGGCTGGGATGGTCTGAGAGGGAAAGCTGGGTTACAGGGCCTCATGACAAATCCAAACCATGAGGCAGCCAAAGCTATCAGAAAAGAGATACACAGAACAACAGGGGACGGGGGATCCCTGAGTGGCTCAGCGGTTTGGCGCCTGCCTTTGGCCCAGGACGCGATCCCGGAGTCCTGTGATCGAGTCCCGTGTCAGGCTCCCTGCATGGAGCCTGCTTCTCCCTCCTCCTGTGTCTCTGCCTCTCTCTCTCTCTATGTCTATCATAAATAAATAAATAAATGAAAATAAATCTTTTAAAAAAAATAACAACAGGGGACATCTCCCACATAGATGGGGGAGGGGGGCGGAAGAACAGATAGGCAGAGAGAAGTGGAGACATTGTAGAGGCAGCACCAGACCCCAGAGGCTTCCTGGCTCCCCTCTGCTCCTCTGTATTCTTCATGACCCAGCCCACCTTCCAGGGCCTCGATCTCCTGAGGCCTCCTCTCCCCATCTCCAGCACCCAGAACCTTCTGAGGCCTTACCCATTGACAGGGGCAAACTACCCTCTGTCCTGCAGGAGGCAGTCCTATCACTTCTCACCTCTCACAAGGGGGTGTCCTTCTTTTCAGGGGCTCATTTCTTACTAACAACATTTTCACACCCAGGAACTCAAAAAGTACCCAGCAAGATTACTTTCTTGGACACTGAGTCTATCCTCTTACCTCAAAATGCTAAGGAGTCTAGAATCATTGTGTCCCATTAAATTCTCTCAAAAGAAGCCAAAAGGCCTAAATGAAAAGCTGGATCAGAAGTGTTTCTTTGGCTACAAGGTTACAGAGAGACCAGTTGTAAATGTGGGCCTGAACGTGTAAATGTGTGTCTCTCAGCATGTGCGTGCGTATGCTTGTATGTATGTGTGTTTCCTTTTAATCCGTTAACCTCATTTAACCCTCCAGAGTCTCTAAACCTGGCCCATGAGGAACCATGAGGCTGAGAATATTAATGAATGATGCTTACCTTGGGGAAAGGAGCAAGGATTGCCCGTAAGAGGGTATGAGGAAAACTTCTGGAATGATGGAAACATTCTATATCTTGATCCGAGTTCCACAATGGAAACATATATAAAACTTCAAGTTATGTATTTGATTGGTACATTCTACCGGCAACTCCAAACCTAGGTATATTTCCAAACCAACCAAAAGCAGGGACCCAAACAGATATTTGAACACTCATGTTCACAACAGCATTGTTTGTAATAGCAGCCCAAAGGTGCAAACAACCCAAGTGTCCATCACCAGATGAACAGTTAAGCAAAACGTAGTGCACACATATAATGAAATATTATTCAGCCTTAAAAAGGAAGGAAACTGACACCTGCTATGGCATGAACGAATCCTGAAGACATCATGTTGAGTGAAATAAGTCAGTCACAAAGAGACGAACAGTGTATGATTCCACTTCTATGACATTCTCCAACACTCTCGGAGACATAGACTAGGATGGAGGTTGCCAGGGGCCACAGGGAGGTAAGAATAGAGAGATATTGTCTACCAGGGGCAGAGTTTCAATTTTAGAAAGCAAAAAGAGTCCTGGAGACGGATGGTGGTGACAGTCGCACAACAGTGTGAATGTACTAAACGCCACCGAACTGTGCACTGGAAATGGTTTTGATTTAACACTATTAGCCAAGTGGAATTTAAATAAAAACTTTTTTAAAAAATTAAAATAAAATAAAATAATCATTGGCCATTAAAAAATGGTTAAGATGGTCAATTCTGTGTTAGATGTATTTTACCACAGTAAAAAAAGTGTGTATGTGGGGGGGGGGGGAAATGTGGCATATACATGCAATGAAGGAAATACTATTCAGCTCTGAGGAATGAAATTTTGATCTCTGCTACAACACAGACAGACCTTGGCGACATCATGCTAAGGGACGTAAGCCAGGCACAGAAAGACAAATATTGCATGACTCCACCTCCACGAGGTACTTAGAATAGGCAAATTCATGGAGGGAGAAAGTAGAACAGAGGTTCCCAGTGGCTGGAGAGAGAAGAGAGTGTTACTGTTCAACAGGCAGAGCTTTGGCAGGAGATGATGAAAGAGGTGGCTCCATAACACTGAATGTATCCAACACCACTGAATTGTGTACTTATGAATGGCTAACATGGTATGTCTTATGTTACATAGATGTCACCACACACCAAAAGTTTATTATACTTTACCTATGCATGTTACATCTCAACTGAAAAAATTAGCCCCACTGACACTAAGACTCCTAAATACCTTCTCCAGTTAGGAAGCATATCCACATCCAGATCCTTTCTAAGCAGTGTGACAGATCCTGGATTCACACGCAGGTTTGTGAATCCCGAGGCCAGAAAAAAAGCCTCCTATGCACATCAATAAAGCAACCCCTCTCTAATATGCTGGTAAATCCAGTTCTACTTGGCCTAGAACATCCCCCCCCCCCACCATCCTGCCAGGGGGAGCAACAGCTGCTGGCTTCTCTTCACCAGGGTAGCTCCAAGAGGTGAACGATCTGGGTAACTTCAGACTGATGCCCTTCCCGAGTCCACGCTGGCTCCCAGGTGTCTGTGAAGCTGCTCTGCCTGCAGAAAACACCCTAGCTTGTCTATAAAAAGCAACTCCCTCAGAAGGTGTGACTCAAACCAGTAGGAACAAAATCTCCCAAATCAAATGATGAATTTAACCCCACCGGGCACCAAGGAGTGTGGACAGCAGGAACTGTCCCTCCACCCTTCCTACTCTGAGGCAGAGTAAATATAGGTGCCTATGACACCAACTTTCCATCTTCTGTGCATGCTGTCCTACCCGGCTCCACCAGGGGGGCTAGAACAACATGTTTGTGACAAAGATCTCGCATTGTATTCAATAACATCAACAACCTTTGGATAGTGGTGGGCATGTTTCCTCAGACTGTGGATTATAGAGTTTAAAGCACCCTTTGAGGTCATCTCACCAAACCTCTTTATTTCTCCCCACAAAAAAACACTGGGAGACAGTGGCAATGACTATTGATTTTTAGAGTTAAATTGCCCTGAATTTGAACTGGACTTTGACACTTACTAGTTATATGGTCTTAAACAACTTGAGTTATTGCCTTTGGGCCATAGTTTCCTCATTAGGAAAATGGGGATAACAGTACCAATCCCTTAGGGTTGTGATGGTTTTAAATAAGATTAAATAATCTGTGTTGAGAGACTGGCACATGACTCTCTCACTAGGGCAAGTATGCTGCTTCTGCTGCTGCTCCTTCCTCTTCTTCTTCATCATCATCATCACCACCATCATCATCATCAATAGCATGATGAACCTAAAGCTCAGGAAGATGAAAGGATTGTCTGAAATTGCACAGCTGTGGCTGGTGGCAAAACAAAGTCTTCCACAGGAAAGGAACAGTGGGTTTTTCCATTTCATCACCTTGAGACAACACTATTGCCTGGACCTAAAAATTTATAGCACATCATGAAAAATATTTGAATTATATGGATTTTCCTTATTTCCAAATTAGAAGTCCAGTTTGATGTCCAAGAGTCCTATAGAAACAAACTTTCAGAGTTAAGATATTGAAACCAAATATGGTGAGCCTCTTTGCTCTCTCTCTCTCTCCACATCTGAAGAAGTCTCAGGAACGATCACCATGGAGCTGGAGATGGTTCAGAGAGCTCACCTAGAGGAGGGGCATAGGAACACTGCCCAGAGAGATGACTGGACTTCTGTTAAGAAAGCTAATGGCTATGTTGGCAAATTGAACTTAAATTTAAAAAAAAATAAATACTTATAAACTGAAAAAATAAAAACAATAAAACTAAAAAAAAATAAAGAAACCTAATGGCTGAAAGGAACATTCAGATAAACTGTGAAGGGAATAGATAATAATAAAGAGACCTAATTATTGAGCATTTAGTATGTGCCAGACACCATTTTAAGTATCTTACACCCATTACCTTTTAAAATGCTCCAACTCTATGAAATGGGCAATATTTTTACTTACATGACTGAGAAAGAGGAGACCAGGGGGTCTTTACAAACTCACTCCCCAAGGAAGGCTCTTCACATCTCACTACTAAGATCTAGCCCTACCAGGATACCGACGCCTCTCCCTGAACCTCTGAACCATCAGGCCATCCCATGTTTCTTTCCATCTGAGATACCTTTGGTCACCTCTGCTTGCTGTAACCCTACTCATCCTTCAAGGTTTAGCAGGAATATTATCCCTTCAGACTTTCCCAGGCATAATTACCCATTTTGCTTTCTAATTTTCGTGAAAGTTCAGCACTTAATATATTGTATTACAGTTAATTATATGTGAGTGTGTGTGTGGGAGGGAGTGCTTCTACACTGGGGTCAAGCTCAAGAAAGACCAGAATCATGTTTTATTTGCCTTTACATATTGCTTAGTCTTCAGAAAATATAGTCAATAAAGCTTTGTTAAATTTTTTAATGTCCTTGGCCATAAAGCTTGTACTTGGAGAAACTAGGACACCACCAATATTAACTTGTTTCTCAAATCCAAGAGCTCACATGGATTTGAAGAATATTCTCTCCAGAGTTGTCAATAGTTAAAATGTGCACAGATACACAGTTTCAAACTAGTAATTTACTCTTATGGGTTCACTGAACCAGTGGACAAAGATACATATACAAGGATGTTCATTACAATCTTGTTTATAATGAAAAAATGGAAGCATCCTACATGTCTGAATAGGGAGGACTGATTAAAGATGCCTCGGTAAAAATATCTCAGTGCATGCCTAACATAAAATGCTGTGTTGCTTAAATGATATATACATCTCAATGTAAAGATATGGAAAGCTGTCTGTGATGTATTCCTGACTGAAATGAAAAGTAAGTCATAAGACCCATCATTAATATTATCTCATTTAGGTAAATTTATATATCTACAGACATCCACAGATATGTTTAGGGGGCTTCTAAAGTGAGTTTACCAAATTAACAGTGATTATCTCTGTGTGAAGACATTTTGGGTAATTTTTACTTTATTTTTATTCACTTCTGCATTCATTAAGGTTTTATTGTTTATATAATCAGAAAAAACAGCAAATATATTTTCATTGGGGGGTGTATATAACATCAAAAGAGGTTTTATTTTTTAATTTAATTTTATTTAATTAACATAAGCATAGTATTAATTTCAGAGGTAGAGTTTAGTGATTCATCAATTGCATGTAACACCCAGTGCTCATGACATCACATGCCCTCCTTAACGCCCATTACCCAGTTACTCCATCCCCCCACCCACCTCCCCTTCAGTGACCCTGTTTGTTTCCTATAATTAAGAGTCTCAGAGAGGTTTTATAAATTCATGAATGACAAAACCTCAAACTGCTTCCTGAAGAGCATTAGGGACCATTAAATATGGAAGGTGCTATCTCCATCTGAGAAATGGCTGCAATGCTAATTTTTGCTCTGCCTAACCCACAGGGCTGCAACCAGGAGATAATGGATTGGATACTCTTTTGAAAAATAAATAAATAGACGTAAAACAGGTTATTTTAAGAATTTAATCACTGCTTATTAAGAACTTGCAATAAACTAGGAAGACATGTTCAGGAGTTGCAATCTCAAATACCATCAGAGACTAGGAAGGTCAGAGAATCAAGCAGGATCTCTGGAGTCTAGGACCACTGATCACTCAAGATTAGCCTCAAATCCAGATCATGTGAATTCTCAATGTTTAAATGTTTGTACCTCATTTTAAAAATTTCAAGCACCATAAAAAAAAACTTCACATATGTGCCATCAGTATAAAACACAGCCCCAAACCACACGTTTGCAATTTCTGGTATATATTCCTCTAACTTAACAGAAAGGTCCAGAATTAAATAGTTTATCTCTAGTCCATTGATATAGCTACATGCATCATTCCAAGAGTGAAGCACCTCCTGAATGACAGAGAAAGGCGCTCCAATTCTGCCCACTGTAACTTCAGAGCTAGATGTTTTACCACATTCTTGTTTGGATTGATAGTTTTTAAATGACATAAAAAAACATTTCACAATTAACCAGAACATTTCACTAAACAAAACGTCTCACAAATCCAAATCATGCCAAATGAGAGAATCCTAAATATATGGTGCAATATATTTAATGTTTATATATGTGTGTGCATACATATCTTTGCAGATGTGTATGGTCAAAGATATCTACACAAAGAGTATGTTTTGAAGCCAACAAAAGTATGTTTGTCCTTTTGAAAAAAAAATCTCTGTTTTTTATTCTTATTCTCAATCTGAAAGATATGAGCTAAACACGGTTGGGTACAATATTTATGAGGCTCCACCTCCAATTATAAGGTTAAAGCTGGATTGCTTCCAACATCATATCGAGATACAAGAAAATATTCCCAAATATTTATATACACTTATATATAAATATAGATATGTACTTATATATATCTTTATATACATAATTTTATATATATGGAGAGACGGATATATGAATGGATTTGAAAACAGCTGATACAAATATATCTAATCTAACAACAAAAAAAATAAAATGAAATTATAGGTATGGAAAAGGAAGGCTGAGCAGAGGGAGGTGTTGAGGAAGTTCACTCACAAGCCAGCAGATGCCCGCCCTACACAGTAATGGTCTCTGGGCTGCAAGTTCAGCTCCTAGCAGTCAAAACAAAAGGGGTGCTCTTCATCCCTTATCCCCACTGTGTCACGATGACAACCAACTATCTTAGCTCTCCTGGTGACAAACCAAATGAAACCATCCCTCCTATGATTCTAAGATAAAAATGACAGATCAGCTAAAAATATTCTGGAGGAATTAGAAAACAGAAGGGCAAGAAGCTTGCCATGTTCCTTTATTCAGCACCCTGAGATTGTCTCCATCTAGTTATGGAACTGTCCACTGGCTTATTTTTTACCCCAAGACAGGCTCCTGTGCACACACACTCATCATCTACTCTTTCAAAACTACAATTTAAAAAAAATAGGAAAGACTCCATTTTAAACTAAGCCAGTCTTTAATACATGTGAAGGACAAACAGTCCCAAAATACTCCTGCCCACACCTCTTCATCTCCACGCCCACCCACTTCAGGAGGGCTTTTCACAGTGCTCACTTTTCAGGAGCCCAGGACTCTGATGAAAGCCCCTTTGCTGCTTCTACCAAAATACCATGTTGTGGTGTCTGTCTAGGGTTCGGGAAGGGGGCTGCTGAGCAGGAGAGATGTCTGAGAGGTAGGGCAGCAGTGAAAAGTCCCTTTTGGGGAGTTGTATGAGCTGAACTGTGTGTCCCCCAAATCAGGGAAGTCCTAACCCCCAGTAGCTCAGAATAGGGCTATATCTCGAGACAGGCCCTTTATAACAAAGTAAATTAAAATGAAGTTATTAGGGTGGACCATAATCCAAGATGACTTGTGTCCTCACAAGAGATTAGGACGTAAATCCACACAGAGGAAGCCCATGTGAGGACACAGAGAGAAGGCCATCTACAAGCCAAGGAGAGAGGCCTCAGAATGAAACCAGCCTGCTGACACCTTTGAGCTGGGACTTCCAGAACTGTGACGAAATAAATTTCTGTTGTTTAAACCACCAGTCTGTGGTACTTTGAATGGCAACCCTAGCAAACTAACATAGGGGGATTAAAAAATAAATAAACAACTTAGTATTGGGAAAACCATCTTAATGAGAGGCCCTCACTAAAGGAAGAAAATTCTTGAAGGAGGAAAGGTGGTCTCCTGTGTGTGTGTATATCAGGGCTGTACATTCTCAATCCATCCTTAAAATTTTGCTCTATTTTAGTGCTTTTCATTTGAAACTGGTCTTTGTCTGTATGCCCAGCCTTGACTGAAAAATCTCTAGCCATCACTTCCTACTATCTTGACGCTCCCTGCCTGGTGCAACTCAAGTGAATGTTCCACACTGGGCTGGTGAGAAGGAAGGGTGGGCCTGGGCAGGATGGACGTGGGGCTGGTGAGCATGACAGGGCATCTGGGAAATACAAGCAGGTGGATACAACAATACCATTTATCACTGGTTTGCCATGACCCAGGCACTGTGCCGCATACTTGACACACACCAACTCATCCAATCCTGTCACCCTGCAAGTGCAAAAATGGAGATGACAAGGCTACATGGTGTGCCCAAGGCCACATTCTAAGTGGTGGAGGCAGGATGTGCACCCAGCCAGTCTGATTCCAGAGCCTATGCCCTTAACCCTCACCTCTGGGTGAACTCCCCTCCTTCCCTGAATGTCTTCACTGAACTTGGTACAATTAGGACTCCCCCAGCTGTGACAGAATTGCAGCTTAAACCCTCACAACTCAGAGAGAGGGATGGATCCCATGGCAGCACTGAATCCAGAACTCTGAGGAGTCATCAGAGCATTTTATATCTCTCCTCTGCTTCACTCTGAATGGTGGCCATGTCTATCCTACCAGTGACGCATCCTCCACACATTGGGGAAAATGACCATGAGCAGCCCCAAGCTCATACCACACCAACACGGCAAGCCCAGAGAGGCGAGAGGCAGGCATTCCCACCAGCACCAAGAGCACATGACCATCCTAGAACCAATGACTATCAGCAGGGCAACTATCTGATTGCCCAGACTTGCACCATGTGTCCACACTTGTGGCCAGGGCTACCATGAGGCAGCAGGTGGCAGGGTTTGTTACTAGAAAGAGGGAAAAAGGGACAAGTAGCATTAACCCCCAAAACTTCAAAGACCTGCATCACTGCTGAAGCTTGACCCAGGCTGGTGACAGTGTTTGCCCAAAGTGTCACAGCTTGGGAGGAAGACAGTGTTTGGGCTGCAGGAAGCTATGAAAGAAGTGCTGATGTGGGAAAGGTACAGAATGCTCTAGAACACAAATAACTTTTGTGTAAGAAAGGGGAGAAATCAGAGTGTACATAGGACTTCTTACTGTATATCTTTGTGTATTGTTTTTGTTTTTTAACAATTTGAAAGTATTACCAGTTTTTAAAATACAAATTATGTTAAAAATATAGTCTAGGGGCACCTGAGTGGCTCAGTCAGTTAAGCATCTGACTCTTGATTTTGGCTCAAGTCATGATCTCAGGGCCATGAGGTCAAGCCCCATGTCGGGCTCCATGCTCAGTGCACAGTCAACTTGAGATTCTCTTTTCCTCTGCCCCTCCCCACACTTGTACATGAGCTCTCTCTCTCTCTCTCTCTCTCGGATAAGTAAGTAAGTAAGTAAATAAATAAATAAATAAATAAAATCTTTCTTAAAAATCTTAAGAACAAATTAATTAAAATAAATTAGAAATAAAGTTTAAAAATTATCCTCAGGAGAAAGATAGGAAGGAAATAGGTCAAAATGATAACTCTTAAGTGTCTTTTATATGTTAACCCTAAGCATGACTTTTCTCTTTGAACTTACTTACCAAATTTCGTAAAATGAACATGTGTTATTTTTCCACACACAAAAAAAATTTTTTGAACTAAAAAAAATAATAAATTGAGTCATATGACAAATGAAGCAGAAATTGTAATTCTGATGATATTGTACCGATTTTTGTTCCATTCCCTATAAATCGAGTTGTCCTGCACTCCCTCCCCACTCATGGCTTCAGAGGGCCAAGCAGTTGCTGAGCTGTGAACTTCTAATAAGATTTGTAATGGCAGCAGCAAGAAAACTGTTTTGAAAGTCAGGCTTTGTTGAGAAAAGGAATTCTAAATTCCAAACTGCTTCCCCTGCAAAGAACAACATGTCAGGGTCTGAACATATTAGCTATATTTGGAGAAAAGCCAAGATTTGACAGGAGGGGAGTCCTCCAGGCTTCCTCTCCAGCAGGAAGAAGGAAAAGCCCTTCTGGTCTGGAGAACCAGAAAGAGACACAGACGAGGCCGCATAGTGCCTGATCTCTGAAGGACCCAGCCACCCCACCCCTCCCCGGGCGTTGGCCGGGGGTGCCAGGGAGGGAGGGCCCAGCAAGAAAAGAGAATGCCTAGAAAGCCCAGATACATGGAGGGGAAGGGAACTGCTCTGGGTTGTATTCATGTCCCCTCAAAGTCATAGATTTAAGTCTCAACCCCCAGTATCTCAGAATGTAATTATATTTGGAGTTAAGATCTTTAAAGTGGTAACTGCACTAAAATTAGCGATTAGAGGGACACCTGGGTGGCTCAGTTGGTTAAGCATGGACTCTTGGTTTCAGCTCAGGTCATGATGTCAGGATCGTGGGATCAAATCCTACATCAGCCTCCCCGCTCCGTGTGGAGTCTGCTTGAAAATCTTTCCCCCTCCATCTCTCTCCCTGCCCCTCCACTCCTCCTCCCACTTGTACTCTCTCTCTAAAATAAATAAACAAATAAAATATTTTTAAAAAATACAAGGCTATTAGAATAAGGCCCTAATCCAATATGACTGGTGTCCTCATAAGAAGAGAGCCAGCAGGGGTGTCAGTGAACATAGGGATGACCCTGTGAACATACAGAGAGAAGGCTGCCATCTGCAATCCAAGGAGAGGCCACAGGAAAAAACAAGGAAAATAGAAATGTCACCTGGCATAGTTAGATGCTCCTAGGAATGAGTGTCAGTGAACCCACACTGACCCACAAGGTGGGACCAGGCTGCATCCAAACACTGGCAGCTCACTGCTAAAAGAAATGGATATATCAGAGAATTCACTAGTGGGTGCTGGCATGACCCACAAACTGACCAGGAAGGGGAGCAACCCCACCTCCCTTGGCATGACCCAGCCAGGGTGTCAGGGACCAGGACCCATCAGCCACACTACAGCAAACCCCATGGGATAGCTGCAACAGGAGGTTCCTCCTCCCATGCTGCCACAATGGCATGTGAGCATCCCCTTGCACCCAGAGCCCCCAAGAAAGGGCGGGAGGACAAAAGAAAAAGAGCTCTGAAAGACTATTTTCCCCTACAGAGATTGTTTTCACTCAGAAGCATTTCAGTGCCTTTAACTGACAAGTTTGAGGGTTTTCCACCATAATTTTTTGCACCTCTGAATTGTTGTGGGTTGGTTCATTTCCAACCAACCACGGTGTTACTGATGGTAAGAAGTCATCCATAAATGAGACAGCGAGAAAAATGACCTCCACCTGGTCAGAGCAGTGAATAAGCGTAACGCATCACAGCACAGAATATGAACTGCCTTGAAGTCCGTTCAACTGAGTAGAGTTCCAGGAGCCCTACAGATGCTTGGGTACCATGCACCCTCTCTTGAGATGTGGCACGGACCCCAGAAGCCACATTATATGAGGTTCTGGTCTGTCTCACCAGAGGGTGAGTTCCAGTCTAACAGCTTGGAGGTCTTCCTGCTTTTTTTCCATTTTTAAAAGAGCAGATGTTCTCCTGGGAAAGAGATATTTAGCTACCCAAACAAATCGGAGAAGTGGAGGAATGGAAATAAACCAGGCGTCTGCCTGCCACCGTGGCAGTGCCCAAAGGAATCACATTAGCTGGAGGGGAACATCCGGCCCAGTGAGGGCTGCGCTGCTTGGCGCCGTGCCTGCCCTGAGCAAATGGCGAATACGACTGTCTTTGTTCTGGTTCTCGATGTGAAGGGCGGTCTGTGGGGTTATTTGTCTAGTGTGTTGACTCTCATAAAAGACATTCATAAATTTATTCTTAGTGCCAGGGGTGCTTACCGGTGTCAAAGTGGAGTCTTTTCAGACAGTTGCTCCATGTTAAAACAAGCCACTCAGATGCATCTATAAATAATTGTCTGGGCTTCGTTTAGCTAACAAACGGCTTTTTCTCTCTCTCTCCTCTCCTTTTAAAATCAACTCTAAAATGATTTCATAAACAACAGGCGGAATTTCCCATTAATATTAAAGTGTGTCTGGGTTGGTCATTTTAATAGAACTTTCCAAAGGGAACAAGCAGTCCTTCCATCTTGTCCATATGAAACGTGTTCCCTTTTCAGAGCAAGATATTTGGCAGTCTGGTCTCATGAGGACCAGTCATCAAGCCCCCATCTCTCTGCCCCCTGCCCCATCCCCTGTCCATCTCTTTCACCACTTTGGCCAAAAAGAAGGAGTGCCGTGAGGCTGTGGACAGCGGCAGCCCAAGCCAGTCAGGAGAACATATCACCACCCCAGGCCTTCAGTGTTTCTACTGTAACCTCAGATCTCCAGAATGTTACTTCTCAGGCCATCACCCGTCTAGGATAGAAAGGTAGAGTTATGGCTGTCTCTGTTTTGTTGATCTATAGAACCCCCTCCATCAGCCCCCTGCAAACAATAGTGGCTTAAAAGGAGACAGAGATTTATTTCTCTTTTACATACAAGTAGTCTAGAGATGGACAGCCTATAGTTGGTGTGGTGGCTCCGCAGTGTCACCTTCTGTCTTTGTACTTCACCATCCTTGGCATGTCACCTCATGGTCCAAGATGGTTGTTCGAGTCTAGACATCATGTCTGCATTCTAAGCAGCCAGAAGAAAGAGGAGATGAAGGGTCTTCCCTCCCATTTATGGTCATTTTCTGAATTACCATGTAATAGTCCTTATACTACATGGGGCAGAATTTAGTCAGATGACCTCACCTAGCTGCAAGGGAGGCTGAGACCTGCTAGAGAGCAATGCTTCCAGAAAGGAAGGATGGACATTGGGAGGCCACTAGCCAACTCAGCCTCGATGATGACTGCACCTGATTGTCTCCCAGAGAGGCCTCTAGTGCCTGCACGCCAACTCCCACTCAGTCCTGCCCATTCTTTTTCTACAGAATTTCAGTTCTCACTTGTTATGATGAGCACTGGGTGTTATACGTAAAGGACGAATCAGTAAATTCTACTCCTGAAACCAATATTACACTATATGCTAACTAACTAGAATTTAAATATAAATTTGAAAGCAGACAAGAAAACAAAGAAAGAGAGAAAGAAAGAAAGAAAGAAAGAAAGAAAGAAAGAAAGAAAGAAAGAAAGAAAGAAAGAAGAAAAGAAAGAAAAGAAAAAAAAGAAAAGAAAAGAAAAGAATTTCAGCTCTCATATTCCTTCTCTTGAAAACTCACTTGCTATCCTTCATTCTTTTTCTCTCAGATTTGGATTCCAAGAAACTGACTCATCAGACTGAATTCAAACTTCATTCTCAGCAGTTCAGGACTACTTGTTGCCTTAAACTCTTGCCCCATGAGCCTTCTCTGCGCTGAAGATCTTACAATCAGGCATGGAAACTGTCCTGGGAGGATCCCTACAAGTGTAGCTTGAAAGAAAAACTTGGATCTTGCTTCATTCCTGCTTCATTCAGGAATCAGCATAAATCTTTTGGCCTTTATGGTTCACCCTAGAGAAGGTGCCAAGAGCCAGAGGAGGGCAAAGCCACTCTGGCTGGAATTAACAGTGAGCCCCATTGACATAGTCTAGCCATGGCCTAGACTAGACCTGTAGACACTGTGGACATCCTGCTCCCAGGTCCATCCTGGATACTACGGCCAAACCACAGCTTGGACCCCACACCTTGTCTGAGACCCCAGACATGGCCCTTGCCTTGAATTGCCACATGGGATTTCAGTAGACCACACGTGGCCTGTATTAGCTGACCTCTTGGCACCCTCCTGCCCTTCTGGCCACTCCACCAGTCCAGCTCAGTGCTTGACTGCCCCACTCCACACCAGAGTCATTACTGCCAATGACAAATGCTATATCAAGCATCAAGTGTCAGAACAATATCCTCTGCATGAAATCCCCCACCCACACTGGGTGGGTCACATGAGTAGAATGAATGGTAAAAGAATACCCCAGCAGTTGTCACTGAAAGATAAAGAAAACTTAAAGTAAGAATGGTAAGGAAAAACAAGCCACAAGACAGCCTTTCTTAAATTTTATCCAATGAAATACCAGTCCTATGCAATGTTGATAGGGGTTCCCACCCCCAAAGCATGCAGCCAAGTTTGGGAAGTGCTGCCATTAGGGATTCATATCTTAGCAAACTAAAGGCTCTGGGAAGGCCTGCAATAAAAGGCTGTTTATTTCTCTATTTGGCCCAGCATTTCCTAAACCATTTAACTACCCCTTTACTTTCTGGAATGTTTATTAACATCTCATGAAACCAATGTTCATCAGAATATTGAGTGACATGGTAATGCACTGAGAGCCATAGCTACTTCTCTGGTTCTGGAATCCAAACCACCAGCATTCAAATCCCTGCTCTGACACTTTTTAGTGGTGTGACCTTGGGCACATTACTAAATCTCTTTGTGCTTTGATTTTCTCATCTGGAAAATGGGAATCACAATAGCACCTGCTTCCTAGAATGCTTGTAAGGATTAAGTAAGTTAATGCATGTAGAATGCTTAGACAACTTAGAACGAATGTCAGTGGTGATGATGAGATGATGGTGATAATGAAGAGATAATGGCGATGACGATGACGATGATGATGATGATAATGATTACAATCCCATACACTGGAACACTTCCCCCAGCTTACAAGAATGTGTTACCCAGGGGTCAAGACTCTGGTTAAAATCATCTGTATGCTTTCAACTTACAGCATGGTAAGGGCCTTGATGCTCCAAAAACATTTGTTGAATGACTGAACAAGTGGAAACTGAAATCATGAAGCAACAGTTTGGATTTGGACAATGGCTCTGGACAGTGGCTACAGGTGCAAAGCAAAGCAGAATCTCCCCCAACGAACAGAGCCACCGTTGTCTTCCCAACCATGCATACAGATCCGTGGCGACCACCTGGAGAGCGGACAGGAACACCACATCCCATACACACTCCCCCACGAGCTGGAATAGCACACTAGCACCTTTCTACTTTATTTAGAGCCAATGTTATGATCTACCACGTAGGGTAAGGTCGGGGTGGTTAATTAAACCATGCAGATCCCTGATCTCCGGGAAAATGAATGGGAGACTTACAGAGAAGGTCAGCAGCTGGGTGGAGGTGGAGGGGGTGGGAGGAGAAGGAAAGACTAAGAATGCCAGCCGCAAGCAGAAGCAGTGAGGTGAGGACAGGCCAAGTTGCAGCTGAGGAACTATGGGAACCCAGAGAGAGGCACCTTGCTCAAGCCACAACCTATGACAAGACTGCAGCCACAACACAGAAACAAGGGGAGGAAGTCTCCCCTTCCTTGCACCAATCCTGCTTCCTGCCCAGCACTGTATAATGCCCGGGCCTTTTTTAACCTTCCATGTGCATTTACACACCCATCACACATGTGCCCATATTTTCCTTCAATGGTGATAAAGCCACTTCTCCTCTGAATCCCCCAGCCAGCCTGGGCTCAGTCCTGTGCCATGGGGAATGGAGGAGGGTGCCCTGCCCAGTGTGCCAGCTATGGCAGCAGGAGGAAGCCCCCGGGGGAAATGTAGAGCCCCCATCCAGGTTGCACAAGTCAGAGGCTCCTCTCCTCCAGCAGAATGGCATGTTCCCCTGGCTCACCATTCTGTGTCATTATAGCCAACGTCCTCACAGCCTCCCAGACTCCCATTGTGTGGCACTAACCCACTCTGCTTCCAGCTGGCCCACCACCTTCCACACACAGACCCTGCCATTCACTTGGCTCCCTTCATCTGGCCTCCTTTCTCCTCCTAGAACATTCCAGACACTTTACCAACTTTTTTGCATGGCTATTGCCTCTGCTTGGTATTCTTTTTGCCCAGATGGCCACCTTCCTCCTTCATGTTCCTGCTCCAGCCCTGCCTCCCTGGGGAGGTCCTCCCTCAGGCACTGCTGTACCTGCAGCCTTCACCCTGACCCCTCAACCTGCTCCAGCCTTTTCCCTTTCCATGGAACCTAGCATCTTTTTATAGGTGAAACCATTGGTTTAGTGGTTGGGTTCATCATCTACTACCTGAACCTTACAAGGGCAGCATCTTAGCCTATTTCGATCACCAACACACCTCAGGTGCCTATGGCATGCTCTTTATCTTTAATAGGCACTCAGTAAAAACTACATGAATGGACACATGGATGGATGGGCTCAGGGCAAGAGGAGATGAGTTACTACTTAGACAAAATGGGACTTCTTGCTGTCCCAAAAGATAGGGACTGGAATGAAAATTAAAAAAAAAAAAAAAAGATAGGGACTGGAGTGATTTCATCCAGACGTTAAAGAAAGAGATAGAAATTTGGTTCACTGAGCCAGAGAGAGGGGTATCTAGAGAGTGATATTCCCCAAGCTACTAACAGTGACTTTTTCTGGAGCTGAGATTATGAGTAATTTGCACTTTTATTTTACATATGTATAAAATAAACATAAATATAATACATGTAATAATATATAATAAATAAACAAATATTTTATATTTAAAATGTATTTTTATATTTTATACATTTATAAGTTTATATATTACTCAATATTATAATATTCCTACATATAACTTTCATAATAGTAAACTGAAAAAGTAAAGTGAATGAATGCACACAGCAAACCATTCCAGGACACTCTGGCCCTCAGACCAAGCCCCTGGTTCCAGCCTCTGAAGTCAGAGACAGATCACCATGAGCATCAGGAGAGGGCAAGAGATCCTTGGGGTGTAACCACACAGTCCCCAATCCCAATGCCTGGCTTTGGGGCCTGACCCCAGTATTAACTTGGTCTCCTCTCCATCTCGATGTTCCTTGGGAAAGTTTCATACACACACACACACACACACACACACACACACACACACACACGCCTCCAGGGGTAAGGGTGGCCCAGGCCTAGTCACTCAGAACATAAGAGATTCATTCAAGGGCGAGCATATAACCCAATCAGAATTCATCCCATGGCCCTTACTAGAGGCCTAAGAGCAAAGCGCTCTCTTTCACTGGACCTAAGTCTTCCCAGTGCTGCAGGCAGCCGTCTTTCCACCATGATGACAGCACCAACCTGAGGATAGAGCCAGCCCATAGAAAGAGCAAGAGACAGTGAGAGTCCCTGATGTATCATTTGGACACCCAGATGTAGCCATGCTAGACCTATCCTGTCCTGCTCAGTGTGATGAGCTAATTATGTTTAACACAGTTTACTTAGATCCAGTTAATACAGGGACCCTTCAGATACAGACTTGGGTGTTCCCTGGACTCTTCCCCATGGGGAAGAAGTGTGCTCATGGGTTCTCAGCAAGAACACATGTGGTAGAGTTTTATGAACAGAAGAAACTACAGGGGTAGACAGAGTCTCTGCTCCATCCAGACCAAAGCTCCACCAGCCCAGTGCCTCTTGCTCTTTCTGGTACCCACCCCCCATGTGTTTTTGTTTACAAAATCCTGAGCTTTCAAAAAAGTGTGGGAGTTTACATTCCTCTAGGTGGCCCTAAGCCAACAACCGAAGAAGGTCACAGGGGTATGAAAGACCAGCTCTCTTTGCTCAGAACCAGCTCTGAGAGGTAGATTACATCCCAGAGTCCCCTGCAGATGGAGCTGAAGCCACCCTCATGCGTTCTGTCTAAAAAATCACTCTCCTGAAAATGAGTGTTAAAAATCAGAGAGGATGACAAACCATGAGAGACTCCTAACTCTGGGAAACAAACAAGAGATAGTGGAAGGGGAGGTGGGCAGGGGGATGGGGCGACTGGGTGACGGGCACTGAGGGGGGTACTTGACGGGATGAGCACTGGGTGCTATATGTTGGCAAATCGAACTCCAATAAAAAAAATATACAAAAAAAAAGAATAAGAATTAACCAGACATAGAGGCTGGAGGGAGACCCTGTAGCCTGAGTTTGTGATATAGGTTGTGGCATGTGTAGGGCAAATGAGAGGTCAATGTTGAAGCTTCATTTATGATGTGAGGAGAGTGGGAGATGAGGCCAGGCAGGTTCAGAGAGACCAGATTATCACTGACATTTATGTCCTATGAAGGTGAAATTTATGCTAAAGGTAATGGGGAGCCATTTTTAAAAAATAATTGAGCAGGAATACAGTTGATGAGATGTACATGTCAGATGATTCTTAACTGAAGTGTGAAGCACAGACTAGAAGTGAAACCAGAGTTTAAGTAGACCAGAAAAAAAAAAGACTAATAAAATTCTTGAGCATAAATAAATAAATAAATAAATAAATAAATAAATAAATAAATAAATATTTCTTTAAAAATAAATAAAAATCATTCTCCTGCTTGACTTCAGGTCCTAATTCCCATCCCTTACTGCTTTAGGAGCACTCACTTCACATATCAACTGTACACAAATCCTCTGAGGGACATAATTTTGGACACCAGGTGCAAACAGGCCAGGCCAGGTGTGCTCTACACAACCCAAAGAGCAAGGGCCACGGGGCCTGGAAGTCATCTTTCTACTGACCCCCAGAAGACTACCTCCCTCCTCCAGGCAGCCCCAGACCAGGGAGTACACTGCCTCTGGAGTACCCACCGCCCCCCAGGACTGTCACACAGGCAGGGAAACTAACTTGGCTCCCCACCTGAGCAGAAAGACAGTGAGGGTGACATGGGACACACAGGCACTCAGGCTTTCATCCCCATCCTGAGCCCTGGACTCGAGGCACTTGGATTCCTCCCCTCTTCAAGCTCTCCTTGTCTTACCAGAGTGCCTCTGGAATGCTCAGCAGTCACCAGTTCAACTACCACAGTCCACTGACCCAGAACTCCACTAGGCAGCTCTCCAGACCCATCTTGGATTGTCCCCTCAAAGCCATGTGCCAGCACCACACAATGGGCACTCCAATTTCATCTCCTCCTGGGGGCACAGGCAGCCAGGGCCCAATTTCTAGTTCTGCTGCTGCTGCTAGATAAAATTTGTACTCAGACCTCCAGAGAAAGGAAGCCCTCACCTCCTGGCCACTCTACAGTGCCCCTCCTAACTTTGTGGACAAAATGACCACAAGAAGTGTGTAAACCTGTTCCAGCATTGAGCACAGCTGCTTTTGTCTTCTCAAGAGCCACTCCCTGTCCTACCAGCAAGAACCTCCTAGACTGTGTCATCTTGAAGGCTCCGGTGGGGAGCCGCAGCCACAGTGGTTGGTTGGGGTGGACCCCGAGCACAGCCAGGCCGTGACCCTATGGTAGACTCAGGGGACGGGAGTGCTTTCTTTCCTTCTGTTGGATGCGAGGCGAGGAGCACATGCCACGCCAGGAGCCACCGGGGGAAGGATCTGTTCAAAAGTGGAGTCCATGCATTCCCTTCCCTGTTGCTGGGATTTTGTTCTTGTTGTTTTCTTTTGGTTTTCTGCTTAAGTCAGCTTGAACGGGGTTTTTTCTGTCACTTGCACCCAAAAACACAATAACTGACAGAACACCGATGGGTAAAGTACAGAAGAAAGTGCTCCCAGCTGCAGCTCAGACGCTGATTTGTCATATGGCTTTGGTCAAGGCCCTCAACGTCTAAAGCAAAGGCCGTGGAGAGTCGATATACAGATCTCTTCCCAGGCTCTGAGCGGAAAACACCAAGTTTGCTCTGCCTTTACCCTCTACAGAATTATCTTCAAAAGCCTAGTTCAAACCTCTAGGAAGACTGCCCGTCTCTCCCAAGCTCTTGGAAATTCCTCCCTGCCTTGAATTCCTGCAGGATTTACCTGTCTGTGCCACCTACTTGTTCTTACACTGCCTTGATATTTTTAGGCCACAGTCCACGCATATGTGCTGCATCCCCCAAAATTCCCAAGAGCAACTAAGCACATTACTGTATTCCAAGCACTGTGCTACACCCATTACATACGACACTCACAACCTTCCTGCAGCAGAGGACAGTTATTATCACATTATCCCCACTTTAAAGATGAGGCACAGAAGCTCAAAGGAAAGAAGTCACTTGCCAGAGGTCACCCAGCCAGGCATCCCAGGACAGAGATCCTTTGAGATGGTCAACTTCTAGATCACAGGTGCACTTCCCAGACACACATACCCTCCGCGCAATGATGTTCATCTCCTATTCATTCCTCCCAGACATCTGCTGCTGGACTCAACTGTTGTGAGCAGATTTCAGGAAGGTGCAGGTCAGGCAGGAGGAAAGGCCAGGTGGCCACTGGGGCTGTCTCGCCAGGCAGCCCAGGCCTGCCAGTGGAGGGGCAAGAGCTCTGCTGAATGGCTCCCCCGCCCCCTGGTTCTATCTGCTCAACTCGTCCCCAGCCCCTCTGCACCATTTGGCCAGGAGATGAGGCATCCCTCCCAGGGAATTCTGAGGCAGCTCTCGAGAGCCATGAAGGCAGCTGGCTAACAGATGAGTGATCCTCCCCCTGAAATGAAGAAATCCAGTCTGAAGCAAGAGCTCACACTGTCAATCTGTAACCAAAACAGCCCATACTCTTTACCTGAACCCTGAGCAGGGCCCCCAAATTAAGCTTGTTATCAAAGAGTAAAACAAACCAAAGTGGGGTTTTTTCCCCCCAGAAAAAAAATGGTAGACCAGTTTGAACCTGGATGAAAACCTGAGTATTTTCTAAGACTATGAACAGGAACAAAAATCAGACATTAAAATGTTCTGTGAGGGGGACCTGGTGGGTTCAGTCGGTTAAGCATCTGCCTTCAGCTCAGGTCATGATCCCAGGGGTCCTGGAATCGAGCCCCACGTGGGACTCCCTGCTCAGTGGGGAGACTGCTTCTTCCTCTCCTCCCTACTTCTGCTCTCTGTCTCTCTCTGTCTCTCTTTGTCTCTCTCTCAAATAAAATCTTTAAAAAAATGTTCTGTGCATGAAACCAATATTCATCCAACTCAAGCTCTTGATTTGAAAAGACATTCAGGAAGGGGCATTTTACCTCCCTGTGAGGCTTGGTAGAGTATGTAATAGTGTTCTAAGGAACACTGTGTAAAAAATGGAGGCTGGCTTCTTTTTAACATAGGAAAAAAAAAGTTATTTCATTTTAACCCTCCATAAAAATAAGTGTGAAACTTTCAAAACATTCCATTCCCTTCCTATTGACAAAAGCATTTCAAGGATTGATCCTTTATCATAATATAACCTAAAATCACCAGCTGAGTGGACAGAGCTTTGAGCACATGAGCTCTGGGGCTGTGGTCACCAGCAGTCAAGGGCAGGTGTGGCTCCCAGACAGCCTAACTCAGCCCACCTGATGCCAGCCACGGAGCATGTCCCTTTCTAGAAGGTCTGGCCTGCACAAAAGCATCTAACACCAAATTTCATGCCCCTGAAGAAAGGCCTATCATAAATGTGCCTCTCTTATTCCACTTCAGTCTCTAGACAAGCTACTTTCAAGGTCCCAGAGCAGCAACCAAAGGGTCTGTCAGCTGAAAGTCCCGCAAACCCCAGCCATGAACACATGCTGACCATATTGATCCTAGAGCCTGAAGAAAGAGAACGCAAAGTGGAGAATGGAAAGCTGACTGAATATAAGGTGGAGGAAGGAGCCACCACCACCACCAGCTCTGCATACCATCACACCATAAACATGTGGAAATGATCCTTCCATTGACCAAAAATCAATTACACCTGTTTTAAAAACCAAGCGCTTCCAAATGGCAAACAGTAGTTACCTGGGGGTATGGGAATGCACAGTAGGAGGCAGAGAGAACTAATACTTATTTTACACTCATATCCATCATCCACAGCCCTCATATGGAGTATGCATATGTTGCATTTACAATGTTTAAATTAAAGGCTAAAAATGGGGCACCTGGGGCTCAGTTGGTTGGGCATCCAACTCTTGATTTCAGCTCAGCTCATGATCTCAGGGTTGTGGGATGAAGCCCTGCCATCAGGCTCTGCGCTGGGTGTGGAGGCTGCTTAGGATTCTCTCTTTCCTCATCCCTCTACCCCTCTTCCCCTTCTCTCTCTCTAAAAAATTAAAATAAAGGCTAAAATGCACATATAAACACACACTATGAGCTAAGCACATGGCAAAGGCAAAAATCACAGAGGGAAGGGAGGATGAATTTAATGCATAAAATTGAAAAATCTCTAGTTATAAAAAAAGAAATAACCTTAAACTATGATGAGAGAGGGAAATATTTAAAATAAATAAGCAATTTATAAAAGAAAAACTACAAATAGCCAGTAAACATAAAACATTCATCCTCACTAATAACTGAGAGCATATGATGGAAATCAGATCATATTTTTGCCTCTCAAACTAGCAAATATGTTTCAAATTTTTTTACAGTATTTGTTGATAAGAGGACAGACAGGTATACAACCTCAACCCTCTTCACAGAAGGATAAATTGGTAAAAAACGTTTTTGGAGAGCAATACTGCTAAACCTATTAATAACTGTTGAAATATTCATAAACTCTGACATAGTAATTCCACTTCTAAGCATTTATCCCTAAGGAAAATCACCATGGCTAAAGATACATGTATTTGGATGTCAAGTGAAGCATTGTTTATAAAAGCAAAAAGTTGGAAATAGCCTCACTGTCCAAACAGTGAATGACTAGTTTAATATATTACAGCATTATACACAGGGAATAACTATGCAGCCATTAAAATGATGATAGAGAAAAATATGAAACAACATAGAAATGTTCTTAATACAGTCAGTGAAAAACACTGTTACAAATGGTTTGTACAATATGAACCCACTTTTATAAATAAAGATAGGTATATATATCTGCACTGAATTTTTGAAACCCAATTATAGGCTATTTTAATTTCCTCTTTTACATTTTTCTGCATTTTTTCTAATTAAAAATCTGTATTTTTTAATAAAAAATACCCAGTGCTGAAACACATCCAAGAATCATTCTCAAGTAATCAATCAGGAAACAAACATCTTTAAGTCAAAAAGCTAGGGATCCCTGGGTGGCGCAGCGGTTTGGCGCCTGCCTTTGGCCCAGGGTGCGATCCTGGAGACCCGGGATCGAATCCCACATCGGGCTCCCGGTGCATGGAGCCTGCTTCTCCCTCTGCCTGTGTCTCTGCCTCTCTCTCTCTCACTGTGTGCCTATCATAAATAAATAAAAATTTAAAAAGAAAAAAAAAAAGCTAAGAACCAAAGGCATATCAAACAAGATAAAGTAGTATCAATTGTTTCAAATAACCCCTCCTATTAATCTTCTATGCCTTTTTTTTTGTAAGACCACGGAATATAAGTTCATACAGATGAGGCCATTGCATTGCAAAACTTGCTGGACCAGGACAATATTCTAAAATCATAACCTACTCTTACCCATGGAAAAGAAGAAAAGAAGCTTGCTCCCTTATTTTCCTAGAAGAAAACAAATGTATCTTTAAACCTCAAGGTGGAAAGGCAGATTTCATGGGGTTCTGAGAGCAGGATGGCTTGATTTACCACAGATATTGCTTCGTGCCAGTGTGAAATTCAGATTTTCCAAATAATGAAAGGGGTATACTTGAGGAGAAAATTCCATTTGCAAGCTGTAAAATATCAGTGTGCCATGGCAAGAAAAGAGATAAAATATCAATGAGGAGGAACTAGAGATCCTCACTGCCCCACAGAGCTTTTCTGGGGCTAGCACACACACTCACATTAATAGTTGCCCAGGAAATGCTGGCTGGTTCACACTGGTGGCAGGTTTCACAAGGTTCCTCTCACAACTTCTATCTGATCTCACATCCTCAACCAGAAATATTTTCCCTCTCAGTGGAGGTCAACACAAAATATTTAAGCCACAGGACTGAGATAGACAGGACAACACGACATCTCAATGAAGAGGAAAGTGAGACACATGACAGAAGGGTCAACTGGACATTCATGGCTTAATCCACTTATGCCTCTTCTCCACTGTCAGTATGGAGATCCTCTCAAGCAGGCACTAACCTCCAGAATACTGAAGCACGACTGACAAGTTCATTAATTACTCCTTGTCAGACACACTCATGTGCTGGGAAGAATGTCTCACTGTCCACTTGCATCCTATGGCCGAGTTAGGAAGACATTCAAATATGAATCTGTACCATAATCAAATGAATGACTATCCACACACCAGAATTACATCTCCCATTATTATATTATTGATCCTCCCCAGGATGCAGACAATAGTCCCTTCTGATCTTTGACCTAGCATGTCAAGAGAATTTCATTCGCAATGTACCATTTTTTAACTGAATAATGAGATTGTAAAAGAAATTTATCTTCACTGGCTTTTAACCACCTGGAGATTTTTTCCGCTGTTTGCGCATTTCCTACCAACCAAATCACAGACTGTTCAGACAGCTTATGAGCACAGTACATCATCTAGCTTGGAAATGATCTGCAGCTAAATCTCTCTTCACTATAATTCTCCCAGAAGGGGGTGTTCTGTGTTCTTTTAGAGACCTGTCTGGCAGAAAGCAAAAGGGAAAATTTCCTGAGACAGTTTTCCTACACAAGGTTGGTTCTAGAAGTTTTCGGAGGGGATGGGATGAGAGTGTGTCCGATGTGAAGATGTTGAGCCACCACAGCCAGTAAATGTTTGCTGAATAGGAGGATTACACTAGTGCATGAAGGGTGTTAGTCCTGAGCAGTAGTATAAAAGGGAAGGACAGAAAAAGGCCTTAGGGCCGAGCAGAGTGAGGACACTCAAGATCAGACATAGAAAAGTCAAAAACTTGACCACATCACTTTGTCCCAAATCCCAAATCAAGGTGGCCATATTTAATGATCAGATGAGTTTGGTAAGCAACAATCTTTGAGCGTAAATTATTTAAGAACCACTTTACTAAAAGAATAGGGTTTGTTGTATAAATGTTCTTTGTCAAATACATGATGCTTGCCATTTTTGGCTGGAAATGTGGTTTATACTATTTATACAGAGATTTATGTAACTTTCAGATGACTTTTGTATATATTTGTGAGCATCTGCTCACTCGAGCTTTGCATATGGTCAGCACTGAATATATGTTTGCTGCATAAAGAGATAAATGAATGGCTGCCATTGGAAAGCAAACATTCCCAAACATTTGGCCACAAAACTGGGGGGAATGCTGAAGATCTGATAGGATATGAACCTGATCCACTGTCATACAACCTGAAGAATCCCATCTGGAAATCTCCCCTGAAGAAGACAAAAAAAAAAAAAAAAAAAAAAAAAAACACCATGTAACCTAAGGAGAAAAAGAAGTAGGATGCACTGGGCAATTTAAGAAATTGAGAATAATGTTCATTTTCTAGCTCATATCCACTAAGGCCAGGCACTGTCAGGTTCTGACTCTGAACCTCCTTTCACTTCCTCCCTGCCCCACACTTCATGAAAGTCCAGAGTGAACGTGTCATCCCTTCACCAGGCATGCCAATATACCCAGGACGGCTCTAGTCCAAGGCCGGGCCACAGAACAATACTGACTCTCCCCTGCCAACTCTCCTACGGTATCAAGGATGAGACCCCTCCCAACTTCCCCATCACTTGTCACTTACTGAGGGATTGACGAAAGCTTGAAATGCAAACTCAAGTGAGTTAACTTTCCAAGTCTGGATTTTCTGCTTGGTAAAATGGAGAGAACTTGACTCATCATTATTCACGGAAGGATCCAAGCACAGCATCAGCAAGGAAATACTCATTTACCAATGCCATAGAAGAAAATCTAGAGCATCTCCCTTTACCCCTACTGTGGAATAGTACTAAAAATATCCAGGCTGGTGTTTCTGGGATTTTGCAGTAGGGATGTGGTGAGAATGGAAGGCCAGAAAGATGCTAGCCTCAGCGTCTAGATCACCATCTGGTTGGACCAGGTGTTGTCATCAGCTGAGAGTAGGGAAGAGGGGCAGATTTGGCTAAATCCCATAGCGGATTCATGGAAAGGTGTGAATCCATACCTCCACCCACAGCAGGATGGCCTGAGGGTGGTGGGCAGGCCCACTACTGCACAGATGCAAGGTCAGATAGGGCTCTGTTGAATATTCACTGTTAAAGTAGTTATAAATCTATTTAGATTATTTATTTACATTTCCCAGGAAAATTATAGCCACATCATGTAACACTGCTTCAGAGGAGTGCTTCCCAAGGTGACACCACATAAGCTTCCCTTTCAAAAATAAGTCTGAGGCAGGCATGTAGCTGAGGACCAAGAAGATGCAGCATCCTCACTTCTGGGTTCTGGGGAATTGTCTTTGTTTTGTCTTCCCCCACCTCCACTGGACGCTCAACATCCTACAGACACACGCAGAGTTAAGCAGTTAAATAGGTTTTAGACCACAAACTGGAGAGGTCTAAGTGTATCAGCCCAGGAAAGATTCTGAGAGGGTTTACAGCCTACAAAAATAGCCTGCTTACCTTTGCTTAACCTTTTTTCACACCATGCATATTATTATCCCATAGGACACACCTTGCAAGTTACTGCTCCACATTTTCTAAATTTTACCTTCGGGGAAAATCCAACCACGAAAGAGCTGAATGCTTGGGTCAGAGTGGTTCAGGTTCTCTTGCGATCGTTTTCATTGGAAGGGCCTTGCTTACCTGGCATCTGCCTCCATGGAGGGAATTTTTGGGTGAGGTGTATAAAACTCACTGCTCCGTGTACTGCAGCACTGTGGTGAAGAGATCCTTGACTTCATCACACAGTGTTTCCTCCGTGAAAACCCAGGCTAGAAACCTTTAGTCTTCCATAATCAGACAGATATTTGGTTCCAGTAAGAACTGTGCTTCTCCTGGGATGCCCGGCTGGCTCAATGGTTGAGCATCTGCCTTCAGCTCAAGTCGTGATCCCAGGGTCCTGGGATCGAGTCCCACAGTAGGCTCCCTATAGGGAGCCTGCTTCTCCCTCTGCCTGTGTCTCTGCCTTTCTCTGTGCATCTCTCATGAAGAAATGAATAAATAAATCTTGAAAAAAAGAAGAAGAAGAACTGTGCTTCTCCTAAGTGAGCCAATGTGGGTCCAGTTGCCAGACCACATGAGGCCTCTTGAAGATCATATTTCTGCCTTTGCTTTGGCCACTGCTGAGCTCAGAGCTAGATCTGTAGTTCACCTTTAGAAACTGCACAGGACTTTAAGGCTCAAGCATCTGTGTTCAAGTCTACCCCTGGTAGGTTCTCCTGTGTCATCCTGGTCCCTCTTCACTCTCACATCTTTCTTTACATCGGTTGTCCTGCTGTGTTCTGTGAGTTTGCTCCAAGGTCTCCTGAGGAAGGAGGGATGATTCATAGATCTTTCAACACTTCTTTCTTTCCATGAAGATGAAGCAGGGAAGACCATGTGGGCCACAGGACAAGAAGGGCCTCCCTGCAGGAAAACAAACATCTTGCTTATCCCATGGAGAAACACTATGTGTTCTTACGTTGTTTGCTTTTTAGATGTCCAGGTTTTGGTTTTCTGTAATTCTTTCTTTGGGTATAAATTATCAAAAGTGGTGTTTGTACATGGCTTGTCTATTTTAGTTTTAGGACTTTTTTCTTTAATTCTTGTGTACTTAAAACCTGAGTCTATAGGTAGCCCACCTAAATAAAAATCTTAAAGTGGGGCACTTCTCTGAAAATCCAGAAGCCAAATCTGCCCCTCTTCCCTACTCTCAGCTGATGACAACACCTGGTCCAACCAGATGGTGATCTACACGCTGAGGCTAGCATCTTTCTGGCCTTCCATTCTCACCACATCCCTACTGCAAAATCCCAGAAACACCAGCCTGGATATTTTTAGTACTATTCCATAGTAGGGATTAAGGGAGATGCTCTAGATTTTCTTCTATGGCATTGGCAAATGAGTATTTCCTTGCCGATGCTGTGCTTGGATCCTTCCGTGAATAATGATGAGTCGAGTTCTCTCCATTTTACCAAGCAGAAAATCCAGACTTGGAAAGTTAACTCACTTGAGTTTGCATTTCAAGCTTTCGTCAATCCCTCAGTAAGTGACAAGTGATGGGGAAGTTGGGAGGGGTGAGAAACAAAACATTCCACCCAGAATTCCAGGAGCTCTGACAGAAAGGCAGCATGAGGCTAAATTATGGAATGCTTCTGTCATTGCCCCGTTCTTCAGTTCTCTCTTGCATTCCAAAAATCCTCTCTCTGCTCCATCTTTTCCCTCCTAGAAAGGTGCCAAGAGGCCTCTACCACCACTCTTCCCTGACTGCCCCGGACCTCTTAATGTGGTTGGTCTCCCAGGCTTCCACCTTTGTCCTTCCTCTTTCTGTGTCCTCTGCTTCACAATCAAGGACCCTGGCAGGTAGAGGAGCGTGATCAATTAATTCACTCTAAGGCATCTATGACAGCCCTATGTTAACATATTCCTTCTCTCAGACAGAGATGCATTTTTAAAAGAGACCACAGGGAAGCATCCACACCTTGACTCAAAGGAATAAAATTTTGAATGCAGGGCAGTTAGCAGGAGGCTGGGCAAATATTTTCTCAATGGCAGCAGGTTTCCTGGCACCCTGACTGCCCTGCCATGGGAAAGCCTTGGGCCCTATACTGCAGGTTGTAGAAGATGAAACCCATCCCTGTGTCCTCCACCTAGTGCACTGTCATCTTTTATGGCTGGTCTGTAACAAGGGACAGAGCCGTCACTGATGGAGGCTAGCTAGCCTGGAGGTCGGGACTGCAGGAGTCACAGCCCAGAGGAGTCACCCTCACTGGCCTGCCTTGGGCCAACCTGGGCCAGACCCAATAGCTCACTCTTCCCCAGGAACCAGACCTGCCTCCAACAGGCAACTCATCAAAAGGCCTCAACTTCATCGGGTCCCTGCAGCTCACTAGTTGTGGGAGCCACCTGGTTTCCTTGCCGGGTTGAACTTTATGCAGGCAGCCTCCTAGCTGGACATCCAAACTCCCCCACCCCCTAGTGGAGAGAGGAAAGCCATGCGCCTCCCAGCCAGGCCCCAGGCCCGGCTCTTTAGAGTCAAAGCAGCCCTCCACCAGCTAGGTAGAGAGGACTATTGCAGGAAAGAGGAGTAGGCCCTGCCAGACACATTTGTTCCTCCCCAGGCCTCCCCTGAGGGTCTTTGATGACCTTCACACACAGTTTTTCTGGCCTACCGTGATCACACCACGTCTTGGACTATGAGATGTCAAATATGTAAATGAAAATAGAAAAAGTGTGTCCTTGCACTCACTCTCTCAATGGGAGTACAAGGCATTAGGGAACCAGATTCTGGGAGGCTTTACTCTTCCATAATCAGCCAGATGTTTGGGCTGGCCCGGATTATCAGGCCCAACAGAACTCTGCAGTTTCTACTGGGGCTAAATCACCTCAGAGGCCCACATCACCTGCCCTATGGCTGTACCAGCTCCAAGGCCCCAAGGAAGCTAATACTTTTCCCAGGCCAAGAGTGATTTTGACAGTCCATCTTTGGGGTTTAACCTCTGACATACTTGACATGCAGAGTACCTTTGTCTTTGGTTTTGGGGTTTATTTTTGGCTTATTTGTTGCTTTTCCTTAAACTGACAAAAATGTAAGAAAATTCCATTTCCTTGAATTCTTTAGCTGGATGAACATTTGTTCTCAATGACTCACTCTGATACAGGGTTTCAAGGAAAGATGAAATCTTGTCATCTCCAGTGACAAGATGCAGGCTGTCCCAAAGAAAGGAGGGGCATGCAAGAACATTCCAGGCATTCACCAGGTCACCTGTTCCTTCAA
Source organism: Canis lupus dingo (assembly GCF_003254725.2). Lineage (NCBI taxonomy): Eukaryota > Metazoa > Chordata > Mammalia > Carnivora > Canidae > Canis > Canis lupus. Next base: position 39,484,799 of record NC_064246.1, read on the forward strand.
CAAGCATTGGTCTGGCCATTAGGGTAGGAAGGTAAATAAGTCCCCTAAATATGGCCCTCCAGAAGCTCCTCCAAGTCAAGGGAAGGAGGCAGATGGTGGGAGAAGAGTACAGTATTTATGTACCCTGATGGAGGATTGAACAAAGTGGTAGAGAAGGTCATAGAAGATGGCATTTTGTTTGATTCTTGAAAAATGAGCAAAAAAATCCTGAGAAGGGGATTTTTTCAGAGGGAGCCTCACCCTGCCACAAATGTCTGTTACTGACTCAGTGCTCCAAGGCAGGCCAAGATGCCTTTGCTCCCATTCCAGCCCTGAGCCATGGGTCCCTAGAGACTGAGGCTGGCTCTTCTGTTCCCCCTCAAATGACCACTTCCCCTGGATTAAGAATGATGTGGGGCAAATATTGGAGCCAATTTAAAAGTTAGAATACTTCACATAAAACTAATCTTGAATTTGTTGCTTCTCTGGAAAAACTGGAAGATAGGATGATACTGGGCCCATATTCTGGCAGCCAACTCCACGCAGGGGCTGAGTGGGCACTGCCCCCATCACACAGTGCCTGTACCAGTTAGTCTTTGCTATGTTTAAGAAACCACCCCAAATCTTAGTGGCATAAAACAATAATCATTTACTAGCCATGAGTATCTGCAATTTGGATTGAGCCCAACTCAGTGTTTCTTCAGCTGGTCTCACCTAGGCTCACACATATGGCTGTGGCCAGAAGCTGACAGGTGTTGGATGGGATACCCCAATTCTCCTCTACGTGGCCTGTCCAGTGGGCTAACTCAGTGGTCTTCCATCAGCGAGTGAGGGCAAGTCACAGTACACAAGCATTTTTCAAGCCTCTGCCTACATGCCTTTTATTAATGTCCCATTGGTTAAAGCAAGACACAAGATCAGTCAGATTCAGGGGTTAGCAAAATAGACTTTATCTCTTTATCTCTTGATAGGAGAAGCTACATGGAATCAATAGTTATTTTTCCCATGGGCTCTCCAGTTCACCATAATCCCCCACCTTGCAGAAACTGGGAGTCAGCTGCCATTTCTCCTTTAACTTGAAATCCTGGTTTTGCCGGGACACCTGCACCCCGATGTTTATAGCAGCAATGTCCACAATAGCCAAACTGTGGAAGGAGTCTCGGTATCCATCGAAAGATGAATGGATAAAGAAGATGTGGTTTATGTATACAATGGAATATTCCTCAGCCATTAGAAATGACAAATACCCACCATTTGCTTCGACGTGGATGGAACTGGAGGGTATTATGCTGAGTGAAATAAGTCAATCGGAGAAGGACAAACATTATATGGTCTCATTCATTTGGGGAATATAAAAAATAGTGAAAGGGAATAAAGGGAAAAGGAGAAAAAATGAGTGGGAAATATCAGAAAGGGAGACAGAACATGAGAGACTCCTAACTCTGGGAAACGAACTAGGGGTGGTAGAAAGGGAGGTGGACGGGGTGGGGAGGGGTGACTGGGTGACAGGCACTGAGGAGGGCACTTGATGGGATGAGCACTGGGTGTTATTCTATATGTTGGCAAACTGAACACCAATAAAAAAATAAATTTATTGGGGATCCCTGGGTGGTGCAGCGATTTAGCGCCTGCCTTTGGCCCAGGGCGTGATCCTGGAGACCCGGGATCGAATCCCACGCGGGGCTCCCGGTGCATGGAGCCTGCTTCTCCCTCTGCCTGTGTCTCTGCCTCTCTCTCTCTCTCTCTGTGTGTGACTATCATAAATAAATAAATAAATAAATAAATAAATAAATAAATAAATAAAATAAAAATAAATTTATTAAAAAAAAGAAATCCTGGTTTTCTTACATCTGGTCTTCCTCAAAACTTCACTAAACCTGGAACCCTAGAGGCATCCAAATTAAAGAAATGAACCTAAAACTCTGAGCCTATGACTTGGCTAGAACAAGCATGCCTGATCTTTCAACTCATGCATATGGGAAAGCAACCTGGATTTGATGAAACTAAAACCCAGAAAGAGGATCCAAAGTAGTTGGTGAAGGCTCTGTTTGGTGATACCAAAGAAAGGTCAGGATGGCCAAGATCCCAAGTGGTGAATGACAAGGCAGAGAGAACAGCAGGAATGCTGAGACAGTCCAGAATCTCTAGTGAGAAAGGCACATCCACAGAAGAGAGATGCTATGACACAGTGCAGGGTTGGCAAGGTACCCCCTGTAAGAACTCACAAAGAATCATGCAGGCAAAAGAAGAGAAAACTCCCCTTTCACAGGTAATTAGCAAACTGGCTCTGCAGCTGAGAGCACTCGGGCAGCAGAGAGCCAAGCCTGGCATGCCCAGGGAACCGGTGATGCCACACTGTACACTGGCAGGTCATGTAGGGAACCCAAAGGATTGCAAAACAGGATGCTTGGGGATAAAACCTAGTCTGAATAAGCAGAAGTTCCAGTACATAGTACAGAACATCTCCAGATGACGCAAGAGGATGGTCAGGGAGGGCGCAGTCTGTGGAGGGGGGGAGGGAAGGGAGATAAGGGCACCTGTCACAATGAAAACGACTGTCCTCTTCCCTTTTCATGAGAATCATTTGGCTTTTGCTCCCAGGGGTACAAAAGTGTATTGGAAGTTAATACATGTCTTAAGAGATGACACTAGAATTCATATGCTAAAATACACATTGCAATGAAGAACACAACACCCCCTATGAATAATTTCTGGCCAAAATGAATGAATCCAATCAAGCCTTCAGACTTAACTTCTAGAATACAGAAAATACTGGAGACAGAAGAATCGGTAAAGAAACACCATGAAGAAACACTTTATACAACTCAACCAGCCTAGCCTCTCATCATAATAATTTTAAAAAGGAGAGGGAGGCAGTAGACTCTTCTAGAATGAGACTAAAATATATCAAGCAAATGCAATGCAGGAATGCTGACTGGATTACTCCCTAAAAGATTATAATCACAGCCATAAAACCATTTGGGAGATAAGGGAAACTGTAACACAGATTGCATATTAGATGATATTAGGAATTACTGTTTCTTAGGCATGATAATGATATTGTGTATAGGTAGGAGTGCCTTCTTAATTTCAGCGATGCATGCTAAAGTATTTAAGGTTTGTGCCAGTTAGTAAAATGTTGTCTCTGGACTCCAAACTCACTCTTCCGTACTTGGCCTCTGATGCTGGGTCTGGGACTCTGCAAACCCTGATAGTCTCTGCCAAAAGGGGGCGCTAGAGAGAGCCTACAAGGCTGAAGGGGGAAGAGGGGACTTGCTCCCTCCGGTCGCCTTCCCGTTCCTGCTCTGCCGCTCAGCACCGCTTCTTCACCCTGGCAGCAGCACTTCTTTCCTGTGCCAGACGCTGAATCCAGCCCCATACAGATGCCAGCCCCTCCACCCACCCCGCAGTCAGAGGTCCAGGTCCCAGCCCCACAGCTCAGAGGCCAGCACCAGCCAAGCTGCCTCCCCTCTAGGCTTCTAGTTTAATAATCCCAGCCTTTCATCTGTATGCCCCCAGCTGTAAAGATGGCACATGCTTCCTGAAATTGTCTCCTCCATGATTCCTTAGAGTTCTCTTCCTATTTTTTCAGTTACCTGGTTATAACTTTTATACCTCATTAAGTCATTAAATTCTCTCCACTCAAATAGCACGTGTGGTTTCTGTCTCCCAAACAGCTAAAGTGTCATAATGTTTGCAACTTGCTTCAAAAAGATTCAACCAAAAGGAAAAAATATATAGACACACAACATGTGTACGTGTAGATCTAACAGACACACAGGTACACAAATTCGTATGGAGATAAAGGAGAGAGAGACTAAATTGTTGAATCTAGGTGATGAATATAGCAGTGTTGATATTAGACCTTCAACATTTCTGTGAGTCTAAAATTTGTCATACTAAAAGGTTGGGGAAAAGAATAAGAATCCCTAAATCATGGTACTGTCAGAAGTAAACTGAGATAGCAATCTGGAAAAAATAATAATAATACTGTGCCATTTTCCCAAGAACATCTGCATCCCCAAAAGCCATTTATGCTATGAAAGTTTCAGGTCTTTGGAATGTCTGGGTGGCTCAATGGTTGAGTGTCTGCCCTTGGCTCACGTCGTGATTCCGGGGTCCTGGATGGAGTCCTGCATCGGGCTCCCTGCGACGAGCCTGCTTCTCCCTCTGCCTGTGTCTCTGCCTCTCTCTGTGTGTCTCTCATGAATGAATGATTGAATGAATGAATGAATGAATGAATAAATTAAATAAATAAATGAATAAATAAATAAATAAAATCTTAAATAAAAAGAAGGAAAGAAAGGCTCAGGCCTGCTGGTTAGGCTCCTCTCCTTTCCTTGACAGAGGAAGTATGTGGATGTGTGAGCAGTAAACCAGCATTTGCCCACAGGTGTTATACCTGCAGTCACCCACAAAGACCCTGAGGGGCAGAGAATCCAGGCCTGGGGGGCTTTCACACAGGATGCCTCAAATTATTCCAGCACAAGAGAATCTATGTCTTTATCAAAGAGGAAGGGAGCCTTCCACAAACCCCCCTGACAAATCACTCAAATAATTACGGTCATCCCCATCAGTTGCAACCTCCAACCTAAATTCCTCATGTTCCAGATGAAATTCCTTCTTCTCGCCCTTTTCTCTCACAAAGGCCACTGTTCCCATGAAAGAAGGTCTTGCCTATCCATTATTAAATTACCCTGCACCCATCTCTTAGCAGAATACCATCACTGTTCTCTCTCTCTGTGTCTCTTTTTGAAGTCTTTTGGTCCTGTTTCATGGAGATATAACTGACATATAACAATGTATCAGTTTAAGGTCTACAATGTAATGATCTACTACATACAGACTGCAGAATGATCACAATAAGATGTTCTTTCTTCAACACTCTCTTGCTTTTTCTCCAAACCTCTGACCACTAGGCCACAAGGAAAAGCTAGCCTTTCATTTAGTCCTGATCCGACACGCATGTTGTGTTGAGTTTCCACCTGTCACTTCTGGGTGGAGTTCTGTTCACTTGATATCACTGAACGATCAATCTGTTTCCCACCCCAGGTCATTTAGCCTGTAGTCTTTCCTCCATCAGCTGTGCCCTGACTTGATCTGATTTTTGGTAAGTGCAGTTGGTTTCACCACCTAAGAAAAACATCTGGCTACCACCTAAGAAAAACATCTGGCTACCTCGGCCCCAGTTAAATTTCACTCAGACAAGGAAGGCGTGTGTGAATTCTGAAATGACCCTAAAATAAAAGGCCAGGGAGCTGCCCTCCCATCACTTCCAAGGCTTGTCATAGGGATGACCATGAACGAGGTGGCATAGGGATGAAATAGCAGGCCCCACCCCAGGAAAGTGGGGGGATCCAAAGTCCACTACGAGTTGGCCCTAACTACTCTGTGGTTTGCTCTGTTGTTTCCTATGTCTGAAACAGCTTCTCTGTCTTGTCTACCTCCTAAAAATCTTCTCATCTAGTGAGGTCTGGCTCAGCTATTATAGCCCTCATAAAGCTTTCTCTATTTCCTCCCATGAGAAGACAAATGGCCAGTCAACACTTGAAAGATGCTCACCCTTACAATCAGGAAAATGAACATTAAGACAATATGACAACATTTTGCACCACCGAAACGGTGTAAAAACAAAATATTGAGCAATACCAGACATCAGAAAGGGTGTGGAAAAATAAAGGCTTTCATATCCTGTTTACTGGGCACTACATTGGTGGAGCCACTGTGAAGAATAAAGTGGCTGTAGGTAGTAAAATGTTACACATGCACATCTCACAAGCAAGCAGTTCTACTTCTCATCACTCACCCTTGGAGAGATACTCCTTATACAAATGCACAAAGAGCACCTATTTCAAGCAACTCTCAATCATTGCTTGAGACAAACTGGAAGCAATCTAAACATCCATCAATAGGGTAATAAATAAACTACTATGCAGCCATTCTAAGAAATACCAGGCAGTCGTTTAAAAGAATATGGTAGATAGGAGTGAGAAGATCCAAGCAATGAGCATGCTAGTATGCAGATCTTGATCTCTGATACTATTCCTTATTAAAAGAAATCAGACTAGATCAGGCACATTTAAGGTGGTATGGCCATAGACATTCTTAATCAGAGGAAACAAACTGAGGGTTGCTGGAGGGGAGGAGGGAAGGGGGGACAGAGTATCTTGGTGATGAGCATTAAGGAGGACACGTGATGTAATGAGCATTGGATGTTAAATAAGACTGATGAATCACTGAACACAACTTCTGAGACTAATAATACATGTTAATTAATTGAATTTACATAAAAATTTAATCCAAAAAAAATTAAAGAAATCAGAGCTCCTTGGAGGAATGGCTGGTTCTGAAACCAAGACAGGGGAAGTACAAGATGAGCCTAGAACATTTTATAATGCCAGAAAGAAAAAAAAAACACTTAAAAAAATTATGGGTACATGTCACAGGGACACAGGAAAGGACTTCCACTGGGCAAATCTGAGACAATTTGAGCACCAAAATAATTAAGGATAATAACAAATTATAACCATTAAAAAATTAGAACCCACGAGTCCACGATAAATAGGTTAAAAAAAAAAAAAACAGAGGGAAAGGAGGGCCCTGGTTTACAGCAGAATGTAAAGTCCACTGGTGTATGTGGAGGGATTGTTACAGCTGATAATCATCATTTTGCAACCATCTTAATCAAGACTGCCTCAGGTGAGAATCATCAAAGGATGCTAAATGTGGGGAGAAATACTGGTGAGGAGCACTCTACTCACATAGTCTTAACTGTCTTCCAACAGAATGCATGTTAGTTTCAAGGGGGAAAAATAGTAATCTTAGAGGAGACAAATTAGACAACACCTTGAGCAGGGGATCAAAATGAGTATCACTAACAAGGGGCAGGCAGACATTGTGTGTGCAGGTGTGGCACCCCAAGAAAGACTCATAACCTCTATAATGCTGCAGCTGAAAATGTAAACCTTGAATCTAATCATCAATCTAATCATAAGAGAACATTAGAAAACCTCAAATAGGAAACAGTCCATTCCATAAAAAATTGCTTGTACTCTACAAAAGTGTCAATATCATAAAATAAAAAGACTAAAAACTGGTCCATGTTAGTAAAAGAACAAAAAGACATGATGACTAAGAACAATATCTGATCCTAGATGGCAGCCTAGATTGCAGAGAGAAATAGTACATTATTGACAAAAAATGAGAAATCAATTGACAAAAAATTGACAAAAAAATTGACAAAAAATGGTAGACTACATAAAAGCAGCATATCAATATTAAATTTTAAGATGTTGATAACTATTTGGCTATTTAGGAGAATACTTTTACTCTTAGGAAATATGCAGTAAACTAGGGGAAGCAGAGTATAATTTACACTACTTCCTCTCAAATGATTCAGAAAAGAAAACCATGTTATATGTATTTATATATATGCATATATATAATGTGTGTGTACGTTATATACATACATACACATACAGATAGCAGATAGGGCAAAATATTAAAAGGTATTTGAAGATTCTTTGAACTATTCATATTATTCATACAACTTTTATATTTCAAAATAAGAAGTTATTGCTTTGGGGGTACCTGGATGGTTCAGCTGGTTAAGCAGCCAACTCTAAGCAGCCAACTCTCATGACCTCTAGCTCAGGTCATGATCTCAGGGTCTTGGGATCCAGCACCATGTAGGGCTCCATACTCAGTGGGAAGTCTGCTTGAGGAGTCTCTCTCCCCCTGCCCCCTCCCCAATTGCATATGCTCTCTATATATATTAAATAAATAAATCTTTTTTAAAAGTTGTTACTGCTTCAAAAGGAAAAGTTGTTACAAAAAGTGATATAACTATGTGTTCTAGCATAGAAAGAGCTCCAAGTATACTGTTAAGTGAAAAAAAATGTGCAAGATAATTCTCTCAGTGGAATACTTCCCATAATACATCTCATTGTAGATAAGTAATACACAGAGAAAGGTTTGGAGGAATACATCCCAAATTGATCACACAGTCTACCTTTGGGCAAAAGACCAGGATAGCAGCTATACTTTAGCTTTCCTGCAGTGATATTTTTATTCTTTATGAGTGCATTTACAAATTGATCACACAATTTGAAGTAAGTTCTTTTAGAGGTGAAAATTGCCCTCTTCTCAATTCCCACTAGTGACAAAGATCACAGCTCAGGTTTTCTGAGACAATATTTATTTTTTTAAGATTTATTTATTTATTCATGAGAGACACAGAGAGATAGAGAGAGAGGCAGAGACACAGGCAGAGGGAGAAGCAGGCTCTATGCAGGGAGCCTGATGTGGGACTCGATCCTGGGTCTCCAGGATCAGGCCCTGGGCTGAAGGCAGCGCTAAACCTCTGAACCACCAGGGCTGCCCAATACTTATTTAAATAGTTGAACCCATTCTAATATTTGACAGTCTCTGAAATGATTTGACTTTGGGATTTGGGAAATCATATTAGTAAATAGCAGCAGTGCAGGGTGTTTGGGAAGACCCCGGGTTTTAGAGTCAGAGCTAGTTTGAAGCCTCGCCTCTATCATTTATGAATGGTATATTATCAGGCAAGAGACAGAACTGTCTAAACCTCAGTTCTCTAGTAAAAAGGGAACAGAATACCCATAGAGCAGAGTTGCTGGGTTTTAGGTACAATGTACCTAATTTGTGTGTCTTAGCATGCACATGAGACACCAAGCCCCTCCTGGAGCTGGCATAGAGCATCTTTTTATTGTTATCACCGTATCTCCTTTTTGTGATTTGTTTGTATGCTCTTGCATACAACTGTGAGCCCAGAGGCTCTTTAAGGGGGTGCCCATCCATTATTCATCTTTCTGCTTCCAACTGTGCTTCCCAGAACATTGTACCTTGGCATCTGACAAACATTTGGTGGGAAGGTAAATGAACCTTGTCACAGAAAATCTGGAAATATTGCTTGCTTTAGAATTATCAAATATAACTCAACATGGTGTCTGAAGTCACTGGATAGAAATCTCTAAGTGCCAAGAAGATGGAGAGGTGACCAATGACCCCACATGCTCCTGATCAATGGAAGTGAAAGAGCACTGTGAGCATTCCTCGAAGCCAAAGATGTTATCTAGTAATAGGTGTCATTTTAAAATGTTACCTGGTCAAAAATGTTTGGGAAATGCCAAATAACTAAACAGGCTTGTATGCTGCAGGACTTATCAATGTCAATGCATACCATGAATACCCAAAAGACAATATAACTTGCAATATATTCCAAGCCTATTTGACTATTGTGGGGTTAGTTTTGTTTTGTTTTGTGAATCTCAAAGCCTAGATCCCATAGAACAGTTTTGGAAAATGCTGCTCAAAGCTGTTTCTCCACTGTCAATACATAGTAAGAATAGTACTTAGTGGAAATTTAACAATATAACTTGCTCACCATGCTCACCTCCAACCCAAAAGGGCAAAGGAATAATGTAAACCAAGGGCTTCAGGGCTGCTATCAATTCCCCTCATATACCTCCTCTTCCTTTTTCCCCTTCTGGTCCAAGGAACAGGTACAAACCATCATGGTTATAACTCTAAAACTGAAAATAAATAAATAAATAAATAAATAACTGAAAAGACACACCCCACTATTACTGCTGCAGTAATTTCACCTCCGCTTACTCCTGTGTGTTCAGTTCTACTCATGCATGGACTGGAAAAATGGCTACAAGAGCCAGGATCCTGTCATGGCCAACTCATTGGTCACATGTAGAAATGCTTGTCTTTACACAGCCAGGTAGGATATTTAAGCAAATGTTTGATAAGATCAGGATGAGAAGAACAGTTGCCTTGCTCAATATGACCTTAAAAATAGGCATTGTAACAGTCCAAATTATCTCCTCTTCATCAATTATGTCAGAGTAATGGAAATCTGTTATTTTGGCCCATCCAGCATTATGCTACCTTTTTTGTTAGCAATGCATTTTCCTTCTGGACAGTTATCCTTCCCCTCTTGCTTCCATCCCCACCCCAGACCACCCCCATTTCATACAGTTTTGATGAGCCTGTGATTCCAGGCATCCTGTGTTCCCTTGCCTAAAGAGTAGATACTGGACCCAAGATAGATCAATCAGGCCCTCTCTCCTGAGGAATTTTGAGTTAGAGTAGAACAATACAATACCCAAAGAGATTAGGCTTGATGGGCTTATCAGTGAAGCCCCAGGAAACAGCATTTCAGTTCGACTCCCCAGATCCCCAGCATCACCCCAGTTCCCCACCTTTACATGACTCAAGCACTCAGCTCTGCTTTCGATCCTACCAATGTCCTACCAATAAATTCCCAGAGTATTTGTATAACTTGTAGCTTAAAGAACCTGCCCAATACACAGAGCAAAACAACTTCAGCAAATTCCAACTTACTGTCCCCAGATAATCACTGCACTTCAAATCTGAAAGTGACCTGAAAGCTTCCCAAATGGCCTCAATTACTCATTTTACAAGAAAAAAGGAAAAAGAAAAAGACACTCTTGGAAGGTTAGGCAACACAGCCAGTGTCCTTCAGTGCATTAGAGGTGGTCAGATTTCCCACCTGCCTCTGCTTCCTGAGCAGACTCCCAAACAATTTCCATTCTCCACAAAGATACAACCTAAGTTGTTCTGGCTAGAAGGCCTGAATTGTGACTATTTTTCCTTGCCACTGTGCCAAAACTAGCCTTCCTTCGCCACTTATCAAACGCTGCCCAAGAGTATGTGCATCCTTGAAATAGTGCAGGGAGCATTTGCATCTCCCCCAAAACGTTCACAGTCTGCCATTCATCACCGCCCTTCAGCTCTGCATTCTGAAGCCTCCTGCCTTCAGTAAGGAGCTCCAAGTATGGAGTGTGGCAGTTCCCACTCTATGGTTCTTGTCAGCGGCTCACCAGGGATTACAAAGCCAAGCCAAGGATGTTCTATTCTGAGTGTGGCCCCAGTATGTTTCATTTCATCTGCAAAACACGAGTTTATTCTGGAGAGAGATGTTTTGGGCACATTCGTAGTAGCTAACAAGCGGTACTTCCTTATATGCAGAACACAAAATCCTCACATAAAAACCTGACTCATTGCCAGCATGGGGTTTCAAATAAACAAACTTACCCCTAAAATTACCCCTCCAGAATGGCCAAATTTGCACCTCAGAGTCACAGGCTGTGACAGTGTACAGAGACTGCAGTGATCTGTGGTTCTTTGGGGAACAGTGGGGGACCAAAGCCTCCATTTTGTTCTCTGATGAGCCAGAGGTCTTCACTGATCACCATGCACCAGTCCCAGATCTGTGTCCTTGGAAAAATCAATGGGAAAGAAAAGCCGCATAACTACTTTCCTGCAGTGCTGCCCAGGATTTTCAGAGACTTGCATATACTCTTCAGAGGAGTCAAGAAGCAAGCTACCTCCCCATATCCAGCTGGTCAGACTGAGGCCTTTTCTCAAGCTTTCCCTGTGTTCTGCACAACCTGTATGCCCTTCTTCATTTCAGGAGGCACCTACCTCTCCACCTCCCAACCTGAGGGAGACACCTACAGCCCATCTCACCCTACTGCCCCCCTTTGAAACAGAACGCCATCATGTGGCCGCTTCCATGCCATTTGCATGTCTCCCCCACCACCTCCACTGCCCCCGCCAGGAGGTCCCTGAGAGCAAGGCCTGGGGTGCTCTTGTGTAATAACCCCAGTTATTACAGAACACACTCACAGCAAAGAGAACAGACCCAAAGACACAAGAGCACTATAGACACAAGGGCCACAGTTCCTACCCCACAGAGGAAGAATCTGCCTACACCAACCCATTGTGCTCAGGGATGAGACCCTTCACATAGCCAGCATCTCCCAAAATGTTGGGACAAGCGACTGCTTCAAAAAGCCATAGGGACTAGCATTTGAGATCAAGACTTCTGGAATCAGACAGCTAGGTTCCAATTCTGCCTTCACTCTACTCACAAGCTTTATAAAGAGGCAAGTTAGCCTCCTCATGTCTCAATTTCCTAATGTGTGAAATGGGGGTAATTACAATACAACATCATAGGGTTGTTGTAAAAAAAAAAAAAAAAGTAAGTTAATCTCTGCAAAACACAGTGCCTTCACTATGTAAGTATTAGGGGTTTTCTTAGATATAATTTGCATACGATACTGTATACATTTAAATACACAACATGGTGATTTGGTACATTTATATACTGCCCATATGATTACCACTGTAGCTTTAGCTGATATCTCTCTCAGGTCACATTATTGTCATGTGTCTCTTGTGGTAAGAGCACTTGAGATCTAGTATCTTTGGAATTTTGAAATATAGAATACAGTATTGTTGACTAAAATCACTATATCTAAAATGGTTTTGGTAGCCTCAAATAACATTAAACCCAGGAACAACCTTGTTCTCAATCCTCTTTCAGATTTTCTGTATCAAGGAAAAGGTCACAGTTTAATGCAAATATGACTTAACACATCTCTAAAACTTGCTGTTCTTTCTCTTAACAGAGAGAAAGCAGGCCTCAAGCTCGTCTCTGGCAGGCAGAAAGAGTTAGCTGAAATAAAGTGATTTTACCTTTGTTGTATTACCATTATTATTTAATGGCAATTGCTACTGGTTTTCTATTTATGACAGTGGTATAAATTTTCCATATAAAATGTCTATTGATATTAAACATTGTGCTGATTCGAAGAAAAACATGAAATAACAATATCAATTGCAAACATACTATGGCAAAAATCATGAAGGTAATAAACTCCAAACGCCTCAAATGTGAGAGACACTGGTAGACACTAAGGGGGCCCTGGAAGCAGAAGTCCCACAAACATGTTCTGTGCCCAGGGAGCACTCAAGAAGCTAATCAATGGCAAAGTCCTGCCTCCAGAAGCAGCTAACCTCAAAGTGCCCCCTGCAGCTGAACACAGCACAAGATGGCAGATGCTGCTGAACGTGGAGATGGGTCTTGGACACAGACACGGGCAGAAGGTCATGGGCATGGGCAGAAGTCAGCACTGGGCAGAGCAGCTCAGGAAGCTCCATGAAAGAGAGAGTCTGCAGGAGAAAGAATGGACTGGCAGTCATCAGCATCTGCCACAAGGCTAGGATTCTAGCCTTTCTAGCCGTGAAAGAAAAGCAGACTTCACTAATCACCAAATGAGGACAGGGCAAATACCTAGTGTACTACCAGGAATCCAGGTCTCCCGCATCCCCTGCCACCCAAGCAGCTGAGGGCAAGTGCTGGAAGGAAGAAGTTTTGGGTGGAAAAGAAGCCCACTGAGCCTTTCCAAGCAGTGTTGCAAAACTACTCACTGGCATCTTGTGGCAAATGGGATACTCGGCTCAAGCTATGATCCCATGGTTTTCTTTGCGTTTTTGGCTCATCTATTTGTGATGTTCATTGGAGGGGAGCATCAGTAAATAGGTCTAGCTTGCTTTTGAAACCAGTTGTGTTCCCTTTCCCTATGAGTCATAGGCCAGGCTCACCCACAGACACAGACAGCCCTCTTACTGTCCTCTGGCCGACTGGCCACCAAAACCATGCCCTGGGCGTGCATGGGGAGGGGTGGCAAAGGACTCACTCTGCCTCCACCCTCAACCAGCATGGGTAACACAACAGAGGCCAGTGCTATAGGAGCTCCTTCTCTCATTCTCCCTTGAGTGAGAAGGTTATGTGAATAACTAGCTCTAGAACAGTAGCAGCCACTTCTTAAGGGCCTGCTCTGTGCTGGGCACATTATCTCCATCCTCACAAGAAACTCTCCAGCTTACACATGAGAGAACTCAGAGAGACAAAATGGCAAGCAGCCAGGAAGTGACACAGGCTATTTTATGGACTCAGCTCTCTGTGTCTCAAAACCCATACTCTTGCCTTCCCACTGACTCAGAAGGAAATGAGTGCCATAATGGCGCCATCCAGAACACTGGGAGAACACAGTTTAGTTCCACTAGGGGAACAAGGGAAGGCTCCCTGGAGAAGGCAGTATTTGGCCTGAGACCTTAAGGACATGTAAGGATTTTGTTGACAAAAAATAATCTAGACTACTTCTGTTCATTCATTCATTCACTCATTCATTTGTTCCATGCTATATTTCTGACACTGTGGTAGGTATTAGGAATTTGGTGGTGAATAGACACAGCTCCTATCCCCAAAGAGTTTACTTCCCAGTAATGGAAACATTAAAAAATTGCATGAATAAAGTTATTGCCAATTTTGTGTGCTGAGACATAAAAGGAACAGAAATGGAGAATACCAGAGAAATCTATTTGAAGACAGTCAGAAGCAGTCTTTCTGAGGAGGTGACATTTTTGCTGGGCCTGAATGACGAAGCAAACATGTTATTCATGTAAAATAATGGAACAGTGAGTGTTACAGGCACAGGAAACAGTATGTACAAAGGCCCTGAGGCTGAAAAGGGAACTGTGTGTTCCTGAAACTGAAAGATTAGATTGTCTTAAAGTGAGTGAGTCCAAAGAAAAGTGTTGCTCAAGGGGAGGCCAGGGAGAAAGGCCAAGGCCAGATCAGATAGCATCTTAAAGGCTATGAAAAAGTGTAGTGGGAAGCTCTAGCAGGGTTTTCAGCTTGAAAGTGATACAGCCCAATTTACTCTCCAAGACCAGGCCTCAGTCCCTTGACCTGTAAAATAAGAGTAAATAAGAGAATGCATAAAAAGCTATGAGTGCCTTGCCTGGTTGGCAATTGGACAGAAGATGCTCTGAAATGTGAGCTTGTATCAAAATAACCTGAGGTGTTGGTTAAGCTCAAGATTGCTGGGCCCCACCCCTGGAGACTTTGATGCAATAGGTTGGGGGAGGCCCAGGAAGATGCATTTCTAACAAGTTCCCTGATTATTTGGCTGCTCCTGGTCCAGGGGACCCTACTTTGAGAACTCTTGGGTTAGAAAGAACAGTGAAAAGAGGTGAGAGGTGCTACTGGGGTGCTGGTGCGATTGTTAAGAGCTGGGAGAATAAAATAATATCAATGAGGTGGAGAAAACTGATCATGAACAGTTCTATTTTGGAGATACCATGGACAAGACTAGCTGACTGACTGGAGGGTGGGGATGAGGGAAAAGGAGACATCAGGCAGGACACTCCTAGATCAAAGGCTTGAGCAACTAGGTATGACAGTGGCAGAAATTGCATGGAGAATACGTGAGGAGGAGCAGGTTGGAGACAAGGGCTGTGACACACTAATTCTGAGATCTGGGGTTTCAGAGGAAACCCCAAAATGGCCATGTTAGGCAGGCAGGTGGAGCCTTCATGAGAACAGCAATCATCTCTATCTTGTCTTCTGTTATATTTCTGGATGTCACCCTTATAATGTCCTGCCAATAAGAAATATTCAGACAACTTTTGTTATGAGTAGAAGGATAAGTGAAGTCTAAGGAATGAGAATAACCAAAGACCATGAGGTATTAATTTGTTACCATGTTGGAGGAGGCCACAACCAGTCACTCTACTAAGGCTAAACCATCACTTTCTGACCTTGTCATGTACAGTGAAAGGCTGGAGGCAGAACAAAAGACAGAAGTGAGCCACTCAATTCACAGTAGGGCTGAGCCTTTCTTGGGTGCGTTTTTCGATGGCAAGGTCTGAACTGTGAGCTTAATGAGCAGGAAGGCCAGAGGAATCTGGCCAACTTGGGTTTTTTATAAAATAAATCATGGGAAAATCAAGCTGTGCAACTTGGTGAAATGAGGAGGGAGGGATAGGAAGACAGGGAAAGAAGGAACAGAGGACAGAACAGGAGAAGTGGCTTCACCAAGACTACCCACTAAGGGCAGAAGGGGCCAGCCTCCAGAACTTGACCTCCTAGGCCAACCTCGACCCTTGTGTCCTTACCACATTTCCAGCAGGCATGATGGACCCTCAGCCTCCCCACTTACCAAGTTGTAAATTAAAAGGCTGTAATTCCAGCCAGGGGTTCTGGTGACATCATAAACCACAGAACCACAAGCTCAACTCACCAGAAGCCCCAAGATGGAATTACACCCTTTCTTCCTAATCCAGGCAGCTCTGGTCACTGCCATTTTTTTCATGATATAATAGAAGTAAGCAATATTTTAACCATTTGTGTGTGGCCTCTCTCACAGAGCTGTAGGGCCCCTCTCTCCTTGCCTCTTTTCTCTCCCTCCGTCCTGCTACGGGGGGATCTCCTTCAGAGATGCTCCTGCTTTCCAAGGCTGCCCCTCCTCCAGGTCCACTTCTCTTCCCTCTTCCCTCAAGATCCCTTCTGTTCTTCTGTCTCCTCCTATGAGCCAGGAGTGCCCTGGCTTCTACTTTAAATCTTGCTTTTAAGAGAATCCTAGGATCTTCCAGGTTTAGGGCAATGTCCTGGAGAACAGACCCTAGATGTCTGGAATATATTCCCAAAAGTGGGATGAAAATGCACTCATGTTTTAAATAAATCAGGAAAGTATACAGAGTAAAGAAGGATCTTTCTAGGAGCAAATGATTGTTTCAAACACCCTTCTACTGTGTTTTGCTTCTGAGTCCTAATTTTCATAAAGTACTGCTTAGCACAAAGTATATCTGGGCATCATGCTACCTTTTGGCCCTGCTTCCCCATCTTAAGTGGAATGTGATATTTAAATTCCTGTGGGAATCTACCTAAGGGAAGAAGCCATAAGGGAGAGCAATAATTAAAGCAGCTATCACAGGCAGCCTGGGTGGCTCAGCGGTTTAGCGCCGCCTGCAGCCCAGGGCGTGATCCTGGAGACCAGGAATCGAGTCCCACGTCGGGCTCCCTGCATGGAGCCTGCTTCTCCCTCTGTCTGTGTCTCTGCCTCTCTCTGTCTCTGTCTCTCTCTGTCTCTCTCTCTCTCTCTCTCGTAAATAAATAAAATCTTTAAAAAAAAATAAAGCAGCTATCACTTGATGAGTACTTCTTATGTCTCAGATTCTTATACTATTCTTCATCCGTTGCACAGAGATACTATTTTCCTCATCTTATGGAAGAGGGAAACTGAGGCTCAGGATACAGAGTACTTTGCCCAAAGTCCCATAGCTACTAGGTAAGGCCCTCAGATTTGACCCCAAGCTGCTGGACTCAAAAACCTACATATACATGCTCACTCAGTGCGTCCCCTCACACCTCAAGTAAAATGTTTTGAGAATAAATGTTGCATGTGATTCCAAAGGGACTTTAATAACTGATCTTTATGCAACACAACTTTTTTCAGAACAGATGAAAGTTCTACACTATTATAGGGTACAATAAGAGTCAAGAAACACATTCCAATGTCCTACATATTTTTTAAAGTAAACTATTTCAAATTATTTCCCCCAAACCACAAACAAAAACAAAAAGTTTAACTTTCCATTGATATAATTTGGTAGTAACAAGGTGGACCAGTGACTCTTTTATAAAGTGTCAGCCACAAAATACCAGCATATGACACAGCAGCTTTCAAAAGAGTTCATCTAAATAAGTCTGTCCTGGGCAGCCCCCGTTGCGCAGCGGTTTAGCGCCGCCTGCAGCCTGGGGTGTGATCCTGGAGACCCGGGATCTAGTCCCGCTTCGAGCTCCCTGCATGGAGCCTGCTTCTCCCTCTGCCTGTGTCTCTGCCTCTCTCTCTCTCTGTGTGTCTCAATTAATTAATTAATTAATTAATTAATTAATTAATTAAACAAGTCTGTCCTCCCATGCTGTGTGCAGTGTGCAGTGCGAACCCTGGGCATGTTGGAGATGTCCCCAGGTGGGAGGGGTCAGGCTTGCCTGGTCATCTTGGAAACGGACTCCAGTGGCAAGAGGGAGAAGATCTGCACAGAGTCGATGCTTCAGCAGTTAGATGACCTCAGGACTTATTAAAATATGGTGATGCTACAGCTGAGCCAAAGACTGCTTCATAAAAGAATAAGAAACCTGCAAACATTCAAGAACACAGCAGTCTCGGAGAAAATTTGGACTAGGACAAAAAAAAAAAAAGACAGGGTTGGCTTT
Source organism: Canis lupus dingo (assembly GCF_003254725.2). Lineage (NCBI taxonomy): Eukaryota > Metazoa > Chordata > Mammalia > Carnivora > Canidae > Canis > Canis lupus. The sequence continues at coordinate 39,502,683 of NC_064246.1, forward strand.
CTCTTCTTCAGAAAATGCATCTCTACCTAATGGAGCACGTGCTAGGATGGTTTAAGAAAGATGTCTGAGGCAATGACCTATTTTTTTTCCTCTACCATCAGGGAGAGTAAATAACATCTTCCCAGAGAATACAAATGGGGAAATACTGTCAGCATATATTATACAAAGTTACAAAGTGGAAGTGAATGCCACAACAAACAAGCAGGCGTCTTGCTTCTCCAATTTCAAATTGAGATGACAAAATCTCCTAGTGATGAAGGACAATTTATTCATTCCCAGCAACAAACATTTAATTACCAAATTAATCCCATATCATTGTGTTGCATGATGAAAATGCAGCAGCAGCAGCTTCTAAATGGAGAAAGACAATGGATTTGAAAACATCTTGTGGATTTTCCTCACAGACTGAATGTTCAGGATCCCACCGACTGTACTCATATACATGAACCTGCAGGCAATGCCAACGTCATCAACCCAGGAGAAAGCACCAAAGCTTCCTGACTTGCACTCAAGGATTCCAGTGAGGATGTGATTAAGAATACAAGCTCTCGAGTCAGATCGCCTATGCCTAGCCCCAAACTTGGCTGTGGGATCTTAGGTGAACATTTTTAGCTTTGTATGCCTCAGTCTCCTTGCATCCTGTAAAATGAGAAGAAGAGTGCCTTACCTCAGCGCCTTGTTGGATTAAATGAAGTAATGCACACAAAGTTTAGAACAGTGTGTAGTGACAGTCAGTAAGTGACAGACATCGAGAGCCTTTCTCCCTCCATCACTATGCTCATGTCAGCTAGAACTCTTACCAAATATGGAAAATCTCAGCTCAAACTTAGTTCACATAACTTAAAAGTTCAGGGGAGTCCTGGCCTCAGGTATAGCTGGATCTAGAGACTCAATGGCTCTGACCAGCCCTAGTCTCTCTCTTCATCTCTAGTCTCTCCTTCCTCTGGTGTGGCTCCATTCTCAGACAAGCTCTCCCCTCATGTGGCAAGATGGCTGCAACAACATGAGCCTTTATCCTCTCAGGTTCCAATCCAGCAGGAAAGAGCACAACCTATGTCTCAACAGATCCTGCAAAAACTCAAGAATTCAATGTAACAGCACCATCATGAATCCCAGCTCTTCATTCCCCTGATTATTGACAAGGTTGAGCACATTTCCATATGTTTATTGGCACTGATATCACGAAAGTGTATTAACTTCATTTTATCAAAAAACTTCATGCTTATTGTGCACAAGATGAGAGGAAAGTATATTTCCTTTCAAGTAAACTGGCTTTACTGTAGGGGGTGTTCCCGGATCTGCCAAAATTAGAGGGGACTTCCCTTTGGACACAAAACCTTTACTCCTATGATCCATCAGTCTCTTTAAGCTTTCTGTTAAAACAGCAACTCTGATGTGATGTGGTCATGTGGTTCAACGCTGCCTGAAACCTGAAACCATGGCCATGCCCAAGCCTCTCCATCTCATGTATTCTTCACCCCAAGTCCCAGCCTGACACCCTCTTGCCTCCTTGGGCTGCTAGTTTCCTCCAAGCATCATGGGGAAAATCTGGCTTTAGTTGTTCCCATTCCTTTGGGCATCATGTTAGATCAAGTCCTGCTCTTTCCTAAATACCTGATGAAAACTTGCTTCCTCAGCTGCCCATATCCCCGCCCCTCAACAAAGAAGTGCTAGAAGAAATGACCTTCCCAGTGCATACATATTTTCTGAGCACCATTGTTCTAAGGGGTTCACTATCTACTGCACCTGGGAAGCTGGAAGTCAAGAAATCTCCCAACCGACATGCTTGTGCCCTTGGCGTTGCTGTCAAGATATTTTGGCCCAGGTAAGTTCTGCTTTCTTTAAAGGACTCAACTCAAATGTCACATGAATTTCTAAAGCTGGGGTTAGTCATTCCTACATCTCTACTCCTGGGCCATCTGGCTTATGTCCAGAGGAGTGCTGAGCTGGGATTCTCAGTTTTTCCACTTACATCTCCCTCTAACTGCCTACACTTAGTACAGCACCCAACACAGAGTTCCAGCTCAGTACCTGTTGGCTAAATGAGTCCCCAATAGAATGATGGGATGGCATCTACATGTGAGAACCTCATCATCTTCTGACCCCACTGCCATGATTCCTAAAGTATGGTGTACATCCTCATGATTCAAAGTAAGAAGCAAGGAAATAAAATTGAGCTTTCTTTCTCTTCTTCCTGTTTTATCAAACTCAGTGCCACTGAATGTGGCCCAAAATGGTATAAGAATGCAAAATATGGTGACTGGGTGGCTCAGTCAGTTAAGTGCCTGACTCTTGATTTTTTGTTCAGGTCATAATAATCTCAGGCCCATGAGATCAAGTCCCACATCACGCTCTGCGCTCAGTGAGGAGTCAGATTCTCTCCCTCTTCCTCTCCCTCTGCCCTTCCCTCTCTCCTCTTGCTCATGCTCACCCTGTCTCTCTCTCCAAAAATAGGTAAAAATCTAAAAAAAAAAAAGAATATTGTGTTTATAGATTCAGGGAGGAAAATAAGCAATTTGACAAACACTTATCAAGTGCTTCCCACATGCAAGGTGCTAAAAGGAAAAGTGTATGTATTAGTCAGGTTAAACTAGGTCCTATTACAATAACAGAGAATCCCTAAATCCCAGTGGCTTTTAACAACAAAAAGGTTTATTTCCTTCTCACACTCCATATCCACTATGGGTTGGCAAGGATACCTAGCCACGTCTCAAATATAGTTGATCAGCATCCCAAAGGGCATTAAAATTCTGGGGTGGAGGGGTCACATCCTGGCAATTAAATGACACTAGTCCCTTCCACTCACAACTCATTTGCCAGAACTAGGCCCCATCCAACCATAAGACCAGAAAGTGCAATCCTACCATATGTTAGAAGATGGAGAACTAAAAACATTTGTGAGCAATACTCATGATGCCCATAGTAGGTAAGTTCTGGGCTTTGGGTTTTGTCTTTAAGGGGTGTGACTAATATGTAAAAGGAGAATTAAGAGGGCACCAATCACATGAAGGAGGAAAGAAAGGTGAGGGTAAGGGATGCTGGGGTGGAATGCACAGGCCTCAGTGTCCCATGAGTGTGTGATGCAGTCTGCTGAATCTAGAGCTACCATTTGTTATATGTGTAGTATGTACCTGCCAAACTCTTATATGAAGCCTTCAGACAGTTAGGTAGGGAGCTTGGGAAGTCAGCAACAGAAACCTACTCTGGCCAACAAGCAAAAATGGGTGATACTGGGAGACTCCAGGGGGAGCTCCCAGAACAAGAGGAAGAGGGGATGAAGCAAGCCTCCCAGTGGAAATCAGATCAGCTGCCGGGCTGTTGGCAGACGATCAAATCACAGCCTCTTCAGCTCCAGTGTTTCCTGTCTTCTCATCACAAAAGTTTCAGGCAGGCTACGGCACAACTGGGTTTGGGGTGCGCCATCAGCAAGCGGCAGTCAGGGTGCTCTGAGTGGCAACACAAGACTGCACACAGTAGGGACATATCCCAGAGGGAAATCAAGGTGTTGCTTCTAGAACAAGGGATAGCAATTGGTGATAGCTCAGACAAAACAGATGTTCAAACAGCGCTTTAAATCCAAACAGATCCTCGCAAGCATGACATGGATGGGCATTACCACTCCCTTTGCCACACAAGGGGAAGCTGAGCACCTTGAGCCTTGGGGATGCCCCAACATCTTCAGCAGGTAAGTGCCAAAGGCCTAACTCTGTAGGACCCTAGGACCTGTGCGTTTACCACTGTGATCTACTGTCCCACACAGATCTGGTGGACTTTCTGTTGCCCTTTTTCAAGATCATGAAAATGGGAAGGAATTTGAAATGGCCACACTACTACTGTGTGCAACCATTACATCCATAGAACACTTAATAGTCTACAAAGTGTTTTCACATATAGGGTCCTCCTTAAACAGTGTGAGGAGGGCAGACCTCTACCACCCATCCCACTTATTAGATAAAAACATGGGGCTCAGATCAAATGATTGGCTGAAATCTGGTGGGTGATGGAGGGGACAGCCTCTCTAGGTCTTATTTTCCAGTTAGAGATGCTGACCTGGCTGGGGCTTCCCTGGCATGTATGGGACTCATTTTGCCAGCCTGCAGTGTGGGGCTGGCAGGCTGTGGTCAGCTCTGGAACCGGAGGGCAGAATGGTGCTTGGGACTGACTAGGCACATGAGATGCATGGGAACCCTGAGCGTCTAAAGAGAGAGCCTGGTATCTCGGCCTCACCTGGGGGGGGCCTCTCAGGAGGAGTTCTCTGTTGCTGACTGTGCGCAGGTTTTACTTAAAGGTATAAATGGAACCGAGGAAGTGTCACTGCAAGGAAGCTCAGCTTTCTGTGTCCCTGCCATGCCTGACTTAGGAGGTCACAAGCAGACATGCCATGCTATAAAATGGAAAGCTGAAAGCAAATCTTCATAGCGTCAGGGATATCTACAGAAATAAGTTAAAAATAAAAGAATTGAGGGGTGCCTGGGTGGCTCAGTCCGTTAAGGGTCTGACTTCGTCTCAGGTCATGACCTTGGGGTCCTGGGATCGAGCCCCACATAAGGCTCCCTGCTCAGTAGAGTGTCTGCTTGTCCCTCTGCCCCTCCCCCAGCTCATGCTCACTCACTGTCTTGCTCTCTCTCTCCCTCAAATAAATAACATGTTTTTTTTTAATAAATAATAAAAATAAATAAAAGAATGAAGCAGCTTTGGGATTGGAGCTTCTCTGTCACTTGCCCTCAGCTTCCTGCCTAGATGTGACCAGCCACTGCTGCTTCTCCAAAGATTGATGGGAGTACAATGTGGTGGTTGAGTATGACCATGTGTCTCTGGTGTCCCACCGTCTGGATTCAAATCCCAGTATCACTGCTTGCTGCTCTGTGATTCTGGATGAATTATTCATTTCTCTGAGCCCACTTCCCTATTAAACATACCCGCATTGTGGACAGGAAGATAAAGTGAGCTAATCCACAGAAAGCACCTAGAACAGCACACAGAAAACATTCAAAGACATTCAATAAATAGTAAGTCAGAGAGAATGAGTGACTTGTCCAAAGGTACATAGCTAGGGGAGTGGAGGAGAGTGGGAGTCAGGATCCAGATCCATATCAGAGTCCGGATTCTGAATGATTCTTCCCACCAAATCATGCCACTTCTCAAAGAAGTAAAAAGGATAGATTAGTGTTTCACTTTACTTCCCACTAAAGCTCTCTGAGGATCTGTCACATCCACATTCAATAGACTTCTTACCTCGGTGAGGAGAAAGCATAATCCTTAGTCTGGATCTTTTTGTTAAATTCACCTAGCCTTGCGGTTAATTTTAATTACCCCTCCCCTGACTCCTTAAAGGGAGCTCTGTAGGCTTGGAATAATGTGGAGAATAGTATTTTTGTACAGCACATGCTCACATACATAAAGAAGAAAATTCTTCCATGGAGAGTCCTCTAGCTTGACCCTGAGGCAAACTGATTTGAACAGTCAGAAGATATACTATCTCTTGTAATAGGGCATTGAGCGACAATGTGGGCTTCAGGTATGGTATGATCAGGGGCTCTAGCTGAACTTCTCTATGGGTCTCTGGGCTTGGCCCTCCTCCACATGTTGATCGCACCTCGAGCTGGCTTCCTTCATGGTAGCCTGCAGCAAATTAACTTGTTCACTTGTTCTCCCCCTTGTTCAGGGGAGACAGAGAGGATGCCATACTTCACTCAAGCTTTGGCTATATACCCATCCTGACCCAATAACTATTGCTGGGGCAAGGCCACATGATCACTGGCTCAAATCCAAATCCCTGAATCAATCATTGGGAATTACCCTAGGTCAAATGGGCCCTTGAGATGGGAGTGAGCTCCAATTTTCCTCCAGGGAGAAGTGGAAACCAGAAAACCAGTTCTGTTGCAGTGGAGAAAGGAGGAATAAATGCTGGGTACTCAGCCGACAAGAACTACCATGAGACACAAAGACAGTGAAGGCCAGGGGCAGCACAGAAAGATACCACTTACTTAGGAATCTAGGGGAAAATCTCACAAAATGTCCTATCTCTTAAGTCAAAACTTTAAAATGAGATCACATGTAATTTACTGAACATGGATGTGGGTACTTTCTCTATATTATGTCCTTCACTAACTTAATCCTCACAGCAACCCTTAGGATTTGGAACCATCACTCCTATTTTGCACATGAGGAAACAAGGCTCTGAGCAGTATGGTGACTTCCTCAAAGGCACACAGCTGAGAGGGACACAGTGGGAAAACAAACTTGGATCTCTGTGTGGAAAAAGCCCCAGCACACCAATTTGCTTGGTATACTTCAAGAAACAAAAGTAGGATGTGTGAGTTAATTTCATATGAATCTAATACTATTGTTGGAAAGCAGGAAATAAATGACCTTCAGCCTCTGGATCCATGGGAAAACACACACACAAAAAAAACATTGTTAAAATTTAAAAATAAAGTGCAAAATGGGATGAGGAGAATTGGGGGAATTCTGAGGAAGCCATCATGCATTCTTCTCCCTAAATACATAAAATCCTACTTAGATTTAGGGCAGGAAGATGGAACCCACCCACCCACCTCAGCCAGGGTCAGCTCGTCATGTTTGGACATCACTGTGGGAGTGATTTAAAATGTCATATTTTTTCACTAACAGGATCTTTGGAAAGGAGCTATTTTTTGGTCCAGCTTGTCCATCACCCAGATGGGCATCTACATCATTAAGATGGGCCTATGTGCTCAAGTGAGTTTTCCTTGTGAGGAGCACTTGACTACACAGGTTATTTGATGAGGTGAGGGCGGGGATGGGGGTGGGAGCTTGGCTCATGGGATAATGGCCATCTGGGGGTCTCAGTTGAGAAGGTGATCCTGTGGTTGTCCCCATGGATGCTAAGAGATGCACCTACTTCTCCGCCCCTGAAGAGGTAGATTGGCTTCCTCTTGCTGCTATAACAAAGCACCACAAACTCAGTGGCTTAACACAATGCAAATTTCTTATCTGGAAATTCTGGAAGTCAGAAGTCCAAAATGAGTCTTTATGTGACTAACATCTTGATTTTAGTCAAAATCAAGTCTGTCTTTCTTCTCGAGGCTCTAGAGGAAAATCTGTTTGCTTGTCTTTTCCAGCTTCTAGAGGCTCCCTACAACTCTTGATTAATAGCCATTTCTTCCACCTTCAAAGCCCATTCCAGCAACATCTGCTTCCACCATCATATCTTCTATCTGCCTTTGACCCTCACCTCCCTCTTATAAGATTCTTGTGTTTATCCTGGACTGGCCTGGATAATCCAGGATAACCCTCTCATCTCAAGATTCTCAATCATATCTGCAAAGTCATTCTGGCCATGTGATGTAACATAGTCACAGGTTTGGGGGGATCAGGACGTGGACATTTGCATGGGGGCATTACCACATGAAAGATAATAAAAAAGGCATCACCTTATAAAGCCACCATCACCCACCATGAAGGACTAAGATAGACACTGTCTCTTACGGATCAGCTTAAAATGGGAAACTAGCCAAAGACTATTTTGAACACCATTGCCCTCATTTGAAGTTTCCTATTTTAGTTTGATAACCTTTAACAGAGAATTCTGAGGCTATATACGCATATGTGTGCACAGTGCCCGGGCAAATGAGGAAACTAGCTGGATGACTCAGGATCCTGATATTTGTGAGGACTGATATTTCCAGATAACTTCCCCTCCCACCCTCAGTTTGAACTCCAATGGCCATTTCCCTCTCCACAAGCAGAGCTCAGTTGAATCTCTGTCCTGTTATCTCCTACCTGTGACTTCTAGAGGCTGGTCACAGGTGACTCTGCAAGCAGACAGGGAGTTGGGGGAAGGTGAGAAATATGGGAGGAGGGATGACTGGGGTGAAGACGTGTAGAGAATGTAATAAAACAAATAGCTATCAAATATTATTAAGAATGAAGAGGTATTTAATAATTACCAAGATGAAATATATCCATCTGCCACCTAAAATACTCTGATTTGTTGTCCATGTCAGACTTCTCAAACTTTGTCCATTCAAACTGCCTGGGGGTCCTGTTAAAATTCAGATTCTAATTCAGTCCAGTCTGGGGTGAGGTGTGAAAATGCTGCATTTTTTTTTAATGCTGCATTTTTAAGCAAAAGAACGGTAACTAACAGTTCAGCAGACTGTATCCGACACTCACAGGACCCTGAGGCCTGTTCATTCCACCTTTGCTTCGCCCACCCTCCCCCTGTCCTCCTGTCGCCATAGGATGGGTGCCTTATTTATTCCCCCTCTACATTCTATTCCCCCCTCCATCAAAGACAAGGCTGGAACTTACCTACCACGGACATCATGAGTGCTGTTCACCAAATATTTCCAGCTCTCCTCCTCAAACTCATAGTATGGGTGTACTTTCTGGTCCCCCTATGGTTGGGAAGAGTGTGGTTCTGACTCATGAAGTGAGTGAAAGTGACACATGCCATTTAATTTCTCTTTTCCCATCTGGGATGGTGACTGACGATAATGGAGATGATAGCTGCTCTAGCAGCCTGGGTACCCTCGCCAGCCCACAGTGGACATGTAGCATGAGAAAGACATAAACCTTTGTTGTTAAAAGCTGCTGGGATTTAGGGATTCTTTGTTACTACAGCAGAACTTACCATAACCTGACTGATACATACACCGTAGTGTCATACCTTTACCCTTCAGCACTTTGCATGACAGAAGCACTTGGTGTTTTGTCAAACTGCTAATTTTTTAAGATTTTATTTATTTACTTGAGAAAGAGAGAAAGCATAGGAGAAAGAGAGCACAAATGGGACAGGGGAGGGGCAAAGGAAGAGGGAGAAGCAGACTCCCCACTGAGCAGGGACCCTGAGTCAGGGATCCAGTCAGGGATCGATCTCACAACCCTGGGATCACGACCTGAGCCAAAGGCAGATGCTTCACTGACTGAGCCACCCAGGCACTCCATCAAATTGCTTACTCTCCTCCCAAACCTACAACAACCATTTTTCACCATGTTTAGTGGCACAGAATCTGGTAAGACAGAAAGAAGAGAAAGCCCCATCATGTTCCCCTGCTTCTTACTAAGCACATGTGAGAGCTGAAGTGGGACCCACACAGCAGTTCTCCTAACCCTCTTCAAAGGCTTAGACTTTTCCCTGCCAGCTCTGGTTCCCAGTCACTTCCTCGTATGCAGTTTCACTCCAAAGGTACTGTACGAACCTGCCAAGTATGGTAGGGAAGCATGATCCACCCTTCCACGGAACAAATGCTTTCCTAGAAAACTGACTGGCTGACGTGTGCTGGGTTCCATCAGTAGAGACGGCAATTTCTTCCACATGTGATAACATCACCTTTCATTAGACTACAAATCCAGGAGCTCTGCAGACTGAACATGTGACTCTGAGGAAAGCACCCAGGTGTAGTGGGGATTGCAGTGAACTAGGACCAAGAAGTACACACTCTAGTCTAAATCCTTCCCTCCTATTTGTCCACCAGCCTCTTATGAAGGCCAGTGAAAGAAATCCAAATCACACAACTGATGTGAAAAATAGAAACAAAAACCTCTCCAAGTTCCCAAAAAATGTCAAAAAGAAACCAGCTCCCTCTGTGACAGCATGTTGCTTTTTGTTGGCTCTGTTCTCAGATCTGCTTTCCCCTGGTGACAGCAAAGTGGTCACAGTACATCCAGCCTTATACTCCAGCAGCTCAGGAACCTCAGGAGAAAGGAACATCCTCTTTTCCAAGGGCTCCATCAAAAGCCACTGAGTAGGATTTCGCTGGCCTGCTTTCAATCATGTGTCCATCCCTGAGCCATTCAATGTGGCCAGGCCAATGTCAGTGCAGGCCCAGGGCACATCCCCACCCCTGGGGTTGGAGGTGGGGAGCAGCCTCAGTCAAACTGTATGGGCTGAGAACTGGAAGAGATTAAGTCTCCCCATGAAAATCAGGGTGCTATTTCCAAAAAGGGGGAAATGGTTACCAGAGAGACAAAAGCCAACTGTAAGCCACTCAAGCTGCCAACATTCTCCCATCTTCCCAATCTTATCAATTCTTTGTCAGTGTCCCAAGGGAAACTGCAAAGGCTCTCCAATGCCACATGATTTCATCACCAACAGCTTGCAAAGTGACGACAAAGATGCAAGAAGTCACGAATTCCAGAAGAGTGATGGTGGAGAGCTGCTTAAACCAAAGGCAGGCCTGTTGGCAAAGGAGGATCTGGCCAAAGCTAGCCCGGTTATAACTCAAAAGGAAAAATCTGCAGGGACGATGCTAAAATAATTTTTTAAAAGAATGGTTTAAACATCAGAACTTGATGTCCTCAAATATTTTTGTCAACATCGATCCCTGTTATAAAATGACTCTTAGAAACTAGTGCTATATTACAATTTTTTAATTATACATCTTATGGCCTTAAAAACATAATATCCCAAAAAATCAACATTTGACCCTTACTTTGCTTATTCTAAGATTCAGTACACAGTTCACTTATAAACTAAATTTGGTTAAGGGTATAGTACATTTTTCTCAGTTAAATGGGCATGATGGGGGAATCTCATTGAGATCTTGATCTGAATTTCCCTGACCCTAACCATACGAGCAAGAATTCATAAACGTGTTAACTTTTTGGGCTCCCTCTTCTGAAAAATATCTGTTCATGTCTTTTGCCCACATTTCTATTTTCTGTTCTTGTTGATTTGCAAGTATTCTTTTTACATTCTTCATACTACTCTTTGGTCATGTATACAGCAAAATATACTTGAAAGGTTGTTTCCCAGTAACAATTATCTTCATACTATGAGGAATGTCTGCAGTCCAAAATTAAACTGTTTCCTTCAAGTCAGTGCAAAATGCTGATAAATCTTCACTTTTTTTTTTTCTTTCAACATTCCTAATCAGAACCAAGAAATAACCCAATATCTGTCCTTGGGATGGTCCAGATTAGATATACTTAGCAGGGCTGGTGTTTCCCTTACATGATATGGTTTGTCTTAAAATTGATAACTTCTGGCAAAGATCTTCACATTACTTTAAGCTCTTTGTTGGGAAATAGCAAACACTCCAGGAACAGTAGTATCACCCGTAAAAAGCATCCATTAGGTCAGCCATTTTCTAAGAAGGTATCAATGAGAAACCAGTCTTATCATATCAGTTTCCAGTGTAGAAAATAACATACTATCTTTATGAAAATTCTATAAGCACATTGGATTTCACTCATACTATGCACTCAAAAAATGTCGTTCTCCATCTAGAAAAAAAATGAAAAACCCTCACTTCATACCATATAAAGAAATGAATTCTTGATGGAGTAAGATTCTAAATGAAAGATAAAACAACATCAGAAGAACCTTTTCATAAAAACTATAGGAGACAAAAAAAAAAAAACTATAGGAGACCTTCCTAGTAAACAGACATGAAAGTTAGAAATCCCAAAGAAAGTCAGCAGATCCAACAACATAACATTTCTAATTATTTAGCATGCAGGTTTTTAAATCAACCCAATTAAAAGTAAATAAGCAAAAAAGACATTTAACCACACACACACACACACACACACACACACAGTAGGATAGATCCTGGATTAGTTCATTTGGTTTTCAATATGTCATTGAGAACTCACACTCTATTTTCACCCTGTGATCTTCACCTTTGAGTTTTGGTCTTGGCTGGTCCTAAGATGCTACAGCTTTTGCAAGCACCATCCTCCTTCAGCAAAGTCCAGAGGCAAAAGATGGAAAGACAGCACTCCCTGAGCTCCTTTTGAAGACTGTGAAACCATCCCTCAGACCTACCTTCTCAGAAACCTCCAGAAGACTTCCATTGTGGGGAAAGTCTGCATTTCCCCACATCTCCTTGGCCACAATCCCATCACAAGCCTATGTCTAAACCACAGAACTAGTAGGAGGAGGGAATAACAAGTTAGCTTGAACTAAGCAAAGTTCACCCTCTGGAGGCTGGGGAGAAGTCCATCTGCCATCCCTAAAGTCCATGGATGCCCCTGTTAGCAAAGAAGAGGGAATGGCTATTGGGTAAACAACCCCTGTACCTGCCATGGAAAATATAAAATCTCCTCCTCAAAACAAATAAATAATTACTGAGTTTAGAATCTGTGCCAAGTCACCCTCTTCTAGCTCATAGTCTAGCACAAGAATTGGCAACCATTTTCTGTAAAAGGAAAGGTGATAAATGTTTGGGGCTTTGAAGGTCATTTGTTCTCTTATACACTCAACTCTGCCATCATAGCTCAAAAGCAAACATAGATGATATATAAATAAATGGGCATGGCTGCACTCTACTAAAACTTTATTTACAAAAACAAGTGGCAGGCCAGATTTGACTCAAGGGCTGTAGTTTGTGAACCCCTGGTGTACAGGAAAGATAAACATGTAAACCAAGATCTCACACTGGCCTTCAGACATGTCTTGTTTGGCAAACCCCAGGTTTAAGCAAGACATTCACTTTCTTATTGACCATGGGCCCCACTATTCCCTATTACCCTAATACCATGCCACTTTCATATTTACTGTTATGATTCCTGAGTAAAGGTAAAGGCTGTTTCACCCAAAGTTCGAGGAAACACCTACTTTCTCATTCATGGCATCTTTAGAGACAAAAATTTCTGTACATAAATTTCATTAACAAATACCACATAATGAAACCATTTGTTCCACTGTGATCCTTGGTTTACTTTGGGACCACAGACACACACACACAACTTAACTAAATTATTTGGGCACTGATTTTTCTAGGCATGCAGTCCAGAGGAGCTCCATGATAATCCTTTCTCGGGAGTGATCAGCAGCCCTGAGTGGTCCCTGTTGACAAGCTCCGTGGTAACCCAATCTCTGCATTCTGCTGACGAGCCACACTCCCGTGGTTTATGAGCTCAGTGGAATCCCTCAATAGAATTATACCCTTTTATTGAGTCCCGAACCATATATTATCATGAATACTAAACTGGTTCAAATGGTCCATCCCCTCTGCCTTCATATTAGACAAAGCCTTCAACAATTACCCTTCTCTTCAAAGAATGTGTTTTCTTCGGCACTGACCCCTACTAAGACGTGATGCGCCCAGGCCTTCTGCACTTCACCCCCAGACTCAGGGCGAGGCTGTTCCTTTCCCACACTGCTGTCTGGGGTCGTTTGGACAAAGACTGCTGGGAAACTGTCTCCCTTTCCATACAGAAAGGATCATCAAGGAAAAAAGTACAAGTGGGCTCAAGTTCAGAGGGAATGGTTCTACCTCTTGAAGCCCTTAGCTGCAGCCCTTTGTCCCCTGATGTAAACAGGTGATGTCAAGCACTTGAGAAGTACACCTTCCACCTTCTAAGGGTGAGTTCTCCAAGAAGGTGGTGTTTTCAACAATTCTTTTTTGGGCAGCCCGGGTGGCTCAGCGGTTTAGCGCCGCCTTTGGCCCAGGGTCTGATCCAGGAGACCTGGAATCGAGTCCTATGTCAGGCTCCCTGCATGGAGCCTGCTTCTCCCTCTGCCTCTCTTTCTCTCTCTCTCTCTCTCTCTCTCTCTCTCTCATGAATAAATAAATAAAATATTTTATTCATGAGAGACACACAGAGAGAGGCAGAGACACAGGCTCTAGGGAAGAATCATTCCTTACCTCTTTCATCTTGGGGTAGCCACCGGTGTGTTCCTTGGCTTATGGCACTTATGTTAAAGGACTCTATCGTCCCATGAACTCATGGCCTCCTCGTCTTCTTCCCCTGTATGTCTCTCTTTTGTTTGTTTCTTATAAAAACACTTTGGATTTAAGGCCCACCCAGATAATCTAGGATAATCTCATTTTGAGATTAACTTCATTACATCTTTAAAGACCTCTTTCAAAATAAGGTTGCATTCACAGTTTCCAGGACCTACGTTTTGGGGGGCCACCTGCTACACGACACTGGAAGGAATAATGGGGAACTGATCTTAGATCAGAGGGGGGAGTAAAAAAAAAAAAAAAAAAAGAGGGGGGAGTAGGGGAGCCTTTTTGGTTGTGAGATTTAAGCCGAGACCTGAAGAATGAGGAAAAACATGCAGAGTAGAGAAGTGGGAACAGAGACAAAAGCACCACTGGCTGGGAGCACAACCTGTGCAAAGGCCCAAGCAAGCAGCTGAGTTGACAGTGCCCAGAAACTGAAGGAAGACCAGTGTGGCCAGAACAGAGTGAGTACAATGGCCCAAGGTGTCCTGGGGCGGGAGGGGGGGTTGGACAGAGGCCTACCCTGAAGGCACAGTAAGGAAATGGGATTTCACTTCAAGTGCAAATGAAAGCCTGAGAGTAGCATGATTAGATTTACATTTCATCTTGAGAGTATTTTCCAATAGTGTAGCTGGCCTCCTCGGTTTAAACTGGAGTTATTATTTCTATTGTATTCCTCCAATGTCTGTCTGATAGCATATGTTGGAAAGTGCAGTCTAGAGACCAAAAATAATTCAAAGTCATTCCAATATTTCCAGAAAAATCATTCCAATCTTCTAGAACCTCAAAAGAGATCTAATTCACAGTCCATACCAACACTTAATCAAACCCTCTTTTCCCAATGATCCCCTCTTCCAATTCTCATCTCCCCTACCCATACCTTCCTCAGCAGCCTCCCTCCTCAGCCCAGCCTTGCTGATTTCCCATCAGAATCTCTCCTCAAACTCTAGTCTAAGGTTCTTGATGCCTTCACCCCCTACACCCTCTTCTAGAACCCAGCTGACAGACCCACAGCCTCCCTCAGTGGAGAGAAGAGGCAGAGCCTGAGCAGCCAAGGACAGAATCCAAAATATCTCTCTCTCCCTATCCCTCTCTGTCTCTCTCCCTCTCTGTCTCTCTCTCTCTCTCTCTATCTCTCTGGAGAGGCAAACACAGCAGGAGTGTGAATACAATGTTAGGTTTTACCTTATTTCTTTTCACACACACAGTTTTAAGTCTCTAATTATAACCTCCATGAGGGCAGAAACTTCATGTTCTACATTCTGCATTCCTTACATTGCAGAGCAGACCTCTCTGCACAAAGGTGAGACAGACCAATAACAGAACCTTGCCTGCAACCCTGGATCTTTGC
The DNA here is from genome assembly GCF_003254725.2 of Canis lupus dingo. NCBI lineage: Eukaryota > Metazoa > Chordata > Mammalia > Carnivora > Canidae > Canis > Canis lupus. Next base: position 39,517,698 of record NC_064246.1, read on the forward strand.
TCTGTGATCCAGCATTCTTCCGACACCATCTACACAGTCGCTGAGCTGAAACTGTCTGGTCTTAATTAAGCTTTGGCGACATCTGTCATGAGTGATTGGTGACATTTTTCCATCCACTCATCACTCTAAAAATGGACTCATTCCTGCTAACGAGGAATCAAGAGACTGAGGCAACCCGGAGCATAGGTGCAGGAGGGTACAGGAGTCATCCAGGGCAGTGACAGAGGGCTAGAGGGCAAGCATAGGAACAGCTGCCACGTTGGAGACCCTGCTCCCAACGGCTGCTGGTGGGCAGCAGAAATTCCCTTCCACCAGAGGCGTGTTCTATCAGTGAAACATGATCCTAAAAGGAATAAAGGAAAGCAGAAAGAGCTGGCCCCGGGGGAAAGCTTGGAAAGGCAAGAGGCCATGCATTTCACCTTGGGCTGACAGACTCCTCCAGGGCAGGAACTGCACTGAATTCAACTTTGTACTTCCTGCCTCCCCTCTGACCTCTGCCTGCAGAGGCTCCTGGGGTCCTAGTTTAGGACTTAGCACTCAGTAAAGTTAATGAGTTGGTTGGTTGGTTGGTTGGTTCGTTGGTTCATTGGTTGGTTGGTTGATTGGTCAGTTGGTTAAATGAACAACTCAAATCTCAAAGGAGAGTCCTGAATCCCTTTCTCAAGTGCTATTCCTCTGAGACTTGGCAAAGGCCACAAGGTCACAGTTGCCTCTGCTACCTTGAGCCAATCCCCAACTTCCCAAACTAAGAAAGAAAGTGAATGATTTCTTAGAATCCCACTGAGTTACAATAAAAATATATATTTTTTTCAACTAATATTCGATAAAGGAGGAAAGACTATCCATTGGAAGAAAGACAGTCTCTTCAATAAATGGTGCTGGGAAAATTGGACATCCACATGCAGAAGAATGAAACTAGACCACTCTCTTTCACCATACACAAAGATAAACTCAAAATGGATGAAAGATCTAAATATGAGACAAGATTCCATCAAAATCCTAGAGAAGAACACAGGCAACACCCTTTTTGAACTCGGCCACAGTAACTTCTTGCAAGATACATCCACGAAGGCAAAAGAAACAAAAGCAAAAATGAACTATTGGGACTTCATCAAGATAAGAAGCTTTTGCACAGCAAAGGACACAGTCAACAAAACTCAAAGACAACCTACAGAATGGGAGAAGATATTTGCAAATGACATATCAGATAAAGGGCTAGTTTCCAAGATCTATAAAGAACTTATTAAACTCAACACCAAAGAAACAAACAATCCAATCATGAAATGGGCAAAAGACATGAAGAGAAATCTCACAGAGGAAGACATAGACATGGCCAACATGCATATGAGAAAATGCTCTGCATCACTTGCCATCAGGGAAATACAAATCAAAACCACAATGAGATACCACCTCACACCGCTGAGAATGGGGCAAATTAACAAGGCAGGAAACAACACATGTTGGAGAGGATGCGGAGAAAAGGGAACCCTCTTACACTGTTGGTGGGAATGTGAACTGGTGCAGCCACTCTGGAAAACTGTGTGGAGGTTCCTCAAAGAGTTAAAAATAGACCTGCCCTACGACCCAGCAATTGCACTGTTGGGGATTTACCCCAAAAATACAGATGCAGTGAAACGCCGGGACATCTGCACCCCGATGTTTATAGCAGCAATGGCCACGATAGCCAAACTCTGGAAGGAGCCTCGGTGTCCAACGAAAGATGAATGGATAAAGAAGATGTGGTTTATGTATACAATGGAATATTACTCAGCTATTAGAAATGACAAATACCCACCATTTGCTTCAACGTGGATGGAACTGGAGGGTATTATGCTGAGTGAAGTCAGTCAGTCGGAGAAGGACAAACATTATATGTTCTCATTCATTTGGGGAATATAAATAATAGTGAAAGGGAATATAAGGGAAGGGAGAAGAAATGTGTGGGAAATATCAGAAAGGGAGACAGAACGTAAAGACTGCTAACTCTGGGAAACGAACTAGGGGTGGTAGAAGGGGAGGAGGGCGGGGGGTGGGAGTGAATGGGTGACGGGCACTGGGGGTTATTCTGTATGTTAGTAAATTGAACACCAATAAAAAATTTAAAATATATATAAATATATATATATATATATATATATATATATTTTTTTTTTTTGTCTTTGTCCTGGATAGCTGGCATGGAGCTCCTAACATACATGGAATTCTGTGAGTGATAGAATCTTTTTTTATTCCTAACCAGCCCCTCTGACTGTACCTGAGTTTATGCTTATGTCACCTTTGGCAGGCTCCCCCAAAGGCTGCAGGAGAGGGGTTGGATGCCCAGGGAACCTACCCCACCCTGCACAGCCCCA